>NC_136711.1:18585494-18782994 GCF_947650265.1 Symphodus melops | reverse complement strand
AATACTTTATTAAGCATATAAATACAACACTATACCTGAAGAACAGACGGAAACTATGACGACCAAAGTATCCAAGTTAGTATTCTGTAGTGTAGCAGCTGAGTGTTTGTGGCCAGTACTGTGTTATCCCACGTGAACTCCAGTCCCTGAACACAACCTCATTTGCCGTCTTTGTGTTGCGTGAACAGGCTAATGAATTGTAGTGGCCCTTAGTCGTTTGGAATTGACTTCCGCTTGACAAATATCCCCTTCAACACAGAGGAGAAAAAAAAAAGAGTGTGTGAGTGCGACTGTGGTGTGCTGTGTGTTTGTGTGTGTGTGGGGCTCTCCTGTTCTTGGCTCTGAGGCCGAGAGTCTGGCTAGTGGCCACAGAGAAGCAGTGCAGACAGACGGCTGTGAAGCCTGTAATCAGACTGCTGTCCTACTTTAGCGCCCTGTTCCATGATGGGAGTGACTTTTTGTACGAGCAGAAAATCTTTGGAGGCCTGATTTCTGTCTGATGCTGCTAAACGCCATTCACTATTCTCCAGCCAATACAAACACAGCTCATCATCAGTACTGACAGTTCGGTTTGCTCTGCTCTCACAACCTGTGAGCCGTGTTATAATGCACAATATGTTCTTGCAAACGTGTCGAGCAGCACACTAACGAGTGAGATGGAGATGTTTGGCTTTAGTCTGTAGACAGCTGCACATTTCCAGTTCAAGGTGCTAATGGTCCTATCGCAGGTATAAGATCGTTATATCAGAGCCGAAGTGTGTGTGTGTGTGTGCTAGTCTCTGTGTGTGTGTACGTGAAGGTACCGCTGTTGTTTTGCACCTCACGTCAGTTTGTGCTTCTACAACGCTGTATGTAAAGTGACATAGCCTACTGGGAAACCAATAACACGTCGTTGTGACTGAAAGGTGAGATGATGGCAGAACTTTCTCTACAGCACAGTTGTAAAGTTGCAACGTGTTATGTGCTTGAATGGATAGTATTAATACCTATTTCACCCAGAGTAGCTTACAAAGCCTGAGGCAGCGGTTCCCAAAGTGTGGGTTGTAAGATTCCTTCCAAAAACCTTAAAAAATGGGTTAAAATGTTATATTTTACCCATTAATGTTATAATATATACAGCCATATGATATTGTGTCAAATAAACCACCTCCAGGGACAATGGGGTGCTCAGTCGCTAGCATCGTTATGTTGGGGGTCGCGGGCTGAGAGGTTTGGGAACGCCGGGCCTGAGGCTCTAAAAACATGTTCTTTAGTTGCTTTAAAACTCTAAAGTTAGAGTTTAATATTGGCCTTGGTTATCAGTTAATATGATTAATTATCTTGTTGATTAATCAGTTCAGAAACAAACTCACCACAAGTTAGCGTGAAAGAGCTAACCTCTAACAAGTTAGCTAGTGTGACGCATGCTAATGCTACACCCTGTGCTCTCCCTGTTTCTTAGTGTTATCTTCACTGTCATTTTGTCCAAAGGGATGAAATTAATTCCACTGAGTAATCCTGCTGAAGTAAGAGGAAAACTCCAAATGAATGCTAAATTGATGGTCAGTTTGCAAACTTGCTAGCTCAGAGGCTAATGGGACGTTAGGTTCTTGCAGTGAACTCAAGCGTGCAGTCATTGGTATCCCTCCTTAAACTGACTGGCCCTCCTCCCTCTGGACTTTCTTACCCTCCATTTCCTCAAAGGGTACCACTTTTTTTAAGGGATTTGCAGGAGGTTCAAAGTGTAAAACTTGGAGCCAACCAGGCGAACAAATTGAGTCTTAAATTAGTGATACAGTGAAACGTTGCAATTTCCAAGTCAAGAAGCAGTTTCTTTGAACATCAGCTTTACTTTAACTTGGATTCCTGCCATCGTCTTAGAGATTATATGACAGATGTTTGCCTGGGACTCTTTGTGCCCACAGAGGTTTTTCTGTACCGGCTCTGCTCAGAGACAAAGTAAAGACTGTGGGCTGGAGATGGACAGCTCAAGGTCAGGATTCAGAGCTCCCTCGGTGTCTGGCCTAGTTGAAGAGGCAGAGCAACTCTTTAATTCACCAGGAAGGACGAGTCGTTAGCAGTCATTTTAGCCACAGAAGCGTTGTGCCTTAGTCTGAACACGTCGTTTATCTTAATTAGTTTGTGAGTACTCGTGAAGCAAATTGCTTTCTGGCTGACCTTGTCCTGTTGCTCGATTAAAAACAAAAAAACAACTCTGATACAGAAAGGAGTCATTTGGGGAAACTGGTGCTTGGATTAAGGAAGTGACATGGGTAGCCTTAATAGGCGATTTTCAGAGGAGCTCAAGCGCAGAGGCTGCCTGTGATAAGTGTGTGTGTGTGTGTGTGTGTGTGTGTGTGTGTGTGTGTGTGTGTCTGCTGCTCTCCATATCCTTCAGCAGTGTAATCTCCCACAGGGCCTTTCCTCCTCTCTGCTCCGCTATTCACCGCTCATCATTAGGATGGACTCCGTGTCACTCCTCACTTCAGCACTTCTCTCTCTGCTTTCTTCAGGCTAAAGGGGGTTCGTGAACAAAGCCTCGCTTGGCCTCCTCGTTCCTCTCCTCTTCCACTCCTCCCTTTCTCCTACCCCCCCCTTTTTTTTCCTCACTCTTCTTCTTCTTCTTCTGTCAGATCGCTTCGCTCCTCGCCCACTTGGGCTGACTGTGCCGTCCTGCAGGGTAGTGAAGGTTTTCCTATTTTTCTTCTTTCTTTTTTTTTTCTCCTTCAGCCGTCCTGTGCCCGGGAGGTGTTGGAAATAAAAAAGGGAAACAACACCAGCAAGAAAAGATATCCAATAGAAGAGTAGCGAGCAGAAACAGACGATAGGAGAAACATTCTGCAGCAACAAAAGAGATTAAAGTCAAAAACCTAAAAATGTTATTTCACTTTATTTTCATCTACAAATCCTACTTTTAAAAAACAACAATGTGCCAGTGGCTGCTCAGATCTAATGCAAAGCTCAAATATTCATCTGCCGTGTTCGCTCTTACATTATTTCAGAGTTCTCCTCAACATCTCATTTTCCTGTGTGACTTTTTTTCTGCTCTTCTGTGAGTGTGTGAGTACAGTAAAGACAGAGAGGCTTTATAGGCAGGATCAGATTTAGAACAAGAAACTAAACGCATGCTGTGAGGAGCTCTGAGACTTATTTGTTGAAATGAGGAGAATTATGTGACCTCTCAGCAGTTTTTGAATCACATTCAAACTTGTAATCGTGACTTTTGTTCAGCAAAGATGACGTTTCTGCTCTTTGATTCACCTAAACGCAGGTTTAATAATGAAATGATCCCTTTACACCTTCTTAATTAACACTCTTTATTAATGGGCATAAAGAGAAGCTCTGCATGTTAACAGCAGAAGACGTGTGCCATTGTGTTCCTCCGTACGCTGTTTAATCATTCACTTGTGTGTGTGTGTGTGTTTTGTTCCATACATACAAAAGAGTCTCATTACTAAGCCCCGTCATTGTTCGCCAAAAGGTAACACATTCCTTTGTCCCTTCCATAATTTATTCCTGTGGCTCAAAGTCTGTATGCACACACCTCTCGTTCAATAAGTGCCTTATTTTATATCGAATTTATATTTTGCATATTTGTGATTACATTCCATCCGTATACTGTAATATCTAGATCAAGACTAAAGGGAACTTCACCGCTGTAATACTATTTCCTGTGCAAATGTATTCTGTATAAATGCAGATTGTGTATTCCGTGATGTTCAGTAAGGAAAAGTATGTCATTAATCGTTTTATTAATAAATGTATTTGCTTCAGTAGCTGATTCTTTAAGACTTTTTTTCCTGGCTTGCTGACGAGTTGAAACGCGGGGAGTCAACGAGCATCGTTATGATCGTCACGCAAACACCAACGTTAACTCGAGACATTCCCCCCCCCCGAGGTCGGCCGCGCTCTTTGCCGTTCGCTGTGGAAATAGCTGGCCGAAGCTGAACGTTAATCCACCCACCAGCAGCTGCTTCGCTGAGTGACGTGGTGACGAACTTAAACCCCTGCAGTCGGCATGACAACGCCGCTTCCCACTCCCACTGCGTCAGCCACCAGGAGCTACACACTCAGCAGGGGGCTTTAATCCACTGGCTGATGGATGACTATCGGCTGGACTTTTCTTTCCTAAAGGGCACTGAGTAAGTAAAGCAGGACAGCCTGACCTGCTGCTTAAATAAATGGACAGAGAGTGATTTGTGAAGAATGAACTGACCCAAACTAATCTGCCTCCATGGTGGGCTCTCGGTGCTTTTAAATACACAGCACTGCTTCCAAATGAGGGTGTAACATCTAATATGATGTTGGTCTGTGGACTGACCTGCTGGTTGAATAAATTAAATGAATCCTTATAATGGATTGGAACAATTATAAAATTTAACCTTAATTCACTTGTTACAAGCTCCTCGTTGTGACCTCGTTGTCCTTGCTCGTGCAGGTAAATTCTTCATTTTATAATCCTAATATTGCCTATATAACAAAAGGGAGAAACTCATTTGAATTGTTTCCAATTTGAATTGTAGAAACAGAGAATAAGTTCAGCGTCATTACCCAAAGACTGTTTGATACATGGTGTGTGAGATGGGAATCAAACCACCGCATCTTATGAATAATGGCCCACACTTAAAATTAAAGCAGCCCTTTAAGTCATCATGAAGAATCCGGACAGTTCCATTCTTCTTCTTGACCAACTTTACACACATTGCAAGTCAAGGGAGTAATCGAGGGGTTAGAAGTGAAATAACAACACTTGCCCCTCCCTCTTTTCCACCAATTAGGTGCCCTTAAGACCGGCCCTTTAAATCCAAGTTAAGCGTGAAGTTTCAGAGACCCACAGATCTGAATGTGGTCGTTTTGAAAATCCTTTAAATATGGAGCTTTTCTGAAACTTTAGTGTACACACACATGACATCTCGTGTTTACAAAGTCCAGATCTAAGCGAGACAACTTCCCCTCAGTCGACTTGTGAAAACACAAAAAGACAAATGGCCGCCTTGAACGATCAGTGCATTTTTATTTTTCCATCACAGTACAAAAATAAATTAAAATAAGCAGAAACGAAATGAAAAAAGTTTCAATTACACAAAGAGCTTTTTTTGTCTTTTTCGAAAAGAACATTTTTATTGAACAGCATGGACACCCCTGCCTCACCACAGCGAAGGGAAAACCAAGTCCGAGTACCAGTGTGATCTGTGTTTGCTTCACGTCCATAAGAAAACTGTCACACATTCTTCTGTACAAATAAAACGCCGTCATTCACACACTCACACAGACACACATTCACGCACACATGCAGCCCTCGAACGCCCCCCCTCTTTGAACTTCTCAACCCACTGTTTCGTTTTTTTATCTACAAAGTACGCAACAAGATACAGAAAAAAATGTTGACAGAAATCTTTAACTATCACTTGAGTCTTTTTTTTTTTTTCATATTTAATAAGCTTCTGAAAGTCTCAAACAACTACTCAATGATGCAAAGTGGGGAAAAAATGGCACATTTCAAGTGAGTCGGGGCAGGTGGACGGGGGAGAATAGGATTCTCGTTTTCCGTTGAGGCCCTTCAACCCGACGCCCTGCTTTTTCCTGCCCGAGCAGACGCCCTGTCAGAGACTGTGCCCCCCCCCCCCCTTTGTGTGCCAGCAAAAGCTAACAAAAGAAGTTTCCTTTATTGATCTAACTCCAGGATGTGACAATCTGAGCTGCTCATTTCCTCTGACTCACTAACACAAGGCTTCCTCTCTCTTGGAACAACTTAAAAAACATGATAGAAGACTTTCGTTGGCACGCCCAGTCCATTAACACTGCTGAAGAGGACGCACAATGTGTCTGTACTGATGAGAAGGGAAAACTGGTTTCTAATACATATCTGAATAGACATACTTAAGTTCCCACAGTGATTGGACGCCTTATAGAGATAGAAAAAAAAAAGCTGCAGAGAAGAATCTCCAACGAGTCTACTTGAAGAAAAAATAATCCCATCTGAATTGTTCTGCATGCTTACTGTTTTGGTTTTAATGGTGTCCCTATTCCACACTGCCGCACATCCTTTAAGTCGAGTAGTTTGTTGGATTGAATATGTGATTACTCCTGATCTGTTGCAGCCCCCCTGCGTGAACGGGACGCCGCCTCACATTTGGTTTTACACAGAGGCGATGCAGATGGATCGTCCTGTGCCCTTGTGCAGGACGAGCGTCACTGAAAGATTTGTATTCCCATGGTGATGATGTGTGTGCTTCCCTTTTCATGATATGTGGGACAGCAGGTGGGATTAGCTCCAGTGTAGCACGATAAAAAGATGTTTTTTATGGGGGGGGCGTTAGGGTCAGTGTTGGGCTCCTCAAGGTGTCCTTGATGATGTCACTTTGGTGATGATCAGACTAAGAATTGGTTTTGATCGAAGGGTATTTTCAACGACACGTGGATCAATAAATTCCTGCAACATTCATTTGCATAAACCAGATCAATCTTCATTCCCACCAAAGATGAGCGCACCTGCACAGCCTGCAAAACCTCCTCGTCATGTCCTTCCCTTTGCAAAGTCTCTCCTCTCTCATTTACATTAATGTGCCTAAATAAATACATAAATGGCAATAAATTAGGTGTCAGTAAGTAGTTATTAGAAGATGAAAATCCACCCCATCCCCCACCAGCAGGACAAACAGTTCAGTGTTTCTCAGACTCGTGGGGTTTTCATCAAAGATATGGCACTGTTTGAACATTTGCTATGCTGAATCATAAGCACAAATCAAAAACATCATTCCAGAGTGGTTGCAACACAACCTATCGACAAAAGTACAAAATGAAGTCCCCTGGTTAAACAAATAGCCTATTTTAGCAAGCAGAGCTAGAAAAAAAAAACTATTGTCACTTTGTTCACAGCATTCTCTAATGTAGATGCAGTTGGTTTTTAAATCAAGTAAAAAGAAGAGATAGAATAATTGCTCCTGCCTTCCTCCTGGAAACGAAAATTGCATGGCACACGTGCAAAACATTACATTTCTAAGTAAAAAAAGAACCAAAAAGAAAGAAAACTTGTTCCAGAAAAGCAATAAACAAGCCTCCATTGGTGTTAGCCTCTGGGAGGTAAAACATCCATTAACTCTTTTTTTTTTTCTCGACGAAAATAAAGTTCTGACCAACAGTATGACCACTCAATTTGGCCACACCTCCTCCGGCTGTTGTCCTGTCATCAAAAGTCCCACAATGCAATGCCTCCTTACAGTCCACCCAATCTTCCCTTGTACAGTAAAAGTCCTGCAAAAACACGGACCCAGCATGAATGCTCGTCGCTCTTCTTTCAGATATGCATCGCAGCAGAAAGTGTCCAGTCGTATCCGTGTTCATGGAGGGGGGGGGGGACGTTGGTGTTCCAGAGAGCCAGGGTTATCAGCCGAGGATGCTCGCTCATCCGTGATGCATGAAGAAAGCCAGTCAGGCGATGGCCCTCACCCTCCTGCAGTAGGCAGTGCACATCAAATCGTCAAACAGTCAGAAGGTCACTGGTGGGCTGCTGCAGCCTCAGTCCTGTCCACATTCATTGCTGTAGATGTTTGCTCCCTTTTCAAATGTTTTTTTTTTTCAGTCTTTTTGTCTGAATGTTTTTGTAAGATTAAATAGATATATATCTGTATGTAAGCAGAGGATCTACCCAAGTCTGGCATTTTTTGTTCATCAGTCAAAAAAGCTTTCATTCTTAGGTTAAAGATAATCCATCCTTTGCTTGCTTAAAAATAGAATTTGGCCTTAATTGTTAATCTCACCTCCCATTATCAGGTCAGCAACTGTTATCAAACACAACACAAATTTTTGCAAAAGATGATATTATCAGGGAGGCCACTCATCATTGGAAACTCTTAACGACTAGCTCTATCTAATCTCTCCACGTTAACCTCGCTCAGCCTGTTTACTTCCCCCACGGCGTCAAACAGGTGACGCACTGTCACGTCCTCAGCGTCACGTACAGACACACACGGTAGGTCTTACCCTTCTACGTCTTCATGAGATGCAAAACACCTGTCAGGCAACCTTAAACCTTCTGTAGTGTCATTCAAATCTACTAAAATAAGCCATTTTATTCAGGCGCTAAACAGGAAGTAAACTACAACTGTAGCAGATTAGCTCTGTGGCGACATTATGTGACGTAGGGTTAACTTCTGCACGTGCCAAACGTCCTTATTTGACAAACTGTGGCTGAATTGTTCTCACTTTTCATATCACAGTGGGGGACTCATTATCAATAAATCCTTGTGTGTACTTATTCCCCCATTTTGAAGCACTTTGAGCTTCTTCTCTTGTCAGAAAAGTGCCATAAGCCTACCTGTAAGGTTTATGATCATTAAGTCTAGATGGTTGTTGTGAATGACAAATTCTAAACTGTCCACATGTTGTTGTAGATTGGACATTAAAGTGAAAAGCATCAAAATTATCCTCTCAAACTTGTCAAAATGCCAGACTGGAGTATGCCCCCCCTCCCTCCCCTGCCCCCTCTGTGCTCCCCCCCCTCCCCCCAGCATCCCCTCACCGGTCCAGACCGATGAGCAGACGGCTCCTCTCCTCCTCCTTCTGGCTTTCGTTCTTCAGGTCCGCGAACACCTGAGTGAAGTAGTGCGGGTCCGAGTTAATCTGCAGCATCTTGGCGCTCATCAGGTTGATGATGGACAGACAGCGGTCCCAGAAGGTCTCCTTGGAAGTCTCCACCAGGAAGGGCTTGAGCGGGTAGGAGATCTCGTTGCCCATGTAAGAGTAAGACAGGTAGAGGCAAGTGAGCAGCACGGCCTGCAGCTCGTGCTCCGTGGCCACCTCGGAGGAGACCACGTCACGGCAAAGCATGTAGACGAAGACCACGTTAGCGGGTGTGATGAAGCCCTGGTCCTGCCAGCCCTGGAGGAGAAGGGAGCGGTCCACGCTGCGCAGCCACAGCACCGGATCAGTCGGTGACAGGTGTTTGAGCCGGTAACAGCGCCGGCACAGGAACTCCCCGAGGCAGCGCAGCAGCTCACTGGTGGAGGCCTGCACGATAACTCTCTTTGGGGTCCCAGGGGCCACGTTGGAGTTGGTGAGAGGGGCCTTTTTCACGGACGAAACCGTGTTGTTGGAGTTCTTGGTGAGAGCTGGGGTGCTCTGATCCTGGGTGAAGGTGGAAAGGTTGGCGCATGACTGCGACTTCTTCAGGTTCTCGTTGTTCAGTTGAGTGACGTTATTCTGGTAGTTTGCGTTGGGCTGCACCTTCTTGGAGCCCTTCTTCTTGGCCGACACCGCTACAATCCGTTTCCATGGCAGCACGTTGATGAGCGAGTGGCGCTTCAGGTTCTTGTCTTTGGCGTTCTTGCTGTTCTGCACGGCGGTGTAGTGACCCACTGTGGCGGGTCCATCCTCAAACAGAGCCGCCTTCCTGTAGCTGGGGGACAAAGACAGCACGGTTCCCATGGTGACTATGAGGGACGTCCAGGGGCTTCAGCCGCACTGGGTGAGAGAAGCGTCTACCAGAGAGGGTCCTGAGGGTCTAAACGCCTCGATGCTTCTGGGAGCTGGGGGTCCCGGGCTACAGGCTGCGGCTGAGCATGTAAAACCGAGGAGATGTGTCCTTTGTACGGTCTCGGCTGGATGTGCAGCTCTCTGTCTGCGTCTGCTGGAGGCAGAAAAGATCAACATCAATCAGTGAAAGATCAATTTGACCTTTAAATCATTAATAGTTATTAACTCGTAAACAACATGTATTAGAGTTCTATATCAAATCCATAGTCATCCAGCTTTCATCAGATAATATTGCTGTTATCAGTTCTGAACGTGGGCTTATTTGATTGTACCCCAGGCTTATTAGCAGCATTGATCTGACTCAGTAAGTGCTAGAATGGATCAGTCTTTAGCTCCTAATGAATTCAAGCTGCATATATCCTCCAGCAGAATATAGCGTCAATCAATGCTAACATTATGGACATATTAGTGTGATATTATACTAAATAAAATTGGCTCCATTAATATGCAGGAGAGTAAAGTGCATAAAGGGGAAACACATCTAATGTTAGATGGTGCATCGTCCATTTAGAGGAATACTGCACCGCATTTGATATAAATGGATCCTATATTGTTATTTCATTAATATTTAACATTGAGAGATCCATATTTTATGGGCAATGGCCGACCAATGGACCACGCGCCATCCCTCGCAGTAAAATGGAAGACAGAAACGTAAACACCTTAATAACAGGTGAAGGTCGAGTTGATGCAGATATAGGATTGGGCTCATTAAAAAACCAAATTCAAGGTCATACTGGTTAGCATGAATACAGAAAAAGATAAGCAAAGAGATATCCATGATCCTTTCTTTACACGACATGTTTTCGCCCTCACTGCGGTATCTCTGCATTTCTAAAGACAGGCGATGGATCGGCTTGCGCAGGATTCAGGCTGCTGGATCCTTCATTCCTTCACCCTCTAATCAATCACACTCATCAGCTGTGAATGAATTCCAAAAACACCAGCTTTAATGTGACTTAAGGGGAATGAATTCAAGCACGCAGGAGGTTCTGCCAGTGAGGAGGAGCTGTGCACATCGGGCGCTCTCCGTGGTGCTGAAACTGAGCGTCTGCGTCGAAACAGAACGATGGGCGTAAACGGCGGTGGCTTAAAACATAGAAAATCATCATGTTGCCCTCTAACCTGTTAATATCTCGTCATGTTTCATTGGATTTGTACATCTGTATTTTCAATTCCATCAGAACTTCAATTTATTTCGTTGTTTTCCTTATTAGATATTGCTGCGTATTTTCTATTTTCAAGCACGAGGATGCACAGATCCGTGTGATGTAAAGTTTCACATTTTACTCACACATATGTTGAAAAATGAAAGAGCTTACCAGATATCCGGCCTAGTGAGAATTTAAATCTCGATGCAACGATGATGTCCCTCGTCTAGATCCTGTGTTTCCTCGCCAAAAACGCGATAAAAAACATCAAACCATCGCGGAGAATACAAATGCAACAAAGACGATAATCCAAGTCGAGTCAACCAAAAAAAAAAGAAAAGCTGAGGATGAGCACGCCTCTCGAGTCTGCGGTGCGCAGACGATGGCAGGCAGTTGTGGAATGGATGCTGGGATGAAGATGTGCTCCTTGGTCCTCCTGGCCGTGAGATGCGGATGCTGCGAGCTCAGGGCTGATGTTGTGTTGTGTCATTGACTGTGTGAGGTTGCTGGTTGACGCAAAGGCGGTGGTGGGGCGCCGCTCTGTGCTCTGTGCGCGCTGCTGTCAGTGCCGAGAAACTACTCCGCCTATAGACACACACAGCAGGCATGCATGTAAACTGAACCCAGTGAACTCAATGGTTTTCTTCATGACACTATTACCACCAATCAGCAGTCATATATGCACTGCGTATGTATGTAGTATGTTGTCTTGGCAGGATCTATAGTTGCATAGGAAGACAAACCTTTCTTTTAATTTACTATTTAAATCCAAAGCTTGTGAGGGCAAGGGCCATCTCATCTCAATAACTTAGCTTTTATATTTTTTATAGTACTGTAATATTTAATGGCAACATCATAACAAATGTTTTTTTTTCAGTTCTCTAGTGGGGGCGTGTCTGTGGCACCCCACAATGATTTATGGTCGGAAGATTGCATCATTTATTTCCATTTGGACAGATATTGCTATTGTTTTATTCTGCATCGATAATCAGCCAGTCATCAATATAAAAGAGATTACTCTTATGGACTGCGGACATAAGACTATGCATGCATAAATGACAGGCTATTGTTACATTTTTCCCACAATATCTTTTCGATTTAAATTGTTTTATTATGTTTTCCTTATTCCAAATATTCATATTAACACTGACGTTATTGTGTCTTGCTGATGAATAGCCCACATTTCTTTTACCATTATGTGGCCCATCTTTGTGCTTATCGCCTTAATTCCTTCTTCTTCTTTTTTTTAACTTGAACTCCCAAATTAAATGTGGTAGAAAAAGGAGCTTCTGGTAATGCCCTCGTGTTTACGTTTACGACCTAATTTCTGGTATGACTTCATTTCCCAGAATGCATTGATGCTTAAACGTAACGTAGTCCCTCCTTTGCACTTACGGCACGTAAGTTTTTTTTTTTTTTCATTCAAGGCAGTAGCGTTTTGAATAAGGAAGATGGCGGCTGCAGCAGTGGTTGAATTTCAGAGAGCCCAGTCTCTCATTAGCACGGACCGCAACGCCTCTATCGATATCCTCCATTCAATAGGTAGGTGTTCGGCCCGGGGTTCGAGGCGGACTTCATTCCTCTCAAGGTTATTATTCGGCAGAACTCAGTCAGTGAGAGGCGATGTTAGCATGCTAGCTAAGAGCTAGAGCCGGTTGTTCGCCGTGCTGACTCACTGTACAACGGCGAGCTACTGAATGCTATTAGCCTGTTAGCGACGCTGCTAGCCGACTGCAGGCCTGCGTTTGTAATATGAACCAGTTGAGTGACATTTTTTGTGAATTATTCGGTTTGTTTTTGCTCTTTTGTCGTTGTGTCATTAACAAGTTTCTAACCTTAACGGCCACTTAAGCCTGTCGCCTTGGCAACGGTTGCTGCCGTCAGCCCTGTGGCTAACGTCGTTAGCTCGTTGTCAATCAAACAGGGTGAAAGGTAGAGACCTGACACAGGCAACAACTCAACATGTTTGTTGTTGTTATGAGAAATGTGTGTAATCATAATGAGCCGAGAGTTCACTTTAGTTGTTGTTGTGAAAATAAAAAAATGGTTAATTTGAACACTAGTCTGCTGTAAGCAGCTCATATCTGTGTCTGTAGACATAGACATGTCCTCATATTGCCATGTCACTACAGTCCACTAGCTGTCAATCTGTTGTGCAACACTTGTTTGTTTACTGAAACATGAACAGTTGTGGCAAATAAAAACTGTTTCTCAACAAATGTCTGGTATCAGAACTTGGATTAACAATATGTCTGAATGCATAGCTATGGAAGTAATCACATTAGAGACATTTAATAGAGAACTGCCTTTATTTGTCAAAACATGCAGCCATACCAGGCTCATTAAAAGGACTGGGCTTTTATTTTAATTTCTATTGTATTCAAGTTTTCCTGAAACAATTGTTAAGTTTTTTCTCATAAAGATGGTTCTTCATGGGCAGGACATGACTGATTCATGCACAAATTAGCAGAATTGAACACGTACTGTTTTGAAGGGTTCTAATGAGAGTTTTTAATCGTAGAAGAAGTGGGCTTGATTAATAACGAGGATATAAATGCCTCTTAAGTGGATGATCCCTCTGATAGAGCAATATATCTGGGCTTTTAACTCTGTCAGACATGTAAAATGACTATGATTATTCATTCATTTTAGTCCTGGAGTATTACAAGAAGTATTAACTACTTCTTCTTCTTTCCAAAACAGTGCGGAGAGATGTTCAAGAGAACGATGAGGAGGCTGTCAGGGTTAAAGAACAGAGCATCCTGGAGCTGGGGACACTCCTGGCCAAAACCGGTCAGGCTGCAGGTAATAATTTCACCTTTTAACGAGTGCTATGAATAATCTTATGATAGTCATTGTGTTTTGTGACTCATTTAAAAAAAAAATATATATATATATAAATATATTTGTTTTTAATTTATCTTTCGTGTGCTCTCTCCAGAACTTGGGGGTCTGCTGAAATTTGTCAGGCCTTTCCTGATTTCCATCAGCAAGGCCAAGGCGGCCCGACTTGTTCGCTCTTTACTGGACCTCTTTCTTGATATGGAGGCAGCGACGGGGCAGGAGGTCGAGCTGTGTCTTGAGTGCATTGAGTGGGCCAAGACTGAAAAGAGAACCTTTCTCCGACAGGCTCTAGAAGTAAGATTCAATAAATATGAGGACGTTCAGAAAACATTGCAATATAAGCGTGCTCCACTACTAAAAGCCTGCATCTGAGGAAATGTTTTTTCCCTCTTTCATAATAGAAATACTGTGATATAGACCTGGATGTTTTTGTGATATGAAGCCTTAAAATGAAATATAAAGCCAATAACTTGTATCAGGAGCTGTGAGAAAAGGGCTGCTAATGAGGAGTTTAAGGACGCTGAGTTTCCAAAGGTTACTGGGTCATCAAAGGCGTTTGTGACAGCTTACACAGCGTACAGTTTTTTTTTATTGAATATGGATTCATTATTTCTGTTTGAACTGAAAGTGGTAATATTGCCAAGGCGAACATGCATCACTATTTATAATTAATGACGGCATACTAAAAGTGAAACAAACAGAAGCTTCGGCGTGTTTGGGAGAAGATGATATTCTACCTTTTTGTGGTTGATAGAGTGGGAGACGCTGTGACTCCAGATTGTGGAGCAATAAGATCCATAACAGCACCACTGATGCAGGACTCAACCGAGTGAGAACAGGACGCTGTATCGGGTTTGCCAGCGTGTAATGACAGCACGAGATGCTAATTCATTGAATGCATCGCGCCCTCTATGATGACATCATCCTGCTGCTGCGGCCAAAATGAGCTTTGTGGCCAAATAACCAGCAGCAGGTTCAAACTCACATCCAGGAATAAAAACAAAATACAGGATCAGCAAGATTCTGTGTTAGAAAAAAGAAGACAAGAAAGTGGCTGCTTTGATGTTGACGTCCTTGCAGCAGGTTGTGGTTTGCTTCAAGTTTCTCACCATGATTAATATGAGGAGTAAAAGAAATGACACAGTCTTTGATAATATCTCTGTGTGGGTATTAAATACTCGGGCTGAGGTAAAGAGGAGGGCTGATGTTTTATTATTAGTTTGAGTTTTACAAAATAGTTTAATGTTTACAATATAAACAACGTCATTGTTATTTTATTTATTTAAAGATTTATTTGATGGTTCTTCTTTGAGAACAGCGCGTTCACCTACTCATCGCACTTCCTGTTCCAAACATTTCTTGAAAATGTCATAAAAGGTAGCGAGTGGCATTTCAACATGCTTCATTACAGACGACATTTTAGGACACTACGACTTACTTAAAGGTTTTTCTCCATCACACGTCACTCAAGGATATACAGCAGGTACATGCTGCGGGTTCCTGCGTCCACTTTAATCCCATTTAAGAGCCTTCGCTTTTCACTTCAATATTTTCATCGTCCAAAATGTCCCCGAAACTTTAAAGGATTAAAACAAAGCATGGAGGAAGCTTAACCCCATACAAGACCCTCTCTCTCTTACTCTCTCTGTATTTGTGTATGTTGTTGCCAGTCCTTAAACGCAAGAACCCTTATTTAATGAAGTATTCTCCAGTCTTCATTTTTACAGTCTGGGTATAAAATGAAAACGGTTTTATTGTAACTCCAGTGAAATGTTTGGGATTTGTACTTTCTAGGCTTTGGAAATGTTGGCAACGATTGAGTTGTAAAAATAGGAAGGAGCTGGTCACAACAGAGAGCCTTCATTGTTCTTCTCGCACTGAACTGTTCAAAGTAAAGGTGGCTGTAATCCTGACTGAAACACATTTCAAACTCTGTACACAGCCACGGATTGCTGCTCACACTTTGTTTTCTTTTCAGGCACGACTGATCTCCCTCTATTTTGACACCAAACGATACCAGGAGGCCTTGGCGCTTGGTGAGTGTTTAGCAACGCAGCGTAGATTGCACCGTCTATCTTCTTCTTCTTCAGGGACTTGATTACAAAAAGGCCGACATTGCTTTTGGCTCTGACTTGTTCATCAAACATGCAGCATATAAAGAGGCTTTCTACTCTTCTAAGATGCACTAAAACTTTCAAATGTACATTTTATTGTTGTAATCTTTTGTCCCTATGGTACGACAAGCAGTGAAATTAGCATTTTTATTCAAATCTGTGGTTTATTCATTTAAGCAGTCAGACTCGTTTGTCCCTAAAAATGAAGCAGTGTAAAATCCCTCTAAGTCGCTGTTGTACAAAGTTCTTTCAAAGGTTATTTTCTTCTCCCCATCAGGCTCCCAGTTGCTCCAGGAGCTGAAAAAGATGGACGACAAACATCTTCTCGTGGAGGTTCAGCTGCTTGAAAGTAAGACCTACCATGCTCTCAGCAACCTGCCCAAGGCCCGCGCTGCCCTCACCTCCGCCAGGACCACCGCCAACGCCATCTACTGTCCTCCAAAGCTCCAGGCGGCTCTGGACATGCAGTCAGGTCAGACGTGTTTGCTTGTCTCAACGTGCTGGGCTCAGGTGGGCCGGACTCATGTAGCTCCTGTAGCTTTAGAAGGCATCACTACAACACTCATTTTATTTTCTATTAAATTTACAACCAGTAGCCTAGCAGTTAGTGTGCGTTCCCCATGTACAGAGCAGACAGTCGGCGTACGAATCCGACCTGTGGCTCCTTCTCAGCATGTCCTTCTCTTGTCTCTCTCTCTACCTGGTTTCTGTCCTCTCTGAAAGGAGGGCACAAAAGCCCCTAAATATTCTAAAAAATAATAGTAAATCTGCATAGTATCAAGAGATGAGTAAAAAAAATCTCACTTTAAAGTGACAGTGAAGCATGTCTCTGTCAGCTGTGTTTGAATCTACATTTTCTCATACTGATAACATCACTAAGTTGGACAGTTGGTTCTAACGAGTTGGACGTCTGAAGAGCTGCGAGGCTCGATAGTCTGTTTGTTTGTTTATGACATTAAAAGTCTCAGTGAACTTTCTTCTTTAATTAATAACGTTGTGAAAGTCAACACATTATTTTTACATTTCTGAAACATGAGCTCGATCTTGAACCTGATCGAGCTCCTCCAGTTTTTGTTGATATTTGCCACCTGAGCGAGTCTGACTGAGCGCTTTGTTTTGACTGCAGATGTTTTATCTGTCACGCTGTGTGTTGCAGGAATCATCCACGCAGCAGAGGAGAAGGACTGGAAGACGGCGTACTCCTACTTCTTCGAGGCGTTCGAGGGCTACGACTCCATCGACAGCCCGAGAGCCATCACAGCACTCAAATACATGCTTCTGTGCAAAATCGTTCTCAACCTGTGAGTGCTGCTTCAAGCTCGGCCTAAAAGGATCCACTGTGACATTCAGACAATACTGTACCAAGTCCTGGCATCCGCATACTAACGAGGATTTATCTGTTTCAGACCCGAGGAAGTTCAAGCCCTGATCAGCGGTAAACTGGCTCTACGACATGCTGGCAGACAGGTACATACCAGATGCATTGTTCTTATAACAGAAACCAGCACGTGTATTTCTGTGATGTTCACAACAAACAGCGTTGTTTAAGAAAACCACTTTCCCTGGACTTTTTCACGCTGTAGTTGTTGCGTTTGGCTCCTTTCTGCAGAGAGACACTTAGATTTATTTTTTTGTCCTTATCCATTCAGACAGACGCACTGAAATGTGTCGCCCAGGCGAGCAAGAACAGATCATTAGCAGACTTTGAAAAGGTAAGAATCCTTTTTAATGCAATCAAAATCAAAGCAGGTTTTCTGAAGTTTGTAGTGTGCTTTTAGGATTTTATAAAAGTACGTTTTTCTTGTATCCAGGCCCTAACAGAGTACAGAGCAGAGCTGAGGGACGACCCCATCATCAACACCCACCTGGCCAAGCTGTACGACAGCCTGCTGGAACAAAACCTCATCCGGGTTATTGAACCTTTTTCCAGAGTACAGGTAAGGAAGAGCTGCACCTCGCTTTACAAAGGAACCCTGATACGATCACGTTTTACTCCACATCGACTCAAAGCTTCTGCACCGTAAAACCACATCTAGAAAGTGGTGTCCTATAAAGCGCTGTGACCGGTATACCAGTGTAAAACACTCAGGCACACACTGCCATTACAGAGAGTGCAGCTGTCACATCACACACGGCCCTCGACAGTGGGACATTGTTCAGTATTTTGTTTTTTTTACTACGGTTTTTGATGCCAAAGTGAAGCTCCGTTATGCGCAGGTTTCCAGGCGGTCTATCTTTTATTCATGTTTCCATAAAACGAGGGACTTCTCGATTCTGATTGGCTAGAGTGGTGTGTTTCCTCGACCCCTGTAGGGGGTCTGGACCCCCACTTTGAAAAAACACTTTTCACCACATCTCTTCCCGTAGGCTGAGAGCTCAACCAGAGTACTGAAGCTCGAAGGAGAGAAAAGAGTCTGAAGGAAAAGAGCGACAGGAAGTGAACGTTGTTGACTTTATGAAACGGTTCAACGCGCAGGGAGACAGTTTAAACCCTTCTTCTCTCTGGGAGACCCCCAAATGTCTCATGTATCGGGGCCTTTTATATTTCATCCAGGTTAAACAGTAGTTCCACTTTTTAAAGAGTGCCTGAAGTGAATAGTCTGATTTATAATCTTGTTGTAATGACTTCTTAAATAACAGTAAATACTGGTGTTTTGTTTTTGTGTTCTGGGCTCGTCGTTTAAAGAAGGCATCTGTATGAAGATCTGTGTTTAATCTGTCTCTCCTTCTGTTTCCAGATCGAACACATATCAGGGCTAATCAAACTGTCAAAGGTGTGTATCTCTTCAGTAAACAGTCTGATCCTCGGGCTTGTTTTGTTAAAACGCCTCTTATTCATAGCTTTTTTTTCCTCTTCAGGGTGATGTCGAGAGGAAATTATCGCAGATGATTCTGGACAAAAAGTTTCACGGTAATGAGAAACGTCTCCTTTCTTCAAAACAAATATCAGACCAGACGTCTTCGGCGTGCAGTAAATCAAAGTGTGTTTCTGTGTGCAGGAATCCTCGACCAAGGGGAAGGCGTGTTGATCATCTTTGAAGAACCTCCCGTGGACAAAACGTACGGAGCAGCCTTGGAAACAATTCAGAACATGAGCAAAGTCGTGGATTCACTTTACAACAAAGCCAAGAAGCTGACATAGGTAAATAAAATAAACGGAATTAAAAAAAGAGGACATGGCTTCTTTGCTCTCTTTTTTTTTTTTCTTTCTTTCTTTAATTCATAACTAAATGTCATCGTCTTTCGTCCTCAGAGCAGATTGCCACGGCAGTGCGATGGAGGAACTGTGTGTGTTTGACCAGCGTGTGTAACATTTTAAGAAGGGGATAAGGGAGAGCAACAAAGAGTCCCACAAACTGCAACAAACAGGATTCCCCCATCAAACTCCCCCGTCTCTCTCCCCCCCCCCTCCCCCCCTCCCCCTTAATGGACAATGTCATCACTTCTTCTGTCTGATTTCCCCCTCCCCTGCCCTCCCCCTCTTTACTTTTGATATCTCTTCAGGATTCTGTATAACACTCAGCGGCCAAATCAGGCCATCAGGGAATATTGTACAACCACAATAAAAAAGATGAAAAGGTTTAAGAATACATATATGTTTATATCTGCTATAAGGTTGGGCTTTCAGAGCCTTGAAGCTGACTCCACTGCAACCTCACAGGTGCAACGTTGACCTCTGTGGCCTCACGCTCTGCTACCACACGTGTACGCAGACTCGAGGCTCTCCTCCTTCTTCATAACTTTCAGAAGCACACGTGTTCTGTTTTTGAAAGGTTGGGATACTCCTTTAGGATTCTGAATTTTTGTCAAAGAGCTCCCTGTAGCTTTTTATTTGTCCCCCCTTTCACCATATCAATGCCAACAGTTAAGTATCCTCTGTATTTCAGAAATGTATTAAACTCACTTGATTTGTTTTTGGTTTTTTGTGTTTTTGTTTAAACAAAAAAAAAAGAAAAGAAAAGAGAAACCAGATGGTTGCCACATGTCTGCCCGCCCCGCCTGTGTCGGTTCATAGAACAGACCAGTTTGCCATTTCACCACTAGTGCCACTTTTTCGGCGCTTCAGATTGCCTCACTGTTCGGGTTGCAATATGAGATCTGAGGGCGGAGGTGGAGATGTTTTCATCCTCTCCTCTTGAGCGTCTGCGAGTTATCCCTGAGTGAGCATTTCTTCATTGTTAGCTCCTAGCACTAGTGTGGTATGCTAGCAACCAAACAATTTGTATGGTTTTTTTTTGTTTGTTTTTTTCTCTTATAAAATACATTTTCAAAATAAATATTTTGTATTTTAATGTTTTTGTCTTGTCTCTTGCAACAACAACAAAAATATGCTGGTGGTAATTGGACATGCTGTCTGCGGCCCCTCAGCTGTGATATTTGATGTACTCGGGGAAGGACGGGACTGTGATTTAAGACAGTGATGTACATCAGTGGAAACATGCTGGATTAAAAGATTCAAACATTACCACTCTGGAAATAAATGTTGACAGACGCCATAAATCACTAAATTAAGATGAGTATCTTCCTCCTGCTGGCACTTTTTGTTAAAGACTTTTTTTGTTGTTAGAAATAGATTGGTGCACAGAGTCAGGAACCAGGTAGAGAATGACATGAGAGAAAGAAGCCAGAGGTCGGATTCAAACTCGGGTCGCACGCAATTTAGGACTAACCCTCTGTACATGGGTCATGTGACACTAGCCACGAGATACAAGTTCAAATCAAAGGGCACTGATTAATTGCCTTATAATTTTAAAATTGACACTTTTTTCCACCTTAACTCTTAAAACTTCAGGAGAGGCCAGGTCAACTCTACATGTACCTGAGTCTGCATGTACAGGGTTTGTTCTATGACCATCAAAACCATTCATCAGGACACATTTAAAAGTGTCTTCATACCTGTTTGTTTTTGGGTTTTTTTGAAGTTGCAGACAAGTTATCAAAACATAAATTACTTAACGCAGACTTTAGCTGTTAAGGAAAATAAAGAAGAAATACCTTTACTGTCGTTTAAAATGTTTTAAAAAGGTCCCAAAAAAAGTATATTTCATCTTTTTAAACCAACACAATAGAATATAATATTCTTCTATAGATGCATCCTGCTATGCAATTTACACTATTTCCCTAAATAATATATAATACTTAGTTACTAAGGCAAGATTAATGTATTGAGGTTTCCTTTCACTTTTCCCCTGTCGCTAACTGCATACGTCACGTACGTGATGACATCACACACCCGGAGATCCCGCCCCCATCATCGGGCACGTCTCTCCGTCTTTCTCGTTTCTGCAGTTTGTTCTGTCAGCGGGGAAGCTTTTCTCTGAGTTTCACTTAAAACTGGAGTTAAAAACCACTCAAAGATGACCGCTCGGGTGAGTTAAACGAAGACACAAGGTCGAAGTGCACTACATACGTAAAATAACGTGAACTTAAAGGACTATTTTCTGTGTTTTTTAACACGTAAAGTGAGCCAACACAGCAGCTGGCCTGTGTGGCAGAATGAGATGTCATTCAAAACTTCGTAATCAACCCGGAAGTGGAAGAGCGAATCTCATGACCACTCAGACTTGTTGTGGATGTTAATTAGCTTCATGCATGTTACAGCTTTGGGTATTTTTATTTGTCGAAAGTGTTTCAAACTTTTAAAAGGAAATGCAGCTGTGAATGTAGCTCCGACTTTTAAAGGGTTAAATCTGTGATGGCTGCTCAGAGGAAATAAAGGAAGTGAAGCAGAAATAAATGGAGCTTAAAAGAAGAACTACAGATGAACTGATGATCAATGTTGTTTAGTTACATCAGTGGAGCTGCAGTGTAAACAAAGGGCCTGTGTGTGTGTGTGTGTGTGTGTGTGTGTGTGTGTGTGTGTGTGTGTGTGTAATAAAAAGAAATGTTAAGGGGATGAAGTTGATTTAAAAAAAAATTAGGGATTTTGAACGCCTTTAAAAGTGTAAATGTCGGAAACAACTTTTTGGATGTTGAGGACAAAATATAAAGAAACAAAATCAAAATGTCGACACGTGCAAAGTAATTTTGCAAATGTGGGGGGAAAAAAATATTGAAAAGAAAGTGAAAATGTCAGAGATCTATCAATCTACCTATCCATCCATCCGATGCATTAGCCACTAGGCTACTGTTGCCACGACAACACAAACGTTTGCCTCCAAAATGAACAGAAAAGTAGAATTAAGCTCTCGTCGACACAAACGATTTCAGTTTTATTCTTTTTAGCTAGCTGCTTTCAAATGAACAGGTGACAGGCTGGACAAAACGTCTCATATGATTCGATTATTCAATGAGCTGTTTTCCTCTCTGAATATTGTAAAAGGATCATCGGTCATATAGTCTTTAAGTCACTGTGAACTCTCCGTACCTCATTAAACACTGTGAGCTGATTACGTGGAAACAATGTGAGGAATGCTCTTTACACAATCTGTGGTACTGCGCACAAAGATTTACTGTGCCGATGGTCGATCATTTCTCACATCTTCAGGTCAAGGATATCCCAAAGATATTAGTGTTTATTGCTGATCATGTTCAAACTAGGATTTTAATGCAAACTTAGAGCGTCAGCGGTCACGTCATTGAGAAAGTGTCCTGGAGTGACTTCCTTCCTGGAGTCATCGTTTCATGTTTTTTTCTCTTCTGTGTCCCGTCAGGTTATGCAAGCGGCGAAATGCCCAACAGACGAGCTGTCGCTGACCAACTGCGCCGTCGTCAACGAGAAGGAGCCGCAGCTTGAGCAGTGAGTGGGATTTCCTTCTTGACACGCGTGACCCGGCGTCGTGCTGCGGTCGCGGTGTGGAGGTGTGGGATGAGGGGCCGATGTGCGTCGACCTGCTGCGTGGGATTCACTTCTCTCAGCATGCATCCATCACTGACTTACTTTTAGCTGCTCCAGTAAAAAGAGGAAGAACGCTTACATGTGGTTTTGTATGGAAGCCCTAATGAGTCGACATGTGTTCATACATTACAGATATTTAAGGGGCAGCACAAACGGAAAACCTGGAATAAAATGTATCGATACAGTCAGCTTCAAAGGCAGAGTGTGTGTGAATGTGCATACCTTGATTTACATCATATCCTGGGAGGGTCCTTTCACGGGGTCTTTCAGGGGCCCGCTCATCTCTGAGGCCGTTACCTTTATTTCCTCACAGTAACTGTAACGCGTCATGGATCAAAAACTGCAGCCTCTGCATGCAGCCTGTGCTACGAGCTAATTTGACCTGCTACACATGTTGCACATCAAACCCTCCTTTGGTATCTGTGTGTCTTCACTTCTTGTTGGTGACCTAAAATCCTTTCCTGTGTCCTCATGCAGACATGTAACGGTGCGTAACGCAGGCCACAGGTACGTGTTCACCTTGAAGACACACCCCAGTGTCAACTCCGGCACCATCGCCTTCAGCCTGCCGCAGGTACGTTTCTTCTTCTCCTCCCCTCTGACGTGTTCTCAGCGATTCATGATAACAGCTGCTTGTTGTTGCTGTTGAGCTGTGACTGAAGCTCGTGTTTTTATGCAGGTTACTTTTATTCCAAAAACGATAACTGGATGTTTGTTTTTTTACAAAGCAGCACATTGGTGCCTCGTGTTAACCCGTGCGCTTGTCTTTGGCTTCTCTGCATGGACCTCATTGTCTCAATCTTTCTGTCACTGCTTTTTTTCCCCCTCTCTCTCTCTCTCTCTCTCTCTCTTACCTTGCCTGTCTGCCTGCTCTTCCTTCATCTATACACTTGGCAGCCTCAAATGGCACACAGGTACAACTGAAACCCTCCTTTAGTGTTGTCTTGTAGCCAACAGATAAACACGCGCGTGTGTGTGTTTATCAGAAATAGTCCACTGAGCGTGTGAGATGATTTGAGCTGTGCATGTCAGAAGGAGAAGTGTGAGATAAGGTCGTGCTGCTGAGGGTCGTGGTTGCATTGACGTCTCCTTCATGTAGAGTGTTGTAGCTGTAAATGTTTTCACCTTTTACTGATGGTTTACTTCACCAGTGGATTAAAAAATGTGTTTTTTCCTTCGCAGAGAAAGTGGGCTGGACTATCGATCGGACAAGATGTAGAAGGTAAACTTATTTTAGTACTTTTTTATACCCACCTCATGGATGAATACCCCCCCACCACCCCCCAAAAAAAAAAAATTAACTGATCCCATCACATATAGTCTCACTGCCATCATTGCTGTTGCATAGCATCCTAAAATGTGTGCCAAAAAGAGCTGCTGACGGATCATCTCTACTTTTTTTGTTGGTGCTCCCTCTAGAGGAATCCTCCAGTAACGCACGTTGAATGCAGTTTGTAAACATGCACACTAATGCAGGTTGTCTACCCGGAGGCGTGGCCTGAAGCTGTACCTGATGTGTACCTGCAGAGTCCTCCGGCGGCTCCCAGCCTTTTATGGTGCTGGCGTCTATAAAGTCGACTATTGATGAGGAGTGCTTGACAGCCCGTCTCTCTTTTTTCCCCTGAATCTCTTTGAGTCGCAGACACCTGCAGCTGAAACATTTCAGCCGTGAGCAAAAAAAATAAAAATCTCACCTTCACCTTTTAGAGGATGCAGTCGGCTTACCTGTGACTGACATTCAAGGTGTTCAGGACTCAGCCATCATGCAGGTGGCATGCTGGGTGGAGGGGACTTGATGTCCCCCTTGCTCATTGAGAGACAGAGACTGGAGAAAAAGAAAAGGCCTGCTCTTTGATGAAATACCTCGCCCTTCTCTCCCAGGCCGAGTGATGCCCAAAATGATGAGCGCTGTAACGATTCTGAGCTTCGTATGTGGAGAGAAAAGGAAAATATAATCCACCGTGTGACGGAGTGAATAGGCCTCTCGATTGCTTTGGTCTTTCTTCACGTCCTGTTTAAATGTTTTCCATCTTTTCTTCCCTGAACAACGTGTTTCTCTTCCTTTTTAGTCACGAACTACAAGTTTGACAAGTCCAAACAGCTGATCGGCTCCATGACGGTAGAGATTGACTTCCTGCAGAAGAAAAGCGTGGACAGTAACCCGTACAACTCCGACAACATGGCCAGTGAGTTCCTCCAGCACTTCAACAACCAGGCCTTCAGTGTCGGACAGCAGGTGAGTTTGGATGGTCACTAACGAGCACTGAACACACTCAGAGTGTTTCAAACAATACCTGATTCACAGTTTAAAGAAGTTATGGGGTTTTTTTAAAGAGGTATTTGGTTTAAAGGTCACATGATCTCCTCTTCTTCAGGTGAAATAAGAGTCAGAGCTCCTCTTCAACATGTGTGTGAAGTGTGTTGTTGTAAATCCACTCTGATCCTGTATTTGATCATGTCTATAAACCCCTCTATTTCAGCCCTGCTCAGAACAGGCTGTTTCTGTGTCTGTAGCTTTAAATATGTAAATGAGCTGTGTCTGACCACGAGAAACATGCTGGTCTATTTTACATAACATTCGACCTTTATGTGTCCAAATTGAGCACAATAATGTTTTATGGCTCGTCTACGGGAGGCCAAGACACAACATGGGAAAAAAAAGCCCAAATTCCTCAAGTCCCAAGCAGCCACGGAAACTTTTTTAAAGGTTTATTTTTGGGGGGGGTTTTTTACGCCTCCATCTTGGAGACCGGACATAACAGTGGACAGAGGCAGGAATCAGAGAGAGAGAGAGAGAGAGAGAGATGGAAAAAGGCGGAGGACCACAACCTTTGCACATGAGGGCGCGCACGCTAACCAGCAGGCCACAGGCGCCCCCACTGAGACTATTTTTAAACATTTAACCACACTGAAGATTTATTTACAACACGTTAACATGTGAATGACTCAGGAATGAACAGAAAGGTGAATCAGGGCTAACATAACAAAAAAAAACAAAAAAAAAAGAAGCGTTTCTGAGAGGTAACCAAGAGGACAAAGTCGTCCCGCTGCACTTTTCTGCTCAAACACTTTTTTAAGTGTCTGTCTCTAAACGCTCTCCTTCGTCCTCTTTCCCAGCTCGGGTTCAGCTTCAATGACAAACTGTTCAGTTTGCTGATCAAAGATATCGAGGGGATGGACCCAGGCGTCCTCAAGTCAACAAGCCACTCCGTAAAGAAACAGAAGGTAACTGGAGAACAACCGACAGGATGTTTCTTCATGTGAGCAGCCGTGTTAACTGTGTTTTTTTTTTTTTTTTTTCTGCTCAGCTTGACATCGGGCTGTTGCTGCCCAACAGTCATGTGATCTTTGAGAAGTCAGAAACCTCGTCCATCACTCTGATCGGTGAGTGTCAACGATAAACGCTCTATTAGTACACTGTGAGGCAGCAGTAGCTCAGACTGAAGGGACTTGAGGATCGTTGGTGTTAGTCCTGGACGCGGGTCTGAAGGCAGCCCGAGTCCTTTCTGAGCAGCTCCACTCGGACATCTGTCCGTCCACCGGTCCTGTTTGTGCATGTGTGTGTGTTCCAGCCTGCAGGGGGAAATGGGGGTCTTCTTAGAAAAGGATAGGAAAGTGTTTTCTTTTACGTCCCCTGCCTGCAGGACAATTCTTGATAACACCACCAGGGGGCACACTTCACACATGTTCCTCAGCTTGTTTTCACTTTCCAGCATTGTGGTGTCACATCTACAGCCAGTCCAAAGGTCGTCAAACTGGCCCCCCTCAAGGTTTAACTGTAGAATATTCTGGTTGTATATAAATATTCAAATCAGCGAGAAATGAAAGTAAACTAAATGCACCAGGTGACTCTCCACATGTCTCCGCTTGATGAAAGACCTCGGCTGCTTGTGTAAGAGTTGATCCGGACGAATCAATAAATAAATAAAGAATTGAACACATTCACATGTCTGACCCTCCAGGGAAGTCCAAGACCCGAGAGTCCCGTCAGTCCATCATCAGCCCGGACTGGAACTTTGAGCGGATGGGTATCGGCGGCCTCGACAACGAGTTTTCAAACATCTTCCGCAGAGCCTTCGCCTCCAGAGTCTTCCCTCCGGACCTCGTAGAACAGATGGGTGAGTTTTCTCTTTTTCTCCTCCTCCGCCTGCCATCACTTATTCATTTGTTTGTTCCTCTTTATTTTTTCACACGTTGTACTTTTTTCTTTTTCTTTCTTTTTTTTTTTTTTTTACACAATGTACTTTTTTTTTCTTTTATCTTTTTTTTTTTTTGGAGAACTTTTTTTGTTTGTTTTTCGAGGCACATATTTCCATTCAGGGACTTCTGAACAGGGGCTCTGCGATGATGCAGTCGAGGAGGTTCCTGGTTCAAATCCCCGTCAGACGGGACATCTGTGTGGAGTTTTTGCTAGTTTGCGTCCTCCTGTGTGGTCTGATCCAGAACCTTGAAGAAGATGCCGTGATCCGTCTGTAGACGGCAGCAGTCAGATTATTTCTATGAGTCACTTTACGCAGGACAACAGCTTGTTTTAATGAAAGCCATCAGGTAACTTTCTTTGTGACTCACACACAGACCCCCCCCCTCCCCCTTCCTCTTTCCTCCCACGCAGTCACATCTGTGCTAATCCTCGCTCCCAGGTCTACAGGTCCTGCAGTAAAGACCTCTAAGCCTGGCAAACACAGCACACATTGACACCCACAGATACCCACAGCGCTCGGGGCCCGTGGCAGCGTCCAGCAGCGTGTGAGCTGACCTTTCAGCCGGCTGCTCGTGTGCAGGAGTCGGCCTTTGGCTGTGGCCAGCTGGCTGCTGTAATGAGATGGCGTGCCCTGATAGAGCGAGCAGCTAAAAGGTGAAGCTGTAATTGGCCGGCGCAGGGAGAGCGGTGAGAGCAGGTGCTGACGGAGAGGAGCTGTCGGAGTCAAAGTTTTCAAAGTTTCACCTTGTCTCCCCTTTGCTCCCCCGACAGAGAGAAGCGTCAGTGCTTTTCTCCCCCAAACACAACAGAACCCCCCCCCCACCCCCACCCCCCCCCCACCTGTCATCCTGGCTGCTTCTCCTTCAGCGGGCCCAAATGGCAGCTCTGATGGTTATCTCGGGGCCTCTCAATTAGTCTGGGCTAAATGTCATTAGGCAGGTGCAAAAGGCCGTTAAAGAGACGCACGCTGCTGTGAGCTGATCTTCACAGAGGAGGAGAAATCAACGGTGGCGTTTAGAAAAAAAAAAAAAAAAAAAAGTCCAGAAGTGATGAGCAGGAAAGCTGTGTATGGACTCCTGACTCTACTGATACTGAAGTCTGAGCCACTTACTGATACAATCCTCAAACATGTGCAATCACACTATAATCAATAAGTCACTGGTTTAAAATACTTTCCATGACATGAAAAAAAGGAGCCGACCGCCTCTGTACACGGGGCGTGTGAACCCACCACTAAGCCACCATTGATGTAGCGTGGTGAGGCGTTCTCCAAAAACGACGACACACACTCTTTTTGTTCGCTTCCTTTTTGAAATTAAAAACATGTGATGCCTCGACCGGAGGAAATGTCCCCCAGAACTGTGCTCCTGAACGATGTGCATTTTGACCAAATTTACCGGAGTAAATGTGCATCCGTCTTGTAACCTCTGCAAACAATTCAATTATTAATCTGATTATTAATCTGCTAATCTGATTAGCAGAAAGATGCTCTTTAAGACGACTTTAGACTTTGTCATTCTCTTGTAAAAGTTTGTTTTTGGTCGACTTGTCTCTATCAGAGGAGAAACAGTCTGCTCTTAGTTTCATTGTAAATTCCTCTCTCTCTCTCTCTGGCCGTGTGTGTGTGTGTGTGTGTGTGTGTGTGTGTGTGTGTCTCCAGGCTGTAAGCATGTGAAGGGAATCCTGCTGTACGGACCCCCGGGCTGCGGTAAAACCCTGATGGCTCGACAGATTGGCAAGATGCTCAAGGCCCGCGAGCCCAAGATCGTCAACGGCCCCGAGATCCTCAACAAGTACGTGGGAGAGTCTGAGGCCAACATCAGGAAGCTGTTTGCAGACGCAGAGGACGAGCAGAAGAGGGTGAGGCGAAGGGACACGTGACGGTTTACACGCTTCGACTCCTTCAAAATCACATTTACACTTCAGCGTGAATCAGAGCTGCCATAAAAACTCATCTGACTGATGACACATGAAACACTGAACCTCTGTTCTCATGTGTCAGTGGTCCCTCATTATGAGCCCTGAAACACAGATTTTGATCTATGAAAACATAACGAAAAAGTCATTTCTGCAGGAGCAGAGAGATCTGCCCTTTCGAGAGACTCAGCTGTAATAACTTTAAGTTCTGCAGCGACAGCTAGTTTGTGTTGTGAGACACCAGCGTGGAGGCTCACTCTTCACCAGCTAATGAGGGGCTGGGCTGTCTTTGACCTCCCAATAGACCTCTCTGAACACACACACACACACACACACACACACACACACACACACGATCAGAGAGCAGTGTGTCACCAGGACAGCTCCACACCTGCTTTAAATGCTACGGCTCAGACTGACAGGTCTGTAGATGGAGGGATAACCCCCCACCCTGCTGCCCCCCCCCCTGTCCCTCACCTGAGGCTCCGCTCAGACTCTCAGGTCAGGATGGGGGGGGGGGGGGGAAAGTCAAAGATGGAGCCTTTATGGTCTTATTCAAAGATACTTTAAGATTCAGTTATTTGAGGTAGAATCCGCTCGGGCTAATTACGTTACAGGAAATGATTGCATGGAAAAGTCCTTTAATGTGATGCCCGTGTAAGTTTGGGAAATACTGCACTACATAATTATATTCTGTGTGCTTCAGAAAAAGGTGCAAAAATTCATGCAAATGCAAATGTTGTATTTTTTTTATTTTTTATTTTTATTTGAATTTCCATCCACCATCAGATTTCACATTTTGAAGTGTTGGTCTGTGCTCGTTTGTTCTCCTCTCTGATCAGCTCGGAGCGAACAGCGGCCTCCACATCATCATATTTGACGAGATCGACGCCATCTGTAAACAGCGCGGCAGCATGGCGGGCAGCACGGGAGTCCACGACACCGTGGTCAACCAGCTGTTGTCCAAGATCGACGGGGTGGAGCAGCTCAACAACATCCTGGTCATCGGTAACCATCACACACACACACACACACACACACACACACACACACTTTCTCCTTCTGTTTCCATGGAGACACAAGGTAACACTGCACGCTCTCTCCTCCCCCCCTCAGGTATGACCAACAGGCCCGACCTGATTGATGAGGCCTTGTTGAGACCGGGGAGACTGGAGGTGAAGATGGAGATAGGTAAGAAGGGAAAGAGGCACCGATAAGGATTCACACGAGTCATCGACAGACGGTTAAAAAGGTCGACACAGCGGCGCTTTGCAGACGTTGCTGAGCGCGTTTCCTGAGGCGGCGTGTTCTCTGTCGCCCCCTGCAGGCTTACCGGACGAGAAGGGAAGAGTTCAGATCCTCAACATCCACACGGCCAAGATGCGTCAGTTTGACCTGCTCGCGTCTGACGTGGACGTGGCCGAGCTCGCCGTGGAGACCAAGAACTACAGCGGTGCCGAGCTGGAGGGCCTGGTCAGAGCGGCACAGTCCACCGCCATGAACAGGCACATCAAGGTCAGAGTCCTCGGAGGACGTTCGATGTTCACCGAACGCCTGCTGGGTCGATTTGAGTTCACTGTTTCTGAGCGGAGAGGAGGAGGACGTCCATCAGATCGACTTTAACCAGTTTACACTTTGAACAACTCAGTCCATAACGTGTGTGTGTGTGTGTGTGTTCTCACTTAACTGTTTTAACAGGTTCATTGGCTCAGATCTACACATTTCATCTGGGCACACAGACATTTACACACACACACACACACACACACACACACACACACAGAAAGCAGTGATATTGGAGGGTGATGATTAATGACAGACAAGGGCCTTTCACATGTCTGATGGCTGTGACGTTCTTCCTCTCTGAAGAACTGAGCTCCTCCTCCTCCTCCTGCTCCTCCTACTCCTCTGACCTTTCTGCTCTGAGGGAGCACTGTGTCTCCTGACATCATTGTGGAATCTGAATGTCTAATAGTTCATGTTATAGATTCATTAGCAGGAGGTCTAAATCAGAGCAGCTCATAATCTGCATTCAGTGTGAATCATGTCTCTGTGTGTGTGTGTGTGTGTGTGTGTGTGTGTGTTGCAGGCCAGCAGCACAGTGGAGGTAAACATCGAGACGGCAGAGAAGCTCCTGGTCAACAGACTGGACTTCATGGCCTCGCTGAACAACGACATCAAACCTGTGAGTTTCTCTCCTGCTGAGTCACTCTGAGCTGTGTTAATAACACAACATGTCTCCACACTTCCCAACTCATCGACCACGTACAAAAAGCACGAGTCAGACACCGCTTAAAAGAAACCAAAACAAAAGTCAACAAATAAGAAAAACAAACAAACAAACAAGTTAACGTGCATTCATATTCAAAACACCCACGACAGGTGGCTTAGTGGTTAGTGGGCGTGTCCCATGTACAGATGTCATGGTCCTGCATCTCTCTCTCTACAATTAAAGGCAGAAAATCCTTCACAGCCTGCTGCACAAATTCAACATTTAAAATTTTGAAACGTTCAGATCTTGTCTGATTCGTGCATTTGAGACCTTTTTTTGAGGGTCTTTTGAGGGTTTTTAAAGGGGAGTTGGGTGCAGTTGATCCCTGTAATGTATCGAAGGTATCCTGACAATGTGAGATGCAAAAGAGCGGGACACCTCTCACACTTTCATTTCACCTGTCACAACCTGACTGATCCTCTCTCTCTCTCTCTCTCTCTCTGTGTCTGTGCAGGCGTTTGGTACCAACCAGGAGGACTACGCCAGCTACATCATGAACGGGATCATCCGATGGGGCGACTCGGTGTCGGAGGTTCTGGAGGACGGGGAGCTGCTGGTGCAGCAGACGAAGAACAGCGAGCGCACGCCGCTCGTCTCTGTGCTGCTGGAGGGTGAAACAAACTACACACTTCACATCCTGTAAGTCAACCACAGAGTCAGTCCTTTATCGTTAATACGATCTGCCCCCCCTCTCCCATTAGGCCCACCTAACAGCGGGAAAACCGCTCTGGCTGCTAAGATTTCCGAAGACTCCAAGTTTCCCTTCATCAAGATCTGCTCCCCCGACAAGATGATCGGACACTCCGAGATCGCCAAGTGCCAAGCTATTAAAAAGGTAACGACAAACGACGTGGACATGTGGAGGTCTCCGAGGGGTCAGGATGTGATCGCCCAGTTTTCATGCTCAAAAAAAGGGCAGATTCATGTGGCGGTTTAAAACTTTATTTAGTTTGTTACCTGCAGACATTTCTTCATTAAACATCATTTATAGAAAAGCTGAACAAACTGGTGGTTGTTCTGAATCTGGTCCTGATCCTGCACTTTTATTCCCTGTGATAGATATTTGAAGACGCCTACAAGTCCCAGCTGAGCTGCGTGGTTGTAGATGACATTGAACGTCTGTTGGGTAAGTCGCTTTTTAAGAATTCAAATGACTCCCGATGAAGTGAGGGAACGAGAGACTCAAACACGGAGGAGCTCCCGTTGAAGGCTTTTTATTCGCTCGGTTATTATCGTGGATCTATCGTTTGGATCCTGTGGAAATAAACTCCTCTCTGCCTTTCAGATTACGTCCCGATCGGCCCTCGCTTCTCCAACCTGGTGTTGCAAGCTTTACTGGTGCTGCTGAAGAAACCTCCTCCGAAGGTAGAGAGCGCTTCGTCCTGGTGTTTGTGTGTCGCACGCTCGCTGTTGTTAGTCCTGATGTGGCAGAGAGAGGGCAGCAGATCTCGCCCGACGCCAGCTCATGCGTCTTGTGTGGAGTTGTTGGAGGTCTGCTGCTGGCATGTGTGAGCGGCTGTGTGTGAGTGTGTACGCTTATTAGCCAGTGTTTTGGTGCCGGCCTGTTGTGCTCGCAGTGAATGGTGGTGCTGGAGACCCATTTCTCATAGTCCCTTTGGTTTGTGAATGAGAGTATAAGGCCACTATATGGCTGCATGTGCATGAGAAGTGGCGCGGGGCCGGCTGCTGAATGCCTGGCTGCAGTGCTCCTCTGGGGTTGTAAAGCGCTGGGCCCAGCGGGGTGCCTGGGGCCGGGGGAGGCCAGGGGGACACGGAGGAGAATGGGCTCTGTGAGAGAGCCAGGACCTGGCAGCACCGCCGCCTGTGTGGCACCTCATCTGCATGCAGCATCACAACCCCCCACGCCATGGGGGGGCAGCCGGCAGCCATAATCCCCCTGTCTGCTCGCCACTCCTCTGCCTCTCCTCCTTCGTCTTCTCCTCCTGGTCCTCCTCCAACTTGTCGGCTTATCGGAGCTACTTTTCTTTAGCTCCTCTTCTTTCTTCTCCGCTCATGTTTGTGTCCTCCGCCGTTGTCCTCTGTTGTGCTTCAGCCTGTTGTCCGTTCTTCTCCTGTCTTCTGTTCGTCTCTCTCTCTCTCTCTCGCCCGTACACTCTCTCGGCCGTCATCTGGCCCAGGACAGAATCGCACAATCATGACGTGAAATGTGGCAAATCTTTCGTCAGTGGTCCGAATCCAAAGTGTGAGTGTCTGACACCTGCAGAGCCCAACATGTGAGACTGAAACAAAGCTGCATCATAATGTTGAAGAACTTTTCAATGCATTCAAATAGTAATAAAAAGATTTCATCATTTTCAAAGCGGTGTCACAGAGTATCGTAAATATCATTTTGACACCCTGGGGGTCAGAGAGCCGATTGGTCGCTCCATGAAGAGAAGCTGACCGACCTCGTGCTACTAGCTGCACATCGTCTCCCACTCTCCCCAGTCTCTCTCTCTCTCTCTCTCTCTCTCTCTCACGTGTTAAAGCGTGGGCCGTCAAACACTCGAGTCTCCTGTGATTGTCAGAAGTAAAGGAAAGCAATGAAAAGTCTTTTTGTGCCTCGCTCAGGGTCGCAAGCTGCTCATCATCGGCACCACGAGCCGCAGAGACGTCCTCCAGGAGATGGAGATGTTGGACGCTTTCAGCACCACCATCCACATCTCCAACATCACGAGGGGGGAGCAGCTGATCGAGGCGCTGGAGGTGCGAACGTCCTCTCTTCTTTCACGTGCATCACTTCTGTCGAAAGGAAACATTTTCCTCGATACGTTTCCACATCTAATCCCAGCTTTTCTTTTCTCTTCTCTTCCAAACAGCTGCTGGGCAGTTTTGAGGACGTGGAGCGGGCCAGCATCGCTCTCGCTGTGAAAGGACAGAGTCTGTGGGTCGGCATAAAGAAGCTGCTCATGCTGATTGAAATGGCCGTGCAGGTGAGCGAGCGAGAGAGAGAGAGATGCTTTGCACTCCAGCAGAACGGCTGCAGTGATGCTAATGCTAACCTCAGTTAGTGCAGATGAAAATCTCTCAATGACTTTTAGTAAAGACGTCAAAGGTTTCTCAGTTCTATCCGTGTCATCTGGTGCATGCACTTCTGTCCTCATCAGAGGGAAGCATCATTGCAGAATTCCTGCAAAAACAAAAGCATGTAATTGTGACGCCGATGAAAGGTCGTATCAGATTAAGCACACATCCCGTCACATTTTAAAGTCTGAAACACACATTTCAAACCGGCTGAACCTTCATGTTATTGTTTTTCTGATTTCTTGAACCCTCCTCTCCCTCGACATCTGGCCGGCACTCTCAGCCGTCAACAGAATCCGTCTCAGTCACAAAAAACTGTCATCCATCAGCTGGAGTGAAAAAAAAAAAAAGCTCTGCTGATGATTTGTCGAGCAGAAGGATCCAGTTCACAAAGCATCCTCCAAACCGTGGAGTCCTGATACATTCATGGTTATGAAACAGCCAAACTGCATTCACATGTTCTGAATCAGAGGGGAAGACGCTCGTGAGAACCGTCCTACACACTTCTTCATGGTTTCAGTGTACCTACTATTACAGTAAATCCAATTCACTTCAGTTGTTCTGCGGTTGAAAACACATACGTGTGAATTAAAGTCGTCCAACTGCGGGGAGAAAAAATGAAAACGTACATCCGCAGCTGAGAGCCGAGTCCTCGCCTCCTGAGTTACACCGCTTTGTTTGTTTGTTTGTTTGTTTGTGTGTAGAGAAGTACACATGAAGTTCACTTCCCCTTCACTGTGGAGGTTTTGTGGTTTGGAAACAAATTTGTGTTTTTGTGCTTTTTTTTTTTTTTTTTCCCGACGTGGTCTCCTCAGAAAATAGTGCAGATATCTCAAACACAAGTGTTTACACGCACACACCCTTTCAGGGTCTGTTAGCCTGTCGGGGCTCCAAAACAACCAATCAGACGGGGCGTGTAAAAAAAAAAAAAAAGTATATTTCTATTTATTATGTATGTGTATGAAAATACAATAAAACGTTTTAATGTAAGTACAATGATAACTTTTATGTATAGAGGACTTCTGAATGTCACGAACAAGCAGCTCGTAAAACCATGACCGTCACCGTGACGCATGCATCTGTAACCGACTCCTTCAAAATCCAATAATCAATGAATCACTGAAGTTTTTTCGTTCTTCTGATCGCAGTGATGACTCGGAAAAATAGACGATAAGCGACAGCCTGGACCGGTCTTGATTTTAACTGTCTCCACTTTATTTCTCTGCAAACGTCTGCAGCACAACCTTTCATATCTATAAAGAGGTCATTACTTTTATTGCACCTTTATGGTTTATTAATTATTGACCTCTGAAAAACGGGGAGCAGACTCGCAGTTGGAGCTGCAGAAATTGACCTCCGTGTGACAGTTGGCTGGTGTTGATTTCTCTCCTGACTGCACGTCTGTGGTATGTCGATGATGTGTGTGCTGCCTGTTTGTTGAGGCTGATGCCGTGTAATTGCTGTGGTATGCACAAATGCAGCCATGTTTTGCACCCCTCCCCTTTTCCGTCCATGAAGAAGTATGGACCTGTGTTTGCCGAGACATGCTGCAAACAGCCACACACACACACACACACACACACACACACACACACACAGAGTCAGCTTCAGTCATCTTTTTCCCCTCTCATTCCAGCGTCTTCTCTCTGGTAGCTACAGGCGATTCCAGACGTACTGTAAGTTATTGCATAGGTTGCCATTAATTTGACTTCCTCCCCTCCCCCCTGTCTTCTTGCAGCCGTGCACAAACTGCAGCCTGAACTCCAGGATCCAACACTTAGTGGTTCTGTTTCTTCAAGCAAGACAGTGTTTGTGACTGCCATGTTGTTAAATTGTTTGCATATGTCCATAAAGAAAAGACGTGTCTCCTTCCTCAGATGGACCCTGGCCACAGAGTCGGCAAGTTCCTGAGTCTACTGAAGGATGGAGGAGGGTAAGTAGCGTCTTCCTGTTTCCAACCCGACTCCTCCACGTAGAACGGGATCCTCTGTGATACTGAACACTCGCAGCACACTGTCACTTCGACCACTCTTCCCCTTACAGATGTAGCAGGCGGAGGGAAAACATTTGTACAGAAAGGCGCAGAAATGTTAACATCGCATCAAGTGAGATTAATAACGGACCTCCTGTCACTCTCTTGCAGACTGCGTTCTGATAAGTTTGCGGCAATCTAGACTCATTGGAGCCGCGTGGTGACAAAGAGGCATCCTTCAACGGTAAGACTGCAGGGCTGCATTGTCTCATGTTGTGCTCGTCGTATCCTCTGTGGCGTGAAAGGCATCTAATGTGTTAAAATCATGCGGGCCCGGTAATATGAATCATTAATAATATATACAGATGGACGTCTTTGCCTCGTCCGATTGTACACAAGTGAAGACAAAATATCCCTGTGACGAGTGCTGCCGTCTCGCGCAGAACACATGTACTCTCCCTGCCCTGCGATGATAATCCAGGGTGCTGAGCGGCGTTTGTCAACAGAGCTGTCAATCAGGGCGCTACACTCCTTGTGATAGCGTCAAATATCAACTTCTCAGAAGTCTTCTCAGAAGTCCTCATGATAAGAGCTAACTTTAAAGACGGAAACCGTGATTCAGAAAAAAAATAGTAGCCAAGGATTGGCTTTGTTTGTTTTTGTCCTGCTCCCGTTTTCACACCAGTAGCATGAAATGCAATTTAACATCAATCACTTTATCTGATCTGATCGGAGTCTTGTTGATGGTAATAAAATGTTAGTACGTAGTCCTTTCAGTCAAGATGGCGGCACCCTGCTGGCTCGTGATAGCAAACAACCCGGTCCTTGCTGCTGTTTTTGTCCTGCACTACGAGCTAATGCAAGAAAGATTTCGTTCTTATCCGCACTAAAGTTCAAGTTTGAATGACAATAAAAGTAAGTCTTTTTTTTTTTTTTTTTACAAAGTTATCCAGCCATCTTGCTAATCCTACTTTGTGAGACGCTCCCCACGAGGAGCAGCTGCGGCGGGTGATGCACAACAAAGGACTTGTACAACTTTTCAACTCGCAGCCCGTCTTGAGTTTTGTTTCTCGTCGCAGCCTCGGAGGCTTATGGTATAGTTGGCGCTAAAAATAGGTCGACCAGACAGGTGCTCTCCTGTGGCGGCACGTCTCCTCTGCCTGTCTCTTCTCACTTTTATTTGTCTCTCTTCACTTCACAGTTGCCGAGGAACGGAAGCCCCTTAAAGAGAAGACGAGGAGGAAGCAAGCGAGAGACAGTTTCCGTCTCTCTCTCTCTCTGCATCCTTTCCTCTCGTCCCTGAAGCTCGGAGCGCTTCTCTCTCCACTGCAGCTCTCTGCAGCCAGGCATCCTCCTCCTCCTCCTCCTCCTCCTCCTCCTCCTCCTCCTCCTCCTCTTCAGCACACATGTAAAATAAGAGAAATACGCCGTGTTTGTTTCAAGCTGTGTATATTTGCATTTTGGACGACTCTGTGATGCACTCCATCGGGATGTTAAATGTCAAAGAGTCTGTTGCGAGTGTATGAGCATGCACAAACACTAATCAGCACACTGTTACGATATTTGTATGCACGGATTTGTAATTGGATCATTCCAGGACGAGATCTCACTTTGTTCGTATAATGTCGTGTACTTGCTTGTGTCTTACCTTTTTATTTTATCAATAAATTAATTCTGTGATTACCAAGAAACTTTGGAGTTACGAAATGAATGACCGCCAAACTTAAAGGCAGGGTTGGTATTATTCCCTCAGTACGCCCCTTCCCCTCTGCGCTGCCTAAAAAGCCACGCCCCTCACTCCCATGCACCGACCTCAGCTCGTGCTTGGCGTTTGGGCTCGTGCATGCATGCGGTAGAGAACGTGCAGGGAGACGGGGAGGCTTGTAATTGGTTCATCAGATCGGTACCTCGTGGCTGCTAACTGCTACAGAAGACGGAAGACAAAAGTCTATCTGGAGAAAAAGTCCAACCCTGCTTTTAAGTACTGAAGTTCCCTCACAGCAGGGGGCTCATCCTGCTTTTATGATGCGTTGTACATTTTTACATCCACAGTGGAATATGAAGTTCTTGAGTTACTGATTTAGCTCTCTTTGCCAAAAAAAAAATCCTCAACATATTAATGTGACACAGTCCAAATAAAAACAACAATCTCCTCCCAGTTGTTTCCTTTATTGAATGTGTTCCTCGTTCTGTAGTCAAAGCAGGTTAAAATCATCCCAGATTGTCTAATCCAGTGTAATCGCCTCCTAATTAGGAGACATTTCTCATCGCCTCTCGAGATGAACATACTCTCACATTAGCGGTTAACCTCCAAACTTTATGTGTCGCAATCAGCGTGCAGCTCAACAACAAGTCATACTCAGCTTCTTCTTTCTTTTACACCGAGCAGCTACTGCAGCGTGTCTGCAGAGGCTGCTGTGAAAATCATCAGTTAGGTTGCAGATTTTTCTTTTCGCCATCAACGTGCAGATATCTATTTTCCAACGTCAGTCAAACCTCCGCCATGACTCTGTTGCAGAAACGTCTAATTTATATATACTGTATTATATTATTATATTAAATTCTAAACTGGGGAAATTAAATGAAGATGTGACAGAGGGAGCGAAGTATGAAATGATTTTCTGTTCTGTTAAAACTCTACCTTGTCGAATTGGTGATCGTCTGTCCCCTTCAATATAATAAATATATAATATATAATAATATAATGTTCCCTACTATACGATATATTATATTAAATATTCAGTGTGTGTGTGTGTGTGTGTGTTTGTGTGTGTGTGTGTGTGTGTGAGAGAGGTTGTGTTCCTGGTGGTGAAATCAAAAAAAACAAGGAGACCGTTTTGTTCTTCAAATATATAATCTTAGTTCAGTCATACAGATATATACATTGTATAATAAATAATATTTATAAAAACATAACATTTACGATTATAAAATAAAAAGGGAATTATTCACTTTAAAACATTTGTACAAAACTTTGGATATAGCGGGAAGGAGAAGAGGGAACTGAACACAGAAAGGTAAGCCCAGGTGGGGGGAGGGGAGGGGAGGGGGGGGGGGGGTCTGTGTAGAACATGACACAAATGCTAAGCTAGGAGAGTCACAAGGAGAGGACAGGCTATACACTACTTTCGTTGTTGATTATAATGAGTGCAGGTGGGAGTGTCAGAGCACGCCGTGTGTGGAAACCTCGATCCAGACACCGAATTTAGATTTTTCCCATCGCTTCGCTTCAATTCGCATCTTGAACTCATAAATCATCCTGACGACGTTTCCCCAACCTTCCTCTGTTCTCAGAATCAGAAATCAAGAATCGACCGTTTTTCTCAGTCCGTAAATCCATTCCTTTGGTTAACGAGTAAATGTCAGAATGAACTGGGCTCATCGGAGTGAACCCGAAAAAAACACATCTTCATCAGATTGTAGTTTGTAGTTCTTTAAATATCAAAAACAGCTTCGCCAGAGTGGTTTTAGGTGCGCTGACAGAAGTCTGTAAATTAGCTTTCTAGAAACTTCAACTGTCCAAGCGAGGGGGAATATGGATGGAAGGAAGGAAGGAAGGGAGGGAATTTTCCACACGTCGTCATTTGTCACTTTTTTCTTTTCTTAATCGTGACGACGAAAAGAAACGACTCTAAAATGGACCTGCTGGATCCGCGAAGGGTTAGAACACAAGATCCTCCATGTTGGAATGGCATGCTAACGCTAGCGTTTCATGAATGAAAAAGCCTTCCACTCGTGTTGTTGTTCATCGATCACCCTAAAAAAACGCGCGAGTAACACACGACTGTGTTGAGGGGTGGAAATCGTGAGAAATTTACAGGTTGATGGTGCCACCGAAAAGGAGGAACAAAGTCGTCATTCATAAGAACAGCTCGCTTGCAATGAGAAGAGAAGCTTCTGGCGTTAACAATGCTCGAATCTTTCCCACCTGGAGCTCTGTCAAACTGAATAGTGCATACATTTGTTAGTGAGTGGAATGAGCATGCTTGTTCACACACATGCTGCATACCTCCAGTCCCAGCCAGATGGTAATATTTCAGAAATGCAGGGCTATAAAATCAGGGCTGTAGCATATATCTTCCAGGCTCCCCGGCTGACTGGTGCGGCAGAGTCAGTCAGCAACACTGAGGATTTCATCAGCTCAGTAGTTTTTACAACAACAGCAACAAAAAAAGACAGGACGGTGACAACTTCCAACACCTGCCTGCTGCTTCTCAGTTCAGTTCAGTAGTTACAAAGTGACGGTTTCCTGGGGCTGTGTTCAGTTTCACTTCCAACTAAGTGATGCTTGTAGAGGTTGATTTAGTTAAAAAAAAAAAAAAAAAAAGGTAAACCAGCCAGTTGAGCCGGAGAAGTGAGGTGTTAGTTAGAAGATGCTTTTTGTTCAAAAGCAGAGAGAGTCTTTTTTTTTCTTTTTTTTTTCCTTTTCTTACTGCATTAATCTCACAGGTAAAAACTGTTACTGTACATGCCACAAACATTGTGCTGGCATGGATGAGGGGGAAATAAATAAAGACAGGAAGGGAGAAGACGGGGTATAAGGGGGGGGTCATGGTCCGATGCTGCAGGGAGAGGAACGAGGGGGAAAGTGGCAGAATTTTAGCTTCTTCCCACATTTTCTGGTCAGATATTATGGAAATAAAGTGGTTTGGAAGACTGATTCTAAAAAAAAAAAAAACATGTATAGAAGTATCCATTACTGATGTGCCATCACCCTTTAGTGCCTCAGTGTGTGCCGATGAATATGATTTTGTGTTTGGGGAAGAATGGGAGTCGTGCAGGAGCAGGAGGCGGGGAGTTGCAGGGAAGTTTGGGTGGGAAGTCCTTGTAGTCCAGCAGTCTGTTTTTCACTTGCACGTGTGCACGTCGTACACGCGCACGCACTCCTGACAGCTGACGTAGCAACACCAGTGGAAGATGCAGTGACATTTCTCCTTGCGTTTCTCAGTCCGGGTGTTGTGGCCACGGCCGCAGCACAGCAGGTCGCAGCCCTCGATGCCGTGCGACGACACGTTGCAGGCCCGGTCCCGCGTCCCGAATGAGCCAGTCTCAGGATTGGGCTCGCAGAAGTTGGGCGAGCCCTCGTAGTAGACCAAGTCGCGCTCGGTGGGGTGCTTGAAGAAGTTGTACTTGACTCGTAGCGTCTCAACCCAGCCTCGGGACTCGCGGTGCTTCTCGACCACCATCTCCGATGCGCTGTCGTACTTGTCCTTCAGGTAGTCGCCCAGCATGCGGAAGTCTGGCTGCGCCCACCAACACGTTTTGACCTCACAGCTTCCTGACAGGCCGTGGCATTTACAGCGCAGGTGCATGTGGTCCAAGATGGTCTGAAACACACATTAATGTATATATATTAATATTTCACAGCAATGCAGATGACGCTGATGAAGTCTTTTATTTAGTTTGAATTTAACGAAATGCATTTCTACATTTTTATGTTCCAATCTATCTGGTTAAAGAAACTAATGCAGCCACGTTGTTATGCAGATAACACTCTGACTTTCTTTGCATTGTCAGAAACTAAATAAGATCCCTGGAATCACTCCTTCACTGTCAAAGAGGAGGCAATGAGATGATGCAATTACATTTCCTTAAATAAAGTTAAGACAACACAGAAATCCTTGAATTTGGCACCAGGACAAACAAAACAATCTAATTTATGTGTAACAGATGGTTATAAGGTTCTCAGTGGTCTGACTCCCTTCTGAACTGTCTCCGGCTGAACTAAAACCCCAACCACATAATCCAAGGAAATCTAAAATGCACTCCTATCATATTTTTTGCATCGCCTTCTCTTAGCCAAGAAGTTCCCAAATACTCGTTGTATTAAAGAGCTTTGGAGCCTTTTTAGTGAGTCTCTAAGATGTTTGGCCTTTTTTGTTGTTGTGTACCCGAAGCTTCCATCTTTCAAGGTCTACGGGCTGTGCAAATCTGAAATTAGAAAGGCAGAATGGAGGGAGTATTACTGTAATTGACTTCAAATAAGCCGGCCTTAATTAAGTGACTCACCGCTCACAGGGCAGTCGAAGTCATTCACCACCGAGAAAGATCTTTTGGAATTTTATGGTCAGAAAATTTACAGGAAATTCAGTTACGCAGACTAACAAAACCACTAAAGACTTTCCGAGCCGGGCCAAGAAAAACAATATGCCACCGGCTGCAATTTATCTAAGTGTCATGCAGCTGTGAAGTACAGAGGCTCTGTGCTGCAGCTAATTCCCTCTGAAGTCACCGGCTCGCACCATGACTGTGCTGCCGCGGGGCGAGTTTTTACCTTTGTGTTTTGATTTTGTTGTGCTTTAATTCAACGTCTATATTTAGCTGCAGAATTCCCCCAGCTGCGGCGGAAGGCAGGTGGCTGGGGCACCTCTGGGTGAGGAGTGGGAGTGTGAGGGGGGGGGGGGGGGGGGAATTAAGGGGGCAGATTGGGCTGGTGACATCACACTGTGAGCTTGTCATGCCAACATCAAGTCCCAGAGGCCCTCGGGGCTAAATAGAAGAGCGTGAGAGGGCCAGGTGGATGAGAGTGGAGACTCCTCACAGTGCTGCTGTTCAGCTCGCTCCTGTGTGCTCTCTCTCTCTCTCTCTCTCTCCCCGCCTGCTCCTGTGTGCTCACATCAAAGGCCTGCTTGTTGCCGTGTGGTCCTTCCATTTGCCCCTCAGCGAGCGGCCAGGGAGTGTGTTTTCTCCAAGCAGTGACAGCAGCCAGTGATGTTTTAAGTCAGAGCTGATTTCCTTCTTTTCCCCCTCAACTCACTCGGGTTATTTGACTGGCAGGGAATTTTTCATCGGGATGCAAAGGCATGAAAAGAAAGGTGTGTGTGTGTGTGTGTTGGTGGGGGTGCACAGATGAGTAATTAACCAGTCATTCAAAGTCAAGTCCTCATTTTTAGGTGGAAACCAAGAAATGTGCAGACAAGTTGGATACCAAATCCCTGGCTGTCAAATGAACAATTAGAAACCTCAAACAGCAAAATGACTGAAAACCCTTTTTTATATATTTGGAAGACAAGACATTGATTGTCCTTTTACTGCCTCTCAGTACAGTTTTATCCTCAGGCTTCAGCTCAAATCACAACTTTCGCTGAGGTCATTTAATTTACGTGAAGCGTTACAAGAAACAAGTTAAACGCTCGTGCTCAGAAACACCTTCACCGTATAAGATAATGAATCTGATTTCCTTAATCCTACAAACTGTCATTACAATCAGAGGACATAAATATATTAGTATTGAAATGTGGAGGGCTGACATGCAAATACTTCTGACTTCTACACTACCCCCTTTTTGGATGAGCTGGATTATGGACTGCGTGCCAGGCTTAGTCACATCAGTGTTGGACCTCACTGATGTTCTTGTGGCTGAATGGGAGCAAATCCCTGCAGCCAGGTTCCAAAATCTTTTGGGATTCCTTCCCAGAAGACTGGAGGCTGTTACAGCAGCAGTTTTTTGCAGACTAGCACTTATGTCATGTCCTGGTGTCAGCCTAATTTGTGCCAATTAGCGCATCTTAACAGACACTTTTCAGCACATACTATATAGATGGATTAAAATGGAGTTACCGAGCGTCCTGCCTCGTTGTTGTGTCGGTTCATTGCAGAACGAGCATCTGGACGATTCTCTCTGGCGTCTGCAAACTCCCTGGACACCAGCACCCCGAACTCGGCATCCTCGCTGCAGCCGCCCCACTTCCAGCCTTCCCCCGGAGGACCCTTGTGGTGAGAATCACAGCCGCACATGGTGGACGTGCCCTCGGCGCAGGAGCGAGTCACCGCAAACGCCACGCCCGCGGAGGCTATGGCGTGGACAAACGCGGACTCTCTGGTCGCTGAAAGAGACGGATGAAGACAGACGGAAGGAGGGATAGAGAGTGTCAATCTTTGTAAAACACAGACCAGGTGATTTTGACTACTGCCAACACCCAGACACAGGTATTGAAAGGGATACCTCGAGGCTGTAACCTTTTAACACAACATTTCATCTTCAAGAAGGCACATTTATGACCTGGTATTTGCCGCTGTTAACAAGAACCCCGTCTTATTTCACAATATATAAACACTAATCAGAGATCACAGTGGTTTTTTCATTGGTCGGCTTTTGCTATGACGAACCTCAAACACGGGACACATGAAGGAGCCTAAAAGCAGAGTCCCTGCAGTGACATCAGCCCATTGTTGTTGTGTCAGTAGGGCCTTATGCTCAGCAGGATCTCGGTGACCTCCTGTCATCCTTGAGGTGTGCTGCTTTGCATCTGGATAGTGTTTCAGGAATGTTGTCACCTCCCTCCCTCCCTTCAGCCCCGTCCCTGTTCAGAGCCCAAGGCCCTGAGCTGAAACCTAGCAGTGTGTCGGCACTGTTCCTTTTTTTTTTTTACACTCCGGGATGGAGTTACACCTCCTTTGAAGGCAACAGCTTATTGTGTAACCAGACACCATTGTTTCACAATCACAGCACACTTACCGTGGCTCACCCATTACACTTGAATAACTCAAAAATAGACTGAAAAAACACACACACACAAACAGAAGTATGGGGAGTTCAAGAAGCTGTGCAGTTTCTGATATTGCATGATTCCTTAAATTTGTAAAAACACAACCAGAGGATTAAACCCATATTTCCGTGCATGTTGTAGGACCCAATCATTCTACTTTATAAGCAGAAGACCAAGCCTACAGATGTTTGGCTAGCATCTAGTCACATGTTCCCATCCTGAATGCGTCTGCAAGCAAAGTATCAAAACAAAAACACCCCTTTATATTTTTTCTAAATTGTCTAAATCTGACATTTCTCATTGTAAATTAAAAAGGGAAAGAAGCACATTCAGAAAATTCCCTCAAACTTGCATTCTTTTGACAGGCCTGCAGGGGGCAACTCCACTGGTTGTAAATAAGTAAGTTACTCATATGAGAAAATTGCTGTCTATCTCACTCAATGTTTTTGTCTCAAACATGTTAAAGGTCTCACTTGAAAGTCTCAAACCGTCTTTGATACGCTGTTTTTTTAGAAGTTATCGTCCCAGTTAGAGTTAAATAGACCATGAAGAAGGGCATACTTTAGGACCTAGCTGTGATTGACAATTCACTACCATGGAAACCTGAGAAATGCTGGACGAGGAATTCAGCTGTATTCCTTGACACTAAACAAATGTGTTTATTTAAACGTATATATATATAAAGGCACTTAGCTTGTTCGAAGCTTGTTTTTCCCCATCCAAAAGGTTCATCCCAATTTCTATAATAGTCTTATTGGATTACAGATGTACCCTGTTAATCAAGCAAGTGTTAGCATTAGATAAAAGCTAGCCTCCGAATCCACTCGATCTGAAAGCCTCTTGTCCAAATACGATAACTTCTGGCACCAAAAAAATGGGGGTGTCACTGCGAAATGTTAGCCCACAATATCAGATGACCTTATGCCTGCTATGCCAGCTGACAATCATGTGCATGCAAATGATTGTCAGGGTGAAAGATATGATGGATCACTAATATGTTGTTTTTTTACAAAACCATGTAAACATATAAAAATGGACTCTGTATCTTCCTCCGTCATTCTTAGTCAAAGGTTTTGGTCTAAATGAGCAGCAAATCCTTCCACCATTGGATAACACACAGTCCTCAGGTCCGGCATCCCTGCTCGCCCTGGCAAGCCGAGCTGGGCCCTCCACAACAGGGGCCTGTGAGCCCTGGGCCCCTGGAGCTCTGGCTGTTAGCCAAGGCTAGCGCTGCTCCTGCTACCTGCTGGGCCCATCAATCCGCCTTTGTTTCCCTTGTGTCACACTGTATTATCCACACAAAGGGCCCAGCGACTCGCGCCCCCACAGCCCCGCTTTGCCCGGAGCTGGCATTCCCTAAACTCCCTAACCCCACCACCAACCCCCGCCCCCCCTCCTCTCTCTCTCTAGCCACCTCTCTGCCAACACCCTGAGCTGAAATCCCATGCACCACCACCACAGGACCTCAACCCCCCACTTCCTCGAGGCATCACCCACCATCGCCGGCAAAAGGTGGCTGGTGCTGGTGGTTGGTAGCTCTTCCCTCCCTTCATCAAACTTTTCCATTTATCACTCCCAAAGTGAGACAGGTTCTTTCCTTCCCACCTTCCCTCCAACCTTCCTTCCTTTGCATCCTTTCCCCAAAGTGCGCACACCCGGGCTAGGTTTGCAGAGATCCCCTTTCAGCCTGTTTTCATGACAGAGTCAAAAGGGCGTGTGAATGGGGCGTCCGTGGGAGCTGGACTGTGTGAGGCACGCACTGGTCTTCATGCACAGTAGGGGTTGAGCGGAGCCCCCCGGCCCTTTTCTATTGCCCATAATCTCATTTGGTCTCCCTTCTCCCTTTTATTTGACGGAGGAGCTTGGACTGCTCACACTGCCCATTCCTGCCCGGATTCATTCCCCTCTGACATACGGGGGTAATTCATTTCCAATCAGACGCCTTGCTATCAACAAACACAAACATCTACTGTACCTTTATGATTTGGAAGTGCAAGGCCTTAAGCAGGACACCTGTGTCTATAGTGTCCCACTGTCAGCTTCAATGGGATTGTTTTTGAAAGGACACGGTGAACGTCGAGAAATCTTACAATTAGTATTCTGCATGTGAAGCGTGTGATGGATGTCTCCAGTATATCAGCTGTACATGTCAGGTGGTGCTGATAGATTCACCGCACTGACCCTCTTTCATGTGAGAGAGTGTAAACATGGTTGGGCAAACTGAAAAAAAAAAAAAAAAAAAAAAGAAAGAAAGAAAGAAGTAGCTGACTCTGAAGACAAATGTGATATTGAAGGTTAAGATGGATGGAAGTTGAATGTGTCAGTGCTTGTACCTGTGCTCATTTCTCACAGCAGCCAGGAAAGGTGTATATTATTGTAATTGCCCTAGTTAAGCGTTTGTCAGCAGAGGCCCAGAGAACAGGCAGTGCTCAGCCTGAGGGGGGAAACTGTTTAATCCTATGTTTTGTAACAGCTTGCAATAGCCTCGGCTATACAACCTACTTTTTAGAGGTTGGATGTTGTTTGGCAGTGATCATTTACACAATCATTTAGTTCATACTGCAAGCCTCAAAAGCAGAGGCATAAAGACAATACATTACAAACATGTTACCTTTATCAAGCACAGGGCCAAAGATGGCCAGGTTGTCCTTGATAGTCGTACAGTTCCATCGGCGGCCCCTGAACTGGTGTTGGCATTCCTGGATTCCCAGTTTGACACCTTCTGCAACACTCGGCATAATCTCTATGTAGTTACGGCAGAAACGCAGCTGCTTGGCTACAAGCCCAGGAATAGAGCCACATAGGATGGGTTGGGATCCCAGCGATGAGTACTGCTGTCCAAGGGCCAGGGACCTGTGGCAAAAAAAGAAAAACACACAAGGGAAAGAACAATTTAGCATGATCGTCTCGACCTCTCTCCATTTGTACGAACGATCGGTTTTTTAAAAGTAAGAAAAACTGCATTTGGAGTATCCAGAGGGCCACCTATAGGGATAAAAGGAACAAACATGGGTGTGTACCCAGCTGTGGTGCTTTAACAATTTCAAAGATTAAATTGTGAAACTGCTTGCCGAAAACACAAATCAGAGACCTCTGTGAACGAAACCCGGAAATCGAACTTCTCGAGGCTCGCACAGTCAAAAGAATCCATATCCATCCGTATCCATCGATCTCAATTAACTTTACACAGTGATTCATACTCAAGTGCTTTATTGACACATCTGTTTAATAAAGTTAATATTAAGAGCTCCTCCTGTTTATTTTTCTTTTCACCGGGAAACATGGGCTAAAGGTCCCACTTCAGGGCAGGGATATAAGCTATTAATACTGACTTCTAAAGTGTTCCCACTTGTTAGCGTACACATATCTGCTGATCTCACAGATAACACACGAGAACCTGTCTGTTTAGTTTGGGAAAAGCCCCCTCACACTATTCCAAACACATGAAAACACCTGTCACACTAGAACCTTAATTAATTTGTGGTTTTGTCTCTGCAGCTGATTTTTTTTTTTTTTTAAGAATGATAGTGTATACAGCCGAGCTCGCTGTTGATGGATGAAAACAGCAATCTGAATCAATGTGCCTCACCAGAAGGCTCAAGGAGATGTGCCTTAACAAGGATTAATCCTCACAACAAGACAGCCAAGATCAGCCTGTGATGCCAGGAACCATTATAGTTTCACCCAGGTAATTAATTTTAATTGCTTTTTCTATCTCTTGAAATAAAGTAAAAGAGTGACAACGTGTTTGCCATGCCTGTGTTTTAACATGCTTTTTGTGATGACAAGTTCCAACAAAACTATAAGTTTTCTTCCAGAAGCTCATGCAATTACTGCACAATCTATTTATTAAAGTTATTATCTTTAGGAAAAACATGCTTCTGTACAGTCCTTCATTCTTAAGGGATGATTGCTTGACAATGTGGGTGTGATTTGGGGTGTTTACAGGGTTTAGCAGGCGAACTGGCAGTTCACATTTTTTTACATAAAGAGCTCCACCAGACTATCCAGTACTTAGCCGAGTCTGGGCCGACAACATGGCGCTGGAGGCCATGAGAGGATCATGGAGGACAATTGACGTTGATCAGATCAGAGCGCCACTCAGGATGACCTCAGGACCCCCGCAGGGTGCAACCCAATCACAGCAGCCTCTGACTCTGACAGATGAGTGCAGCGCAGTGTCCCACCCCGACACAAAAGTCAAAGCATTGAAGTCACAGGGAAAAAATCCCCCCTTAGATAGATTCACAGCTCATGTGCGCTTTTGCTTTCTACATATCTAAGCCCCGCCCCCACCCAAAATAACCGTACACACACTGTTTTTGATCTCAGGTGAGCATTGTTACAGCAAGATCACAGGTATCAAGGTTTGGGGCTTTCGCACAGAGACACAAGGCTGAGTTTGTTTTGCTTTTACAGCTGGTTTAATGGATGATGATCACATAAGCAGCTCTAAGCCACTTGCTTTGTTGTCATGAGCTTTCTGACTCACACTCGTACAAAACAAACAAGGCTCAAGTTTCAGTATGAAATCCTGTCTGATCACAGCGCCTCGATGACATGATGCTTTCAATTACCACGAAGCAGCTAGCCAAGTGTTATTCGATTCTATTAGTCCACATATTTATACGTTTTCTTTAAACAGTGGAAGCAAGGGAGGAACTTGTTGCAGATGAGATTGGCATTTGCCTAATTGGTCCAGTGTGAGAACATTTAAATTAAAAATTGATGTCATGTTAAGTCCTGTGCAAGGAAATAGGCTTCAAAATTGTTTGGAATAGTTTGTGTTGAAGTTGTTATCATAAAAATAGATATACTAACCGATATTCTACATATAATAAATTCATATACAGACAGACAGACAGTCAGTTACATTGTGAGGTAGGTATTGGAAGAAAAGTAATAATTATATCAAGACATACGTGATAAAAATATGGAAACGTTCAAATTTTAACTGTTCAAACTTTCAAACATCATCCAGCGAAAGGAAAAAGAAGTCTCATCTCTTCATATCCAACCGTTTTGCCAAACCTGATGTTCCCATGCAGATTTAGTTAAATTGAGGGCTCATCAATCTCTACAAATGTTTTTGTCATGAGATAACCCAAGCAGAGGCAGACCCTTGGCTTATCTGCCAGCCCCAATACCAGCAACATCTCTGAGTTCAAGTGTTGCTGACTTCACTCTGTCTGGTGACTGGGTGACTAAGGACCTTAATTACACTGTCTGCTAGCTTGGTTGCTGCCCATTAATCTCTCAGTCCTGAGCAGGGTGCATGATGCCATGTGTTAGGCTTAGATCTTAACCCTGATGTCACAAGCTCACCAGTACCGTCTCTCAATCAACTCAAAGGAAAATCTCTCCATTTAAATTTGGTCCAAGATAACTGTGTTTCGACTTATTGCCATATTTTAAGTTCTATCCAGGCCTGCTCAACTATTTGCCCACAAACCGAATTTGAGATTTCTGATGGAATCAATTATCTAACCGCATGAGACTTTGTGGTGGACACAGCATTTTTAGACTACACACTGTGGATCTGCCAGCCAATTTGTCTTTGTTTGCGAAGGATGTGCCTCGCTTGATCCTTATGGACAGATGAGATGAAAGGGATATCTTTTTTTGGCGAGGTGCTAATGAGAGTCTTAACCCTGAGGGGTTATGAGGCGTATCGTGCAAACAGACACACACACGCAGACTCATGCATGCAGACCACATGTGTGCCATGCTGATCCTGCCCGCTCTGCCTCACTTCTCGGAAGCCACGAGCAACGTGTCTCAACCAAGTGAGGGAGCAGCAGACGCAGAGACCTCCACAGAGGCAGAATGCCGGGGGAATCTGCTGCAGGGGACGAGACAAGCAGCAGAGCAGCAGCGAGCGGCAGGGCTTGGCAGGCGCATGTTCAGGCAGGTTGTTATGGGGCCTCTACTGGCCTGCGGGGGTTTACGGCTTGGTTGGGGGTTTTCTCTGTATCCTAACTGGTCTGATGTGAAAGTATGACGGGCCGTTTGAAACCACAGAAATGAAGCAGAAGAAACAAAGGGATTCCACCACACACCTTGCTGAAAAAGGGAAATACATGCAATCCAGACAATAACACTGTCAACATAAACTTTTTATTCAAACACTGCCAATTCCCTTCAGTAATGTCTGCTCTTCGGTTAGAGGCGGCAGGGGTTACCCTTTTGCATCTCTCAGTTTCTGTTTTGTCTCAGTCGGTAGGTTAGTCAAAGACCCTTGTACTGTTAGAAATATGTTGCTGCTGCTGTTGTGGGAGGTCTGTATTCCAGGGGTCAGTGTGAAGCACATGTCTTCACACAGATGAGCTTTCTTTGTGTGACAGCCTCCTATGTCCAGAGGCACAAAAAGCACCAGGTGACCCTCTGAACCTGTTGAACACATGACACCTGACCTCACTGCCTTTAGCCTGATGACCTACAGAAACAGTTTGAAGTTCATGACCAGAGCCTTGATCTAAGTGCAAAACAGGTTTATTCAGGTGCCTGCTCATATTGGATGCAACTACAAAAAAAAATCTTATAAATTTAACTTAAAGTTGCTTATGTTTCTCAACGAACAATGCAATAAACAAGTATATATCGGGAAAACGAACGCTCCATTGATTTCGATTCTGAAATTGGCCTTCATTGTGCATGCATACCCCTGATGTCTAGATGCACATGAAACGAAAGCACTCCCAATTTAAGCTACAATGGTGAATAAAGCCTAATCATTTAAGATTTAACAAACTTCATGTGCAGAACAATAAAAGTTGCTCTGGGTAAAGAAATGGTGCCCTTTTTTTAAATTTATTTATTGCTAATCCTTTACACTCCTTACCTTTACCCCCTGGCAATCAAACATTATGATTTTCTTATCAGGTACATGTATCTTTTTTGTTCTTTCATATAATTGTATAATTAAATAAATAAATGAATTAATTAATGGGAAAAAAGGCAATACATCACTACCAGCTGTCACCTTTGTTTAGAACGCGCTCATTACGTCATATTATGATCTTATCACGTCATATTATGCAGCAAATTAAGTACTTTTTGTTCTATTTGGAAAACCGAAGAAGAATATTTAATAGTGTGGAGATGTTCTCAAGGCAGAAGTGAGTTTTCTCAAACGTTTTTTTTATCAAATTGATTGAAATTTGAGCGTCATAATCTTATGTTAGGAAATGCGGAGTCAGAGCTATAGCCGCCGTGTTTAGCTAGCTGAGGTTCATAAAGTATGATGGATAATTGTGTTCCCGACATTTCAGCTGGGTAATAAGTTTTCCTTGTCTTTAGTTTCGTTTTACAAAACGTTCTCTTGCTAACAGTGTATTGTTTTTACAGCTTTAGCTTGTACAAACGTGAAAATGCGCTCCATGTTGTTGCTATGGTTACTTCCCACCGTGCTCTCGAAGGCACTTAATTAACTCGAACGCACGTGCATTCGCTCCTCCTCACTTCTTGTAAACATGAACCAGAGCTGCTTTTTGTTCGGATACAGAAACAAACGACTTAAAGGTATTTTTCCTGGTTTTAAAGAAAGGGTGACGTGTTCAGCAACAGTATAACTGGCAATACAACAAAGTCCAATTACTACAATACAATTCCTGCATTTTACACTGTGTTGAATATTGTATAGGCGTGTTAACTGTTTATTTCTTAATAGTGGTCTACGAGTGCTCTTTACATGAACATTTAGAGTTAAGTTAGTGTTTGTTAAACAAGACTGAAGCACAGTAGACCTATGTTTAAGTCTCAACCACTGGTTTTAGCTGTAATTATAAACTTTTAATTGATAAAAGAAACACAATCTCTAGAATCTCTTTACTTCCTTATTGTATATAATTACAATTTGCATAATTAAACCAATGCCAATTGTATACAATAGGGAAGTAGAGATCCTGTCATAATACATCCCCGTGTGCATCAATCCCTAAGCACTGCTCAAAGGCTCAGGGAAAGTAGCATGTATGTGTGAAAGTAGATTGAAGTTCAAGGTTGTGTTGCGACTTGTAAGTTCCTACTTCCAATAAGGTTATCATACTTGGGTATGAAGTATGACGCTTCATGAGCCTCTCTGTGCAAACATTATTAAAGTGTAAATGGACTTGCAGCCTCGTTGCAGGACTTGCTGAAATCCATATTATGATTTAAGAATCATTTCTGTTTCATTGCAAGCTGGAAAACTCTCCAGGTTGGTGCTTCTCAGGTGAACAGGAGGCTGATGATGTATTCTGCTGTGCTGACTTTGGGAAGGGCCTCAATTAGAGATGTACTTTGATGATTTCAGGTTAGAACAATTTCTCAGTGAGTAATTTACCACGTATTTTCAGTTCAGATTTTCTCTCATTATCACTCATTAAACCTTTTACGTCTTGGTAGTGCTAGTGAAAGAGTCTTTTTAAAAATAAAAACCCAACAAACATGGGCTTTTCTAAGCTGGTTTTGAGGGGGGAAGGTCACTGCATGAAGAATGTGGAGGAAGGTGCTGCAGAATAAGTGAAAGTGCGATATGAAAACAGAGCTTTTCTGTGCTGATTCTTAAGCATTGGTTGGATCATGCAACGTTACTTTAAAAGCTTCTCTGTTCAGTTTATTAGAAATAATATGACGCAGTGCTGCCCACCATTTGCTCACCTGTTACACTCAGTTACATTTGCTGGATTGTTGTATAAGAAAACGTTGTGGTGACACAAGAAAATGACATATTCCCCTACATGTGTTTATATCAGGGATTCAAGACATCCTGCAATCCTGCTAAATGAACCAATACCCCTCTATATTTTTTAAATGACTCTGAAGGATTTTTGTGGTCATAGCATGAAATATCAGTTCTTCTTATTTGGGGAGTTTTTTTCCCCCTCTGTTGCCGCCAGTCTTTTCTCTTCTTTTCTTTTCAGCCGTAGTAACTGTCTGTTACCTGGAACACTGAAACGAACAAGGAAAACACTTTCAAACACGAGTGAGATGGGTCTGTTTTTCCTGGGAGTTTTTGCCTACAACACCCACTTTATAATCCTTCAAAAGCAGACGCAGTATCGGTTTTTTTAACCTCATTTGGCAACGATTATTTAAACAAAACTTGATTTGAGATTATTACTTAAAACAAACTGCTAAATAAAGTCAGCAAGGCCTTTGAAAGGATTGAGCCTTTACAAACAGATATGATTCTGCCCCTCAGATTTGATGTTTGCTGTAGTGATTATTGACAGTGTTCTCTGCCGTGTCTGTACAAGTTAACTTATTTCATTAAAGTGAAATGAGTGTTATCTTATGCTGGGGTAGGTTGTGCCTGAAGCACTGACACCCAAGTGTGTTCTGTCACTTCCTCAGTGAGAGTCATGCTCCTGAAAACTCCTCTGCAGCAACAAACTAGGGGAATACTGTTTGCATTAAACTCTAATCTACCTCTAATTTACTGCTATATGTTGACGCCGCAGCTCAACTTGTCAGATATGCCTGGAGGGCATCATGTTGCTGAATGAGGCCCTGGCAGAGCAGTCAGAGACGTACATTGAAAACATTGCCATCACGATTTCAAGTCTAAATCCCGCAATCCCTCAACAGAGTCTGCAGAGAGATAAAGACACTCAAAAGAGAGTAAGTGGGCCATGGAAAGTTGCCGGCTTTGCCTGAGGATGGGACTTTTCCTGGTGGAGGGTGGAATGCAAAAAGCTCCTGTCTGCGTTTTGTTGTCTTCTCTTTTTCTTTGGCACACTTTTGATTTGTAGTCCAACAGCTCCTGGCTGATCAGATAAAAAAAGACAGGACCCCCTTAAAAAAATGTTCCAACCTGTTCCTACTTTCTCACTCTTCCTCCCCTCCTTCTCGCCTCTCTGCAGACTTGCAGAAGAGTGTGTGGAGTTGGGACAAGAAGCCCCTGCAGTCACATGTACGCAGACGTGAAGAGGGGAAACTGAACAGGGTGTAAACTTGTGAACCTGCCTGTCAGGAAGTGAATGCACACAAGAGAGTACAAGGCACTGACAAATGCATGTCAGACTGCGAGCTTGGTGCCTCGGCCTGTTTGTAGGTGGACACAACAGAGTCTGGGCTGCTGGCTTGAAAGGACAGAGCCTGTTTGAAAAGAGAGTCTTGAGAGAGTGTGTGAATGAACCACAACTCAAACAGCGCATTGTTCCCCCCGCCTCTGCTCATTAGGGGCAGCTTGTTGGCTCCGCTGCTTGAATTGTCACCTGTAATGCATCCTATGCAAATCATAACTCGCAACGCATTGTCTGGAGTCCGTCTGGAATTTATTTGCGGATATCTCAAACACCACGCAGCGTCTTGAAAGTTATTAATATTGAATTGCTGTTGACTTAATCGTGCTTGGTTGATTTCACAAAACCTTTAAAAAAAAAAAGTGCGATGTAAAACTCAATTGTTTCTGAATGATCCTGATTGATAAAGCTGCAAACATTTCATCCATAGACAACACTAGTTAATTTACCTGGTCAGTACAATCTGTCCTGATTTATATCACATCAGCCGACGTGCCTGTTTTTCTCTCTCTCCTCTTTTCTACCCGACAAAAAAAAATCCAGCACTCTGCAGGCATTTAACGTCAAGGCTCAGAATCATTTTTTTTTTATTTTTTTGAGATTTTAAATAAAATTGTATACTTTTTTTTTTCAAATCTTATACAACCTTTTTTTTCTTACACAACCTAAATGTTCTTTTTTTTTTTTAGCGACCACTGTTGCTTTAATAAAAATGACCTTTTGAAATGGTTTTAAACCAAAACTGAGCGAACCTGCTGCTCACAATGTTGTTTCAGTTTTCCACAAGGAGCTGAATTATGTCCAGAGGTAACATTATTACCTTTTCAGACTCTCTTAATGCAGTTCTGCGTTAGTTGTTCGATCCAATGATAGTAGTTTTTTTCCCCCCTCAACATTTGTCCTTCCCCGCTGCTCTATGACATTCTGCTCTATCTTCCCACACTGACTCTCTCTGCAGTTCTCCTGACCTGGTCGGCACCCCGAGGGCTCTGACTGACCGCAGGTTGCACAGGTGCGATCCGTACGTCTTAGTCACTGACCCCGTGTGCCAGAGAAGCAGCTTTCTGCTAATAAACAACCTCTGCCACAAACCACGCAGGTGAAATGAGTGAGGTAATGAAGACTTTAAATATTGTGCGTTTGTGCGTCCACACGTGTCCCCTAACGATCCGTTTGCCCCCGGCCGTTTGCAGTTTTCCCTTTGAGGAACTGTCCTGGCCTGTGTTTTAGTGCAGCTAATAGCTGAGCACTGGGGGGACTTTGTCATTTCCTACAACAGCACATTGCTTGTCCTTTGATGGTTGGTGAAGATTAGGACTCGCCTTCGCTGCTTTGAAATACCACTCTCCTTTGAACCGCTCACCTCGCTTGGATTTGGCTTGTAATGTCATCCCACACGCTTGTGGCTCTTCTTCTGGTGTGAAGTAATGCGTCTGATGTACGGATGGTACAAGTCCAGTTAAAGACTGGTACGTTGGACAGCGTGATAGACTGGTTTTTTTAAAAACAAAAAAAAAAAGTTGGTATTTATTTGCTTCATTTATGCAGTTTGACTTGTGTTGAGATATTATGAATACAAGGAATGCATCAAATAGTCCCAAAACAAAGAGGACGGGAAACAAATCGGATCAAAGAAATCAATCATTTGGCCACGTTAACGCCAGTATCGATAAGTGGAATATCTTCGGAGAAATGCAAGAAACATCTCAGAGTGAGGAAGGAAATATGTGACCAGTCCATGTTAGCTAAACTTCATTTTGTAGCTTTTACGTAACACGTGGTGAATACACAAACAGGCTGACCGATGACGAGGTTAATACAACTTAACACATTACATCACCTGTGAACATGACGTCGAGCTGAGTCCTGTTCAGAAGGTTTGGTGGCTGTTTAAAGATGAAGACGACGCCGTCCCTTTATGAGGTCATGAAAAATACGTCTGTATAATTTATTACATGAATACATCTAAGCTGCAGTGTGAAATGATGCACCTTGTTTAGAATCCGAATATACAAATGCATTGAAATGTATTTCAGTCATAAGACGTTTAAACAAACCAAAGTGTCGTTCGATCCGCTCCTTTAGCAAAGTCAGAACACGGACGATGCTCTTCGTAACTTTAAACATATTCAACCAGGTTTTTTTAGGGATGTGAAATCCCTCCGTGCTCTCTGCTCTCTGTGGATGTGACTCTGTCGGGACATTTCTCTCAGGCTTTAGCCCAAAATTGCCTTTGACCCTGGCCCTACGGCGGCCCTCAGCCATTCATAATGGAACCCCGAAGTTTCTTATGAATGACATTCTTCTGGACTTTCCTGCTCTTTTCTCTACCGTCGGCTGCAGTGTGGAGAATAATACCCAAACATCCTTGATCTTTTCACACAAGACGGCAGGCAGAGGATTTTCCCGCAGTAAGAGTCATTTAAGTGAGCCCTTTGCCAGTGGTAGGGGTTTTGGGGTTGAAGATTGGAGGGGGGGTGGGGGGGGGGGGGGGGGGTCACAGTCAGATAATGACATTCCTGAGACCCAGAGATGGACTCTAGAGCCCCGTTTAAGCCGCTCAGGTTGAACTGGAAATTTCTGAACTGTGGTAAGCCCAGATATGGCCTTGGTGAGGTGTGCTGATGAATGAGCCGGTGGTCCCCAAAACTCTCACAAGTAGTGCTTCAAACTCAATGTTGCATATTAAGTCAGGAAGTTTCTTTAATTGGTTTTCGTTCTACGTGAAATCATGTCTTTGAGATTGTTATTCAGCTGCTCGTTTGAGTTTTTACTCAACCCAATTTGGGTGATTTAAAATCTATTGGCTGATGTTTGATGTTATTTAAAGCTTTTTAAGGTGCTGACTTTTTTTCCCCCCAAAAAAATAGTTAATAACAACTTTCAATGCAAAGGTTTCCTTTTCTCTGTCTCAGTCTCTCTCCAGACTTCCCGACGGTTTCCAGTTTAAATCCACATTTGTGTGTGCAAAGCAGAATTCAGCTGAGGTTGCATGACATGAAATTACAGCGAGCACTAAGAGAATTGTAAATCAGGTGTTCAGCGTCTCTTCTCTCCAACGCTGTGATGATAACTGGGGATGAAGAGAACAACAGTTATCGGATTTGAAAAGAAAAAAAACCCCAAAACGTTTTGCTTTGTAGTGCGAGTTAAACCGATAATGGCCGCTAATGCGTGATGGCTGGCGTTGGAGTAAATTCAGCTGAAGGTAATTCCTCGATGAAAGTGACTGTCATCATTCTCTTACTACCAGCGCTGTTTACACAAGCAACATTAAAATCTCAGCCGGCTGACAGAGTTGCTTAAAGCTGCTCTGAAAATAGCTGCGATAAAACCACACGGGCTTAATGTATCAAACGAGCCGGGTCTCTTCATGATCACGAATATTCAGTGATATTCGTTGATGTTGCTCAATTTTTAGAAACACAGCGGAACAAAAACACGGCAAAAAAAAAAAAAAGTCTTAACAACGGATCCTCTTTCGTTTGTCTCGCCACACACAGAAAGGATGGCGTTGACAGATAATTGGGCAGGGATGTTTTGGGACCTGTGGATTATTCGTGACCACAGCGTAGCTTCAAGCTGTCAAGGAATTCCCTCAAATCTTTATTTTCAACAAAACAATCGTTTCCCAAACATTCTTGCATTTCAAGAAGGGCAATTCACGACTCCGTCTCGCCTCTCTCTAAACCCTGCCACTTAGCTTGGTATGCCTTTTCTTTCTACTACACCTTCATCCTCATCCATGCATATGTGCATATTACTTGAGTTATTTATGCTCTGTTTTGTTTTCAACACCCCGTCTTGTAAAAGCGAGGCTGCCAGGCATAAAGCAGTCAAGAGTCCTCTTCCCTCCAACCCGTCCCACCTTGGCTGGAGAATTTATGGCCGAGTCATCGCCCCTGAGACAGAAGTTGAGAGCAGCCTGCCTGGGCCCTTCGCTGAAACTCGGCACCCTCCCGTTTGACGCACCACCTCATTTTGTCTCGCTTTTTGGACGTGTTGGACACCGCGGGCTGATGCCCCGTGACAGCGCTGTTTGACATCCATTCCTCAGCACCTGCCCAGTCACCTGGAGCTATACGGCTTGGCGTTTCATCTCCCCCCCCCCCCCCCCCTCCCCCCTTCCTCCTCCTCCTCCTCCTCCTCCCAGTCACCCCTCACCCTGCCTACACTTCCAAATTTGTTAGCCAAATCAAAGGTGGAGTGCATTGTTAGGCTTCGAACATTACACCAGTGTCATGTAAGCTGCTTGAACAGAACAGCTGCAGGTAATTCTCACAGAGGGCGAGAGAGAGAGAGAGAGAGTCCCAGGCTCTTTGTCGCTGTTTGTCTGATGGGTCCTGCTGAAGCCAGGAGTGAGTGTAAAGTCCTCTTTGCTATTAACACTTCAGCCCTGTGGCCTGTGTGCTTGGCAGCCGCCCGCTCTGTAAATGAAACCAGAAGATGCTAGCGGTTTGGACAGCACCACGGTGGGACCACATGCTAGTTGGGCTACTAAAAGTGCAGTAGCGCTGACAAGTATTGTGTCAGGAGCCAAAAGAGCTTTGTCATACGCCTACGCCGATATCTCCGATATAAAGCTTTATGTTACAAAAGAGGAGCAGGAGCCATGAGGTCAGCTGCATGTAGCTGAATTTGTAATGAGACAGACCTCTAAATTTCACTTGCTGATGCCAAAAGAGATCTGGGATAATTTAGCAAAGACTAAAAACCCCGCGGCACCTAAACGTATTGTCTCCTGACAAATCCGTGGTGGAGGGGGTGCACGGTGTGTACAAAAGCAAAATGATATGCTTAAGTGTTTTGCAGCAAAACCAGCAGATTAAATTAATAACAGCTGATACCACATGGAAGACCACAAAATTTGTCATCTTTGTAAATTGTGCGCAACTTTGCAAGTGGCAATGATTTAGCCTTCAGTGCATGTCAAGTCATACAAACAAAAACAAAAGAAAGAAAAGAAGAGCCACAACATTTCAGATTCAATTCACGGCTTGTTTTGATGGCCGGCGGCCTGAATGTTGAACACTGGCACACAATAGCATTTAAAACAAGATGACGCTGATCTCATAAGTCAGGATCGTTGGACTTCCTAAGATGCTCTTGAAATGATTTGGCTGTATTCAAGAAGAGAATTGATTATGCTTCAGGAAAAAAAAAGAAAAAAAAGTGCTCAGACTTTTTTATGGGTATCGTGAAGTGTCATTTTCTTAGAGCGACATTCACAGTTTCTTCAATGATGAACTGACTGACTCTTTTTTTTTGTTTTTTTGTTTAAATGCCTGACGGTGCTGTCAACAGTTCCCTCTCGCTCCTGTATTCCCCCTTTAATTCAATAAAGAACTCCATGTTCTTCACCACTGCATGTTTTTTTTTTTTTTAACTTAAATTTTACCCCTTTTTCACGTCACAACATACTCCAATATGATAAATGGACCTGAGTGTGCAGGGGAAAAGAACGGCGAGCCTTTTCCGTTACACTAGTATTTGAGGTTAAGATTCTTTGGACGGGGCCGGAGAACATTTTTCCACGCAGTCAACTGAAAGTGCACATTCTGCCCTCTCAGAAATCATCATTTGACCGAAAAAAGGCTCTTTCTCTGTTTTTGCCTCTATAGGGTTCTGATGCTGAAACTGCTGGATTTTGTACTCACCACCAGATGGGATAGCCTCCAAGCACCCGTGAGTTGGACAACCACACACACATCAAATATCCAATCAGATACAAATCCATGAGGTAAGTCTTGTAAAGTGTGCGAGAGGTTTTAAATGGATCAATACATGTAGAACTCCCAGCAGGCGATGAAAAAGAGTTTCCAGGAAGAGGAGCCTAGGAGCCGCTTGATTAGGAAGATTAAAATTGATATTGAAAAAAAAAAAATCTTCCTCCTGTTTTCCCCCCTTCTTAGAGTCGGGCCAGGAAAGTGTGTCTGTCTCCTAGTAGTTAAGAGAATAAGTGTCTCTTACACACATGCACACACGCTCCTACCCGTCCTCTTCTTCCCTCCCTCTCTCTGAGGTTCTTCCCTAAGGTAGATATCTTTTGCCTCTCTCTCTCTACTTTTTTTTCCCCTCAGGATGCCTCATCCACAGGCCCAATATTAAAGGGGAGGGGGGTGAGGAGAGCAAAGGGGAAGGAGGGGGGGGGGGGGGGGGGGGGGGTGAGGTTTAGAGATGTCAGCTGGCAAGCCAATCACAGGAGATGGCCTTAGGTTACGAAAAAAAAAAAAAAAATTATTATTCGTTCCCATCTGTCAATCACACGCCACCCCCTGGTAATGTGGAAAAGAAAGGAAAGAGTGAAAAGAGGGAGGGAGGGAAGTGAGAGAGGGAGGGACACGCGAAGAAGGTAGAGTAGAGTTGTTACTCAACTTGTTTCATCCGTGATCATCGAAAAAACTCCCCAAAGTGGCTGCAGGTAGTTGAAAGGATGAAGGCCGGCTCCTCTGCAGAAGCCTACGGGTTCACACACGCCGCTGACACATTGATTTTTTTTTTTTTGTTTTTTAAGGGGATGCGCCCTGACTAATTGATCCGGATACACTGCACTCGCGCATACGTCGACCCACGCAAAAATCTCCAATCCAACTCACGAGGACATTTACAGTGAATTTTCTAAATTGTTGTCCGCCCACCCCAACAGGGGAGGACATAAAAGGGGACACAATAAAGCCATAAACTGCAGCGGTGGCTTGGCCAGGCATGCAGGGGTTATATGCTTGAGCGGCCCAAAGGCGACACATTTTACATCAATACTATTGTCATTCTGATGGGGCTGTGGGGCGAGCAGCAGTGGGACAAGGGGGAGCAGGGGGAGGACAGAGAGAGATAGAGAGTGAAGGAGGAGGGTGGGGACACTTAGCGCTGGACTTAGCCTGAAGTAACCATGCATTTGATTCACACACAAGGAAACTGATCGGGGCGAATACAAACAGGACACCAGGCGGAGATCAAACAGAGTTCGTTGTAATGATGGCAATCTCTTTGAGAAGTTCTGACTCAAAAGGCTTATCAGTCGCTAATCGCCGCAAACACGCAAGCGCTGCTCAAGAGGATGAATAAATGAAAACGCCAGGACTCGGTTTTGCCCGTTAGATTTCTGCCCCGTTCCCCAAAATGGCTGATGCTTTCATGAAAGATGTAAAATAAGTCAGTTCAACGATTTTGTTTTCTGATTTTTCGGGGGGAGAATTAAAATGTATCCTACAAGGTTTGAAGATTTTTCTTGAGGAAAAAAAACCCAAAACCAAAACGAACAAAACCTCCCATTTTGAATGCGAGTTAATACTCATTAAAAGTACAAGTAGGAGTCATTAGACCAGATGGGATAGATTTCACAACAGATTTAAGTGTCTGCAGCCATATGGAAGCCAGCTTTTCAGAGACGTGTTTCCAAGAATAAAAAAGGTCATAATAGGTTCAGTGACACAGTAAGACATGTTTTATTGATTCCATTTTGATTTAATATTGTAGCATCACAGAAATGAATGAAATGATCTCAGTTGCCTTTTTGAGATTCATATTTAACAAATACTAGAGCTGGGCGAACGAGAGCAAACAATGTCATGTTTTCTATTTTGATTATTAGCGTATTTAGCATTCAAATCATTTCAGTACCCTGTCAATGTTCAGACACGGGGTGAAACTGTTGATCATCGTTAGTGTTAAAGATGCATTACAGTCGTCTTGTGAGCTGAGCTGCTGCTAACGGTGTCCGCTCGATCATTTTTTATCGAGGTCGAGTGAGGTGTTGATTTTTCGATGTGTTATCTACCGTCTCCTCGTCTCCAAAACAGATTTAAATGTTTATTAAAACGTGTAGAATTTGAAAAAGTCTTTGTCGGTTGCAAGTCGAACTGAAACGTCAGCGAAAATCAACAGAAATTAAACTTTGAACAGCGAGGAAGACGTCAGTAAGAAAGTTTCAACACCCAAAGTTTGTTTCCTCTTTAATATATGTTTCATTACTTCTTCTTCAACACTACTCGAGCAAGAACTTAAAGTTTTGACTTTGTAGTTTAGTGTTTTATCACATTTCACCGTCTTTCTTACCAATATTGTCGACGTTGTTCGACTTTCATTGATGTCGAAGTGTTTACACAAGCAAAGGATCCCGGTTGTCGTTCCCTCTGATGTGAGGAGCGAACACCTCCGGGGCATGAAGGGAGCCTGCAGGACTGAAGGGGCTGGAAGGTCGCTCAGCAGGGGCTGGGAGCGTGCACTCTGCAGAGAAGAGGCCGAGTGCCCACTGTGGGGAGAGAGCTCACTGACCACAGTCTGGAGGTCAGCAGTGGAGTGCCCCCTTCACCCACCCCTTCTGTTTAATTCCTCCATAACAAAGAAGATGGGGAAACAAGCAGTGACTGAGCAGCACTCGACCTACCGCCCTGTTTGAGAGGAGAGAGAGAGGGGGGGGGGGGGTTCCCGGAGTCTCTAAATGTGACAATAATTGATAGATGTCTTTGTGAAACTTCTATGAGGCTTGCTCTCCAGCAAGTCGTGGTGGGGAGTCTTCTCCATTCCTCCGATGAAGATGACTTCTCAATGCCTCCACTCAAGCTGCGGTATGTCACCGCGGTGCTGACAATGAGGCAGGTCTGTTTTCAATCACCAACATTGTCGCGTGTTACGGCATCGTCAGAAATGTGCCGAGCTCAGCTCCGGGATTTGGATGACGGTTGCTCTGTAGGAGCGATAGACGGTGCGTCGGGGGGCCAGCGATGGATTGGGGGGGGGAAATGTGACAGGGTTCGAATTTATGAGCGCAGGCGGAGGAATCAGTCTGCGGTTTGCATATGAACAACATTGAAACCACGTTTTTCCCAGGTTAAGGCCGTGAGTGCATATCGAACTGTCTGGGAAAGGTAGCAGCTCTCGAGGTTGGTAACGTTTGGAGCCTGATCTCATGCTGCTGTTTTCGAGTGGTGGTGTTTTGTTCGACGCGGCTGCAGTGGAAGGCCTGGGTCTTGCGTGTCTGCATCAGTAGGTGCACAAGAGGGGGAGGCACACACAGAGGTCCCCTACTGGGCCCGTTTCTACGGTGACCTGAGAAAGGCCGTAACCAGGTCCGGCTCATTCTCAGGCCTAATCAGCGTATTACCACAAAGGGGGACATGTGTTGCCCCCCCACCCCCCCCCACCCCACCTCTCTACCCTCCCTACTCAATCCGACCAGCATGGCTGGACACAGGCAGCCAATAAAACCAGGATTAGGAGGGTATCTACACACACTGGGCTGTAGCGAAAAAGTTTCTGAACACGCCCAATCCCGCCCCGCTCCCTTCACAAACTTCTTTTCAGCATTTCGCCGTCTCTCATTCCTTCCATCTTTCAATTTATCTCACTTGCTCCCGTGTTTATATCCGTCCTTTTGCTCTTCCTTTCAGAGCTCTCACCCTGTAAGCCCCTCGCACAATGGGACATCCAGAAATTACTCATTTTGCCCAAAGCAGCTCAGCTCATTCCCAATGCCACCCTAAAACATTCTGCTGTCCTTTCATTGAAATATCTCAAGTGCAAAAGCAAAGTTATGATTGTGTTTATGTCTGCGTACATGTGCTCTGGGTGTTCACAATTTTTTGACAAACTCCAAGATTACGTTTTAGGTTTCTTTCACGTCCAAAAAATAAGCCCTGTTTTCTTCTTGCTTCCCTCTAAGAACTCATTTTCGGATTAATTAATAGCAGATAAAGATGACAAAGTCCTGGGGAGCATGTGTTCTGTCTCTGCAGGAAGTGATTTGTGTTCACTGTCATGGTTTGTCTGGGGAATTTTGGAAGTCATAATGCATCCTGATGGCTGAGGCTCTGCTGCTGCATCCAACTCCCAAGTCCCCGCTAATGTGTCCTGGAAATGGGTGGGTGTTAAATATAATATCAGCGCCTTTGTCAGGCCTCTTTTAAGACTGTGAACAAAGACGACAAGAACTCTTCCCTCAAATAAACCTTTTTCATTAGAGCAGCAAACACTTCATCCATTGGACTGTGTGTGAGCCGCTCAGCAAGGTCCCACAGGGAAGAGCCTAAACCCTCAGCGGTCTTCAGCCGGACACTGAGGCGGCCTAATTAAAGGGCACTTAAGCCCCACAATGTGCCGCGGCGCAGGTTGGAGTTGGTGGGGGTCCCCGCCGAGAGGGACAGAATTCATGGCACTCGTAAACAAGGGAGTCTAGGACAGAGGGACAGAAGAGGGCTCAGTGCCAGAGACTTTGTTCACACAAGATGAAGAGTCAACAGCCTCCCCATCCCTCACCCCTCCTTAGCCATCCCCCCTAATAACCACCTTCTTCAGAGGAGCTGCAAACACAATGCCATCCCACTCCCCTCCTCTTGCTCTCAATCACCGTTGGGACAATGAGGGGAACCCTCCCACCCCACCACCACCATCCTCCTGCCCCTCCCCGACCCCCAAACAGACACTTCTTTTATTGAAATTCTTTGGTGTTCTAATCCTCAGCTTCCTCCAGGGGCAATAATGGACTCCCTGCGTCAGCCTTTTCCAGCGAGGATATCATCCAAGCCGGCCTCGGTCACAAGTCCACCTCTGCTGTGTGTCATTCCTGTCACATCCTGCCCGTCGACGGCTCGTACAAGCCCCAGTGCGATTGACCTTTAAAACGCTGAACCATATCGCCATTCATGTTTTTTTTTTGTTTTTTTTTGCAAAAGTTATCAGATGACTCACCTTTGAGACAGGTGGGGAACAATTTTCATGTTTTTTTTTTTTTTTAAATGATCATCATTGTTGCATTTGAACAAATCCCGTTTATTGCTTCACATTCATGTCGGTCCTTACACGCAGAAGTATCCTAAATAATCTGTGACAAACCATTATTAATGGAAAGGCTAACCAGCATTGATACAAACAAGCAACATTACCAATCACTGCAGCCTCCAAAATGACCTTAAAGATGAACCAAAACTTCTCAAAACCAACGTTGGCGTTGGCTGGAGGTTTACCGTCTGATAACTTTACTCTGCATGCAAAATGATCTCATTATATTCTACTTGTATACACTGCACAAAGAACCCTTTGACCTCAGCTATTATGTGGAGTTCATATAATATTAATATGTAGGTGCGTCTGATATTGATTAGCTGCAGCTGGTACAAACTGAGAGGGGCCTTTGATGAAGTGTCACACCTGTGGACTTGATGTTTGTGTTGATGTTTGTCAGCTGAAGGTGCATCACAGCGCAGACTCGTGAGGTGGTGCTGAGCAGCACAAGGTGTGTTGATGGTGACATCTGCTGGTTGCACACAATCAGAGGCTGCTGATTGTCACATAGAAACAGTATACAGGATGGGTATGTGGACGTAAAGCTGCGACTCAAGAAATCAGATGATTCAGGGGGATTTAATTTTCAATTTAAAAAAAAAAATGTGTTTCAATAATTGTAAAATAATTAGTTTTCCAATCTTGTGTTTGTTTCTGATTAAAAACAAATGGAAGGGCAGAAAATCTTTTCCTCTTTGAACAAGAGCCGAATGTGTCAACTGTAATTATGTAACATTTATCTTTTAGCAGTAAACCTTACACTTTTAATTTGTAGAAAAAACTAAGAAAAAAATATTTCATTATGAGATGAAAATAATTCAACAATTTGCATAATAGCTAAAACATGTAAGATGGTAATTAATTCCCAAGTTATTCCTTAAAGAGGAAAAGCTTTTTTGTTAATAACAGTTTAAGGTACTAAGTTTTGCAGAGACACTGATTCTAGAGCAAAATACAAAATAAAATGCACCTTTTCGGTAAGGGCTTTTATTTTGATAAGACGTCCTGTTAACAGAATCACACCATCAAGACGTCCTATTGGCAAGATGGCAAAGTCCTACTGGAATGCACATTTTGATGAACAGAACGTAAAAAGGACTTTTTGAAAAAAAGAAAATTATGATATGAATTAAACATTCAAAAACATCTCATTTGATATTTTACTTAAAAATTAGTTTAAAATTGTGACCAGTTTTTAGTGGTGATACAGTAGGTATTCTTTTTATTGATTATGTTATTACAAGACTTTTGATCTCAAAACAATCATTACCACATTCACTTACAGACTGAAAGTACTGAAAATGTGTCGGTACTCTTTATTTCAGCCAATACAACTTCAGCGTTGCTCAGTTTAGGATAGTGCTTGTGGAGTTGCAGACCCAGGTGGTGGTTCCCATTTTTTTTTTTTTTTTAATGGGACCTTCGGGTGTGCTCCAGTTAGTGAGGTATCGCACGACTCAGCCTCCTGGGGAAAATTAAAAACTCTAGGTGTCTGGAAAAGGAGGCTCTGACCGAGTGTTGAACCTCGGATAAAGAGGGAACATTTTGGATTCCTTCCTGGCTGTGGAGCAGCTCTTTACTCTCGCTGGGCTTCAGAGGCGGTCTACAAGTCTACATGTGTTTTGAGGACTTCGAGAAGGCCTACGACGACGGCCCTCGTGGGGTCGTGGACTTACTGAGCATGCTGGACGTTCTACGAAACACCCTGTGGACCTGCGTGACCAAAAGGAGAGCTTTCGCCGAGTCCTGAGGACAAAGTCAGACATGTTCCCGGCGTCACCTTTACATAAAGGTTGCCTCTTGTTTACCGACTCTGTTATTCATTCTTTTTGGACGTGAAGTCAAGATGCAGCTGGTTGCAGCAGGGTTTCTGATTTGGGGACCTCAAAACTTTAAAGTTAGCGTCAGGAGGCTGGACATTTACAGGGAGCTTGGAATAGAGCGGCTGCTCCTTTGCGACTCCTGGTGGCTTCCTCATGAAGGGTTTCCAGGTATGCCCAACTGGGAGGAGACCCAGTTCCTATCTGGCTATAGAACGTATTGGAATCCCCGAGGCGGAGTTATGGGGGAGTCTCGGTTAACTTCACCTGTTGTTGCCCGACCTCAGAGAAGTGAAAGGAATGGATGCATGGTCTCTATTTCAGATGTGTGTCTCTAGATGCCGTGTGTACAGATGACGTCTTCTTGTTCTCATCTGTATCTGTCATAACCCCCCCACCCCTCCTTCTCCTTAGGTTTGTATTATCAATGTCAAATATGTGGCCATTGTTCCATCTCCAGCAGTGATCTCACAGCTCTGTCATCTTTAGTTCACCTCTGAACAGAGCTCTAGGTTTACACAGCGAACACAGCCGTAGCACCCAGGGCTACGAACACATGAGAGTCCCACTGTCAGTGGGCCAAACCTGTTCCCTGACACTGATCACAGGGGTACGACAGAAACAGTGGGTGTCACGTAACATGGCATGCAAGTAGAGCACTGCTCACCTCATTTGGCCTCAGGCTAGTGTGGGACTAAATTAGCATTAAGGCTCATCTTGGGAGCTAAAATATGACACTGTTGATCTTTGATTTCGGGACAGGAGTATCAGTCTTGTCAGGATTTTTTCATTGCCGCCAGCAAGGTCTCCACTCGCCCTGAGTACATAAGTATTGAAGGGCCTCCTTTTGTACTTGGGTAATAAATATGTCAGCAAGGCATCAGAGCAATTGGCTGTCTGAATTAAAAAGAAAAGACTAACTTTAGTGAATTTAAATAAAATCTGAAGAACCATCTTTCACACAAATAAACAGGGAGAGAGAGTCAGGAATGACTTGTGAGAAAGGAGCCACAAATCACACTCTTTATACTTTATGTTTCCTATAACCTAATGGATCTAACCTAGCTGCATATCCTTTTATATTTCCCCTATAAATACAGTATGCATGTAGTTTTTTACACTTACTGGTAGATGCTAAACTGTCCTTTGCATCAGCATGTTATCTAATTGTATTTATCAAGGTTTGTTTGCCTGAAATGTCTTGACAAGTGTTTGATGACTCGCCACGATGTTAAACAGAAGCATTCAGGTTCCCCTCAGAATGAATTCTATAATCTAATGGGAACACTACTTGTCCTCTTGCAAAAGTAAAAGTACTAAAATCAGCCTCAGCTGTAAATTGTGTGTTTTTTAGGATATCATTTGGGGCTTTTGTGCCTCTATTGGAGAGCCAGGACAGTGGATAGAGTTGGAAATAAGGGACAGAGAGAGTGGGGCCTTAACCACTGACTGGTTGTCAGAAAGTTTGCATTGTGTCTGTGATCATGTCGTAAATCTGATCCCAGACATTTAACGTCTATGCTATTAGTTCAGCTTTTTTTAAACTTTATTGTAAAAAAATATCTTACAATATTTTATCAAATTAAATACATCCATGTTTGCTGGTTATAACTTTTTTACTTTCAGAGCTTAGAAGCCACGTTCACAGTTGAAAGTAGAGATGTAGAAAGTAAAGATTATTTTTTACAACTATTGCCAAGAAGAATTTGGGTTTTATATTATTTTATCTTATTCTATTTGGAAAATTCAATCTTGTTTTCAAAGTTTTCATTCTCAATTCCAAGTGTCAATCACGCCCTCTTCCTCGGACCCGCCTCCTTCGGGTTTCGATGAAAGGGGGGGGCGTAGTCCGCCTTTAGTCAACGCTTTAAACGCTGATTGCTCAATTTCGGTCACGTGACGCGCGAACACCCAACCCTGGCGAAGTGCGAGGAGTGAGGGAACCGAGCCGTGGTAACGAATAGCGATGACGTCACATCATGAACTGTGCCGTGTTGTCACCAGCTGTTGTCTGGAAGACGAAGGAAAAAGTGCTCGCGGTCTCGGTCGACCGTGAGCCCCGCGAGCGCACCAGGGCACGCGGCAGCAGCACGTTTTTGGAGGAGAAGGATGATACCGAAAAGACTGGACCTTTTAGCTCGCTCCACACTGAGAGGATCACTTACATAAATGAAGGCATCCGACAAGACCAAAACTGTGATAACGGACCAACACAGGTCGGAGTTGAAGCCATTTTTCTCTGCAGTGAGTAAAACCATTTACTCACTCACTTAGAGCGGATGTGTTTGTTGTGCATTGTTCTCTTATTAGTGCTACAGTGTAGACGTGTGTAGCTATGATGCAGATCACAATGTAGCCAGTAACATTGTAGACCTCTTACAACTTACAGCACAGCATGCTGGAGCTGGAATGACCTGCTGCATGATGCACTCTCGTTAATCAATTAGAGTGGAGTTTCCTTTAGGTTAAAGGTCACTGCTTGAAATGAGCCCTCTTGGATTCTAGTTTACCCTCAGGTCAATCATTGCCCTCTTGTTTCTGATTGGCTTGCACATTTTTGTTTGTAACATCACCAGTGTGTGTTTTTTTTTTTTTTTTTTTTTGCACAAAGTCCTAAACAATAGCTGCTTAAAGTTTGATCATGAGGTGCTTTTAAATCTCATGACTGGTCAGCATTGTGTGAATCACCTTTTACTGCTAAAATGATGTGAAATATAATGCAATGATGACGCTTATACTGATATGGAAAATTAAATTATGTTTTGTTCCTTTGGTAACCACGGTGATTAAATATGTCCTCACGAACTTCTCCATATTTGTAAAGTGCAAACTATTTAACTTCCTGTTTCCGAAGCCAAGTTTGTTTTAGCACCTTTTTCTTTTAGATATCAGAAGATTGTTATGTAAACATGAAATCATCACAAGACAAAAACCATGATCCATGATTGTTTGTGTCTCACAGCAGACGGGTTGGCACACAGGTTCAAACAGGAGGTTCAAAGAGTAGGTGCGGCACCAAACGCCATCATGAACGTGGGCACGGCGCACAGCGAGGTGAACCCAAACACGCGTGTGATGAACAGCAGGGGCATGTGGCTCTCTTACATCCTGGGCATCGGCCTGCTGCACGTCATCCTGCTCAGCATTCCCTTCGCCAGCGTACCTGTGGTCTGGACCCTCACCAACCTCATACACAATCTGGTCAGTGAAGCATCATTTCCACACGCCGCTACCAACCAGCCTCGCCGCTGTTCTCTTCACGATAGGTTAAAAAAGTCAGGTCAGCTCAGGACACGTAAAAAGGTCAGCCTGGTTAAAAGGTTCGGTATTTGATGAATGAGCAAAGTTTCAGAAGTGAACAAATCTCTGCATGAAGACAGTCAGAGTGTTTTATTGAGCTGCTCTTAGTCATGGTCCTTTATACCGAATCGTTGCCAGTAGTATTTCAGCAGCCTGTCATCTCAGAGCTGAGGTCATTCTAGCATCTTGAACACAGATGATCTAAGCCTGGTCCTCATTTTATAAAAAAAACACACAAAAAAAACATATTGACATCCGTTTTATTTTGTTTTTGCAGATAAAAAAAGTCACTCTTTATAAAAACATCTGGCTAAATTCTCAAATGGATTTTTTTCTCTTCAGCCATGAATCAATGTAGAGTTTTTTTTTTTTATTTCTGAGTGCCTGCATCTTTTTCCGGTTGTTTTCACAGGGACGGAGCGTTCGCAGCAGCCGGCCGGCGCGGCGTCCATTGTTCATAGCGCTTCGCCTTAGCATTCGCGTTCGAGTTGAAAATCTTTGAACTTTTCAGCTGCTGACATCACCTGCGCTCTTTTCAAAGCGTTCCATATTGCCCTTGCGTGTCTTGTACCTTCATCTTCTTTGCTTCCGTGTTCAGAAATATCAAACATGCATAAATAAGAAACAGATCAGCGTGTGTCACACAGGACTCTGCCAACAGAAACTTCTCATAGAGACGGGGCAGAAGTGCACTTCATGCAAGAGCTCCCAAGCGCACAGCCATCCTTTACTGCACAGAAAGAAACTCTCGTTGGACACAGAGCCTGATCATAGATTAACTCAAATAGTCCTTGATTATATTTACATTTTATCTAATGTCTCAAAATATATGAATGGAAATTGTATTTCCTCTCAGTCCTTTTGGGTGGTCCAGTTGCAGTAATGGGTGGTCCCAAGCCCAGCCATAACACTACGTCTGCCTGAACCAAACTTTATTTTTAGATGAATTTTTAGTTTCAGACGGGACGCTGGTCTGAGCTCCGAGGGGAAACGTGCGCTGCTTTGATTTGCAAAACCACTCCAGTCCAGGAGGTATAAATCTGGTTCCACTTTTTAAAGTCACGGCTGGTCTCGTTTAAAAAAAGCTTCTTTATCTTGTGTTTCTACAAACGCATGCTGCTGGTTTAGGAGTAACTCAAGCCTTTAACATCCTACTTATTCAAACACTTCCTGCACTTTTAACCGAGCTAATACAGCGATGTTTGATTTGTTTTTAACGTCGTGTCTCTCATCTCTTTCAGTGTATGTACCTCCTACTTCATACGGTAAAAGGGACGCCGTTTGAGACCCCAGATCAGGGCAAAGCTCGCCTCCTTACACACTGGGAGCAGATGGACTACGGCGTGCAGTTTACCGCTTCACGCAAGTTCCTCACCATCACGCCCATTGTCCTGTGAGTGTTTCTCAGACAGCTTTAATAGTGTAGCAGGAACAGCTATTCATACACACCGAGAAACGAGTAGAGCAGGAGACGGAGGAAGAGACTCTCTAGTGCTTCAACAAGGATGTGATCCATCACTGGCTTCCTGTCCAAAACCATTTCAACATGTTTGTGAGTCTCTAAGGACTTCCTGTTGTCGTCACCTTCATCAGCCTGCTCGCTTTACTGATTCGTATTTTCAACCAAATTCACTTTGCCGATTTCATTTCATCAAACTTCTCCTCCTTCACCTCTATTTGATTTTTATTTTTTTTTCACCCATGAGTGTTGATTGATGATCCTCCCTGCTGCTTCCTTATTAGTCAAGCTGGCACAGTGTTCAGAGGCTTAGCATTTGCAGCAGGACCCCATGCAGGCTCTCCTGCCCTTTGCTTTGCTGATTAACCAGCAGAGTTGAGTTTACAGGAAGCACTCTCTCAGGCTCCCTGGGGTTGGTTTGCCAGCTCAGCCTGAACATTATGCTGATAGCAGTTTTGCAGGTGTGCGTTTTTTTTTTCTTTACACAAAAGCCTCTCCTTCAATTTTCTTTCGCAGGCAGAAGCAGGAGAAAGACACAAAGTGGTTGTTGTCTTCGCTCTGTGTGGAAAAAGCTACACATCTACTTAAGTGTCTCAAGATGCTTTTCCAACACATCTTCACTCGTTCAGCGAAGAACAGAACGTGCAGTCCGAACTCTCCAAACAAGTCCCAACTCTTCTTCTGTGTTGTTGCATCTTAAAATGCTGTTCACATCCAAACTTTCTTATTGCTTGTAGTGTCTCTCCACTTATGGACGTGCTGACAACATGTTGCAACACTGTCTTTTTAGAGCTGTATTTCTTCCTTACGATCCTTTTTTTTTTTTTTTTCCCCATCATTTTTTTGTCCCCATCATTTTTTTTTCCCCATCATTTTTTTGTCCCCAATGAAAAGTAAATAGCTCAGCAAGTAAACAACCTTTGGCACAGAACACATGGTCAATCACAGCAGAGCGTTCAGGCCGAGCAGCCGGAGAGTATCAGGAGGAAACCCTGAAAATGATCGACGAAATACTCTGGAGTTTCACCCGGTCATTGAATCATCTCATCAAGTTGTGTTTTTAAACAGAGATTTGTCTTATAACGAGGTCATTAGAGTGCAGCAGGACGTCTTACACACCAGCTTTTATTACACACAAAGAAGAATTCAGTGGACACCGTCTTCAAGACAGAAACCAAAGAAAGGGAGACAGCGTTTTCTTCAGAGTCAGATGTTAGATCTTTGCAGCTTTTTATTCAATTTGCGTCCAGCTTTTTCTTTGGTTTTCTACGACAGCAACGACCTCCGTTTGTAAAGCGGCTTGAAGCGCAGGAGGTTTCTTCTTCTCCACTTTGAAAACACTCAGAATCAAGGCAGCATCGTGTCCTCCTCTCTCGTCCCTCGTACGTCTTCGATGGCCAACGAGACAGAAAAAAAGGAAAAGAGGGTGAAAGGGGGACTTTTGGTCTCACTGATTCTGGTGTTAGCACCGTGTGTGTGTGTTATGAGTTATTCACTTGTTGTTTAGCAGAATGACTCATCTGAAGAAAGAAATCTGCTCCTCATTAAAATCTCGTCTTCTTTCTGTGCAGGTACATCCTGACGAGCTTCTACACCAAATACGACCGGGTCCATTTTGTGGTCAACACGGTGTCTCTGCTCACTGTGCTCATCCCCAAGCTGCCTCAGCTGCACGGTGTGAGGATCTTCGGCATTAATAAGTACTGACGGCGCCGAAGAGGACACCGCCTCCTTCCTTCAGTCCCCGTGGACTCGCTGAGAGCACACAGAGTATCGGGCCTCTGGTTTGGCTGCAGATTCACGAGGATCGGTGGCTCTCGACTCTGCTGAGCACGGCTCTAAATGAAGCCTATGGGGGATACTGCCATGGTACCAAACCCCAAGAAAGTGACACAGTACACTTTACAGGGAGGACAAAGGGAAAGTGTACTGCAGTGGTTCTTTGCCTTCAAGGTTTTTTTTTCTGGAGACACTTTAAAAGCATTCTTAAGGGAGCATAATGTCTGATTTCGATCCGACAGGTGTCGAGAGGAGTCGCTGCACGATGACGTGGCACTCTGAGGCCGCAGACAAAGTGATTTAGTGTGTAATGATACAGCGCTGTATTTATTTAGCTTCTACTCTGCTCTTTTTTTTTTGAGCGTCAGAGGAGAGAGGAACAGACTTTGAAGTGGTGAGGGACTTTTTGAACTGCTGCTGCAGAGGCGCGAGAGACGACAAACCACAAACGTTTTATTTTTAGCCCTCGCTGTTCTGCTCGGGGCCAAAGCAGGGAAGTTAAGCAACCCCTTTTTTTTTTCCTTTTTTTTTAATCTGACCATTTCCATATTTGGACTCCTCTGGTCCTGTTCTGTGTTGCCTCCCGTCTGCAGAAGCGTCTGGCCTCTAGTGTTTTGAATGTTCAGTTCTTTCACCTTTAGAGATGATGGGGAGAAAATATTGGGAACACGCACTTTATTAATAACTAAAAGGACTGGATGCATAGACGGATCCCCCTCCCCTCGAAGATAACAATCTTTGAATGCAGGATCGACATCAACCCAGAGACAGATTCAGAGGTAGACGTGTTGGATTAAATTCACTGCTGACATTTCCAGCAGACACTGAGCTGAATGAGAACTCAGTGTTTGGATATCCGGTGAATTTAAGTCCAATATTCAGAGCTGTGTTCGTCTTCACCAGCTTCTGGCTAAAACACTCGGCAAAGAAGCTTCGAGCCTGAAGAAGCAGCCGCTGCTTCCTGAGCTGGTTGAGCGCTGTAGATTTTAGCTGCTCGTTTAAAAAGAAAATGGAAATAACGAGTTTGCAACATAAAAAAAGATAAAACCAGGAGATGGAAGACACTAAAAAGCTCCATAAAGCTGAGAGGAAGCACAGACTTAGATGTTTGTTTCCGAGCTGTCCCGCTTCGTCTTGAGTTCATTGTCTATTAAAGGCTAAATGAGGACGACTAAGCATAGAAGACAGTGTGATCATGCTCCTGTTCATCTCACAGGAAACGACAGTCATGGCAGGGTCTTACCTAATGACACTCGGCCTTCTGCTTTTTTTTGTCACGTCATGTTTGTCTTCTTATTGTGCCTGTTTGATACATACCTGGCCTTCACTCTTTGCACAATGGGTGTGTGGGCCCAAGCATATATAATCCGGGGGGGAGTGAGGCTTCCTGAAAAGGTAGCGACCAGGTGCAGCGGCGTCACAGAGGAGGCGAGCGGGGTCACAAACTGCGACGAGCCGGTCCCTCTCACTCTGCTCGGAGGAATCGTGTCCAGCTTTGACTCGGCTCCTCTGCCAGGAAAGAAAGACGCGTTCACCAAATATGTAAAACCACAGTTTTTTGTTTTTTTTAAGTAGACATAATAAAGTCTGAATCCAAATCCTTTAAGAACAGTTGAGTGATCCATTTTAAAATCTTTTTTTTTTTTTTTTTCACGATTTAAAGAAGGACGTTTGGCCCTGTGTCGACCCAGCTGACCCGATCACACACGAGGGGAAGAGCCTCTGGGTAACAGACATGATCCGTGGACGGCAACAATACGGGGAATAGCTTATATTTGGGAAAGAGCGCCGCTGAATCGGCTAACACAGGTCCTCAAACGATGAAGTGCTAAAGGGATTCTGACTGTTCCAGTGCTGCTTTGTTTTATTATTAGGAATGACTAAAAGTTGATATATAAATATATATATTTTTTTTTTAGAGGACATTTCTGCTCGTTTACTGCAGCTGTTAAATCTCTTTCAATCGACCCCTTAGTTTGTTAAAGTATTTATGCTATGATCAGGTTATAGTCTTATAGGAATGTAGTTTGATTTTGTTCTCCATTTCATTCAGCTTATTGGGAAATCATTTTGATAGTTGTAAAAGACGTGCATTAATTCTCCGACAGCGTCAACTATCGCTGAAAAACTCCCAACTTCCAAAAAGTAAATCAGTGGACTACATATACTTTCCAGAGTGGACCAAATAAAAAAAAAATCCAACTCGTTGTTTGAAATGTGTTTAAAGATGTTGTCCGTGTCAGAGGTCGCGTTTGTAGCCCGTCGCTGATGAAGTAGCAAAATAACTGACAGACTTTATTTCTTCGAGCGGCTCGATGTGACCAAAGAACCGTCGCTGCGTAAAAGCAACAACTGTCCTGATGTCATCGCGGCGTCACCATAAAGGGCTTACTTCAACGACGTGCTGTGATGATTCATTCATAGCACAAAGTCTCGTTTGTTTCCTTCAACATTGCAACAGTTTGTACCGAGTGTTGATTAAACGTGAAACGGTGTGCTCTCAGCTCCTGTGTGAAGGAAATGTCCTTTTGATTGTACGAGTGCTCGATCCAAATTAAAGTATTTTTAGAGTATAATCTGGTAAAGTCTCCTGTTTTTCTTTTTTTTATCGGACTGTTTTATCCAAATGGACAAGATGACATTTGGATTCTTCTTTGCTTATTGGAACAACGTTCAACTGTGTTGAGGGGTAATTCCTGAGTTTTAAACATACATGTAATCTCTATGTGTAACATGTTTGGAAGTAGGCTTTGTTACAATTTCAACATGTGTAACTTAAATGCAACACTAGTCGTAGTTTCAACATCTGGAAAAGAAAACATCCAAGACTGTCGATATATCTGATTTTTAAATACATTTGACTTGACTCTAAATATAATCTCTGTGCACATTTCCACTTCTTGTTTACTTTTGTGTGCACCATATCATAAAATGCAACTTACACCAACCCCTCCATTTCACAATATCACAGTTTTGCATCATCGAGCAGGTGAACGTCGAAGCTTGTTGCATATCGAACAACCAGGATGACGTGTCTGTGTGTCATCACCAAAAGCACAATATTCTGTAGATTTAAATCCATTAACCTTCTGCTAAGAGGCTGAAGCATCAGTCAAGTCAATTTTATTTTTAATTGGATAATACAAATACATTTGTTCCTCAAGGGGGCTTCACAGTCTGCTGCATACAGCCCTGTTTGAAGCTCTATTTGGAGGCAATTTCATCCTTTCTATGTCATCGGAGCTTTAGGAGCCCGGGGCCTGGGGCCAACGAGGGATGTGATTTGTGGTCGTATATTTGCAGTCCAATTAATTGAATTATATCCCGTGCTGTGCGGTTAGAATTTAGAGCATATAGAGCGCACATTAATGTGTCTCTGGTTAGTGTGAGGAGCTTAGATTTATGATGAAAGTTCAACATAAAGGAATCTGAGTGGGTTCACACACAATGTTGTCCATCTGTAGAATGATGCAAGTGGAGATGCTCCTGGTCTCTCCAGCAGAGGGCAGCAAAATGCCGTCACTGACCTTAATCTGGAGTGACATTCAACTCCTATAAATAGGATCGCCTCAAACCAGAGATTATTGGTCTTTTCTCTTGTCTTTGTGTCCAGAGGTTTTCTCTTGCCTGCTCATTCAATCAGTCTTTTTCTTTTCTTTTTTTTTACCATTGGGATGTAAAATCCCAGGGAAATAAATCAATTCGTTTTTGACGTTTGAGGTATTTAAAAAAAAAAAAAAACCTTCACTGTAATTGCCCTATTTTTTTCTGACAGTAAACACACAACCCAACAAGCCGAGATTCATTTTGAAAAATGTGCTCTGGTGTAAAAAAAAATGAAAAAAGAAAATGTCTTTATAAGAGCGTCATTCATAAATGAAAAATAAAGATGATTAGAATAATACTGTGTATATCCAGACATGTACTGTCAAGTGCTTTGCAGGCATATGGAGGACATGTGTTGAAGGGTGGCAGTAGCTCAGTCTGTAGGGACTTGGGTTGGGAACCGGAGGGTCGCCGGTTCGAGTCCCGGCACGGACCAAGTCCGGAAATTGGTCTGGTAGCTGGAGAGGTGCCAGTCCACTTCCTGAGCACTGCCGAGGTGCCCTTGAGCAAGGCACCGGACCCCAACAACTGCTCTGGGGCGCTCTCTGTGGGCAGCCCCCTCACTCTGAGACCTCTCCATTAAATGCAGAGTGAAAACTGAATTTCCCCTTGCGGGATTAATAAAGTATATGAAAAAAAAAAAAAAAAAGAGATGGCAGTATTCGAACTGGGAACTGTGCAGCAGTGAGTAGCAGCAGATTATAAAAAAAAAAAGACATGTTTGCTGCTTTTTTCCTTTCAATGAAGGATTTCTTTTTACTATTCAGTTCATTGTATTCACGCTGCTCGTGTACTGTTCTGTATTTCCAGGACATTAATCAGGATTAAATGTACCTAAAGAGGCTTATATGTGAATTCATCCAGTTATATTCCATGACCCTTTTGAACTCCTGGGTTAGGAGAAAAAAAAAACAGAAAAAAATATTTTTTCTGCAACATTTCTCCCACTGCCCTTTAAACATGTAAACACCCGACAGGCTTTTTGAAGAATTGGTTTCTGGTACTTTCTGGTATAACAGTAGCTCCTCGTTTTAATGTGCTCATGATCTCGACAACTCTGGAGGCGAGGGAAAAGCTCAGTGTCTTTTGAAGAATAAATATAGCTTTGAACAGGAACATAAAGGGCTGACATTTGTTTGCTCTGCTGATGTGATGGCTTGAGTTTTGTATTTTGGTCCTAAGATCTCTTCTAGAGGGAAGAATAACCTGATGCTACCTGGACTTTGGGGGGGTGGGGGGGGGGGGACTTGCACTGAACATTTGTGATTGGTTGAGTACTTGAAGCATTCAGAAGACACGGCAGAAGAATAACTTGCCTGATTATGGGAACATTTTAAACTTGGTCGAAGTGCTGAATAGTTTTTTTGAACAGTAGATCCTTGGACAAAAAGATCCAGGTATTTTTGGTCGAGATTAAACTTTTATTTCAGCATCTATTGCTGGTCATTTTGCGGCTTCCTCTTGTTAGTTCTGTCGACATTGAATAAAAAAGCGTACCTCTATCATCCTTGTGCTACATCCTAAATATGATCAGATTATTCATTGTCATTTTATTGTAGCTTGATGAAGAGTTTGTGTTGACACTGGGCGGGCAGCTTGTCTGCAACACACCCAAAGACGTTCATTAAAATGGATAGTAACCCTCCCTCTCTCCAGCAGAACCTTAGCAACCTAGAGAACATGTAGCGATGCCATCTACTCAGATTGAGCTTTTGAAATATGCATGCCCCATGTTGTGAGGCTCCCACTGTGTGCACTCTGGTTTTTTTCCGTGAAAGTGACAGCGACAGGGACGAGATGAAACATGACAAACCATAGATTCATCCCTCGGTTTCCCCTGCTGTGACATTGACACAGTTCAACCTGATAACAATGTGCTTGATCACGAGTGTTGTGTGTTGTGTGTTGTGCACACAGAAGTGGGGAGTAGGAAGTGTTACAGTACGGATGTGGTTGACTATAAATAGAATCTAAGCAGAATTAGATCAATAAATGATGAGCTCTGGAGACCCCACAGGGTCTTTGAACTAACTGAGAAAGCCGAGGGCGAGACTGACGACAGGAGACAGTTTTCCCCTCGGAGCTTTTGTGCTGTCGCTGAAAAGCACTCTGGGCTCTGCATTCTCATGGTCAGTCTACGGTTTTATGGCTGTTCTGCCTAACATAGTCAAGTCATATGTGCTGAAGAAAATTCATAAACTGAGGAGATGGAAGAGAGTAGAAATAGCTTTTGGTGGTATGCACAACAGTACAGTATGTTGATTATATGTTTGTGCAAGGCTCTATGCTATGGATTTGTTCTTCTACGTATGACTGCAAAACTTAAATTGGCATATGATGTATTTTTATGGTACTTTTATGGTGCTTGAATTTCCCTCAGGATCAATAAAGTATCTATCTATCTATCTATCCATCTATCCATCCATCCATCCATCCATCCATCCATCCATCCATCTATCCATCTATCCATCTATCCATCCATCAATCATACCACTGAAGGAATACAATAATTAACAATCATTGTGTTTTTAACTTAGGAAACAATCTGATTTTAATTGATTAATATTTAGTATGAGAACGTTAAACAACAATCAGTTTGAAGAAGGATTTTCTCATCTTTACTTTATGAGCCCATTTACACCAGCCGTACCTGTAATATAACACACACATATAATTGCAAACTTTCGACAGTAGTAGAAAACACTATCAAAACAAATGTAAACTGCTCGATTGGGTCAAAGCAGCTACTTTTAGGACCATAAATACATCAATCCAATATTGAACCAATGAACGAGTTAAACTTTAGAAATGTCTGAGACTTTTCAAATTCATTGCAATGGTGGTGATGTTCAATCAAATACAATCAACATTGTTAACATAAAAGCTGTTTAGAGTAAACCTGCTACTTTTGTCCAATAATCCTGCCCCCCCCCCCCCCCCCCCCCCCACACACACACACACACACACACACTCACACACACTCAGAGTAATGACCAGCTCTATAGCTGCATTCTTGGCCTTTAAAGACCATAGATGCCCATTGTTGGTGTAAGGTGATCATATGGCTGTATAAATACTTTCAGAGAAGCTAATGGTGACTAAATGGTCAACGTCCAGTCAATAAACCGTTTTTTTGCACCAAACTGTTCCTGGGACTCCCAGAGAGAAAACACAAGCCGGTGAGCCCCCCCTGAGAACTTTATACCTCCAAGAGATTATTTTTGGTTTGTACCAATAATAAACTGCTAACGGAAGAAAAAAAACACAAACAACAACATCGCAATGTAGGGCAAGGACCTGCACTCTCCAGCAATTAGTCTGTATCTTGGTCTTCAAGGTGTTGGTACATGGCTGTTTCTGAGGCTGCATTTAAACACCACTGTTAATACTGAGCTCAAACTGAGGCGATGTTCGTTATGCAGGAGTTCAGGGTATCTGACAAATCACCACCACATCGTTGATTCTCTATTGATCAACATCTTAAACACTAGTGTCAGAGTCACAGCCTTTGACGGACTCAGAGCCACTTTAGCGCTTTCACAGTCAAGACAGTCCACGTTGACACCTTCAAATGATGAATCTCTTTTTAGAACGAGCTCTCGGCTCAGAGCTGAGCTATGAGCCGACTCCTCACGACTCACCAAGATCTATCAGAGGGCTTATGAATATTCACACACTGCTCTTGTGCTACATTATTAACACGCTCATTCCACCCAATAATAAGATTTATGAATGCTTGGTGACATCCAGAATTTAAAACCAGCAGTTTAGGATTTCCTGGTCACCATGGTGGTGCCACATAAATTGAGAGAACGTTCTGGAAATGCAGTCATAAATAAAACACACCACGACTTAAGAGTCGGGCCTAATTAGCTCTCACTCCGCTGCAATTTAGCGCGGCACTGCTGGGTATTAAGCCATGACTAAATCTGAACATTCTTAATTAATTACCCAGGGCTTATGGAGCATTTTTCGCTGGCTTTGTGTTATTTTTTTTTGTTTAATTTTCTCTCTTCAAGGACAGTCAGCGCTATTGTTCTCCCACAGTGTTTGTCTGTGGATGTGTGTGGGTGGTGTTTCCAATCTGTGGTGTTTCATTATCTCTTCTTGTGTGAGTGCAAAAAAAGGGGGCTAAAGAGCCGTAGAAGTGGGAGGAGCAGATTGCGAGAGGAAGAGGAGAAAGGTGCGCAAGAAACGGGAAACATTTTTCACGTCTCTGCAGGGTGTAAAACACGACAAGAGGGATCTCAAATAGTGAATTATAATTCAATTTCATTCAGTTGCTTAATGCATTCATTTTGATTTTGAAAAGTTTGCTGCCAGGATATTTGCATACTTTGCTAAAATAAGAAAACAAATCTGACACATATTTGTGATTTCTGCATGAATCTACATTTCCACAGGAGGAGTCTCAGTTGTTACGTGTATAAAGCACCATGTGCCCTTGTAAATGTCAGTCCAGAGCGGTCTTTGCATTTGACATTAGAGAATAGCATGTTACCATGGGGAGGTGGCATCTGACTGAAAGGGAAGAGGAAAAGACTGAGACTGAAAGAAAATACCAGTGACCGAGACCAGTCTGATACAGCCCTGTAGCTTCCATTGAGGACACCTAGGTAATGTCCTCATTATCATGTCTGGGGAAGATTTTCCAGTTCTCATTTGACAGTTCCTTACATGCCTGCACCAAACAGTGACTGTCCAATTATGGCTTATCGGAAACTACGCGCACATTGCTTGTCAGACGAGGGATTTCTCCACAGGTTGGGACATGTGCAAGAGCTGGACGATGGTGTTATTATTATTTTTTTTAAGATTTATTTATGGGCATTTTTCAGCCTTTATTATAGAAGGAGGACACTGGATAGGGTCGGAAACGAGGGAGAGAGTGGGGATGGACATGCGGGAGAGGAGCCACGGGTCAGACGCGAACCCAGGCCCCCAGCGCGAGGACTGTGGCCTCGATGCAAGGGGGGGCCCATGCACTGCCACTGCACCACCAGCGCCCCCCATGAACGATGGTGTTTTTTAACCTCTTCTAAAATCCAACAACCACAAAAGATTGACCTCGGGATAAAAGTTTATTCGCTAAAATCTACGCTGCATAGGTAGCATCATCTATCATATCTACCTGCCCAAGCGAAGTATACACATGACAGTTTTAACATTTGCAAGTGAAGGTAATAGAACAAAAAGAGGAGTACGTCTTGTGACAGTCAATCATTTGAACCCCATAATTCAACATCATGGGTTTTGATCTGATTGAAAACATTAAACAAAGTGTTTCCCTCCTTGTGTCCTTTGGAAAGAAACAATAACAAGATTAGAGTTTATAGAAAATATTGTTCCAAAGTTATGTTCAATTACAATACATGGGGGAAAAAAAAGTCAATGTGTCCTCTTGGTGTCCAATTAAAAAGAAACTCTGAGGGTTGATCTGTTAGCCGGGTGTTACAGCTCACTACAACAGAACGTGTGCCTCGTTCAAGCTCTTAAGTGTTCCTTTAGCCATCGCTACACACGCCCTCACCTTGTGAAGGGTGCGATAATTTCATCTCCTGCACCACAATTACATTACTCACTAACCTCTTTGAACACACACAAGGCTGAGAAGCTCACACTGAAAGCCTCTCGTCGCCTCCAAGACATTTCCGAGGTGTTAGTAAGACACATGACACATGAGTGTTACATATGTCTTTCTGACTCACCTGGCCAAAGTGTCTTTTTAATCTCCTTAAGTGGTCCAGCTCGACGCTCCGTTAGGGAAATAAAACACCTGAAATTGCACCCCCAGCACGTATTCACCCCCACTGCTAATGTACATCTTAGTATAATCATGCTGATGATGCGGGGTATGAGCAGAAACCGCTGAGTGCCAAACACTGCAGTTCCTCCAGTGGCCACTTGAGGCTGGCTTTTAAAAGCAAGTACCCCCCCAGGTGTGGCCCAGTTGATAGCGCTGGTTATTGTTTAATGAAAAGAATGAGGGAGACGAGATTACACCATACTTTATTTGAGGAAGGGTTTTAACTCTGACTCTGGTTTTATTCGGTACTGGTGTCGTCACTTTACTTCTATTGGTTGTTAGCCGCTCTTTATCTGAGATTCAATGATTCATATGTGTCAACCTGATCATGGGAGGCTGTACGTGTTTGCAGCTTACAGGTTTAGCTTTGGTTGGCTATCAACACAATCTCATTCTGTGGGAGATATGATGGTTATTAGCTTATCTGCTAGCTTTGAGTACTTGGTGTTTGGCTACCTCGTGGTCCATTGGGTATCGCCCCTTTAGCCTCAAATAAGTGTTAAGTGTAGTGTGCTTTTTTTTGCTTGTACAGCACTTTGGTCAACCCAGGTTGTTTTAAACATGCTATAGAAATAAAGATTGATTGATTGAAAGAAAGAAACCAACATGGCGAAGACCAAAACTCTGAGCACGGGCCTTCAAAACAGGCGTTCCCAGACCAGTGGGTGACGTCACAGTGGTGCGTTTATACAGTCTATAAGTGGATCAAAGGAGTTTCTAATTAATGTAATTAAACCACGTCAACATGCATTTGTACCTATATAAAGGTTCAAAGACGAGTTCAAAGATTAAAGATGTTTTAAACCCTGTCTCAGTTGATGCCGATGATTAGCACTAATTAATGATTAGCATTTTTATCATATAGACATCTTTGATCAGCATTCTGCTTGAAACGCTTTACGGTACCTTTTTTCCCCTCCGAGTTCACTTCATCTCATCGCTATTCCCCATTTTCTGTGCCGTCTGACGGGTGGGATATATTCTCCAAAGATTAGACGAGGCTTTGGTGCTGAATGTAAATCCTTTAACTTCAGTTTTTCTTAATAACGCACTAATTACTATCGGCGTGCTACGTTAATCTCCTCCTTGCATCCAGTGATAAACATTCAAAGCTTTACTGCACGGTGAAGAGACGCTTGTCCAATGGCTAATTATGCTGAGCATTAATATTGTAGTCTATTTGATACTTTATGAATACAACCGCTCAAGCTCTCTATCCAGCTATCATCAAATGTAATGCTTCTTTTCCCGAAGTTATTAGCGAGTCTCATTGACAAGCTTCTGCCAGAGGGCATGTTAGCTGTGAAAAATCTTTAAATTGGATGATTCGACTTTGAACTTTGGACAGTTGTTTCATTAAAAAGATCCAGAGCTGAGCTGCACAAGTGATAGGACTGTAACTTTCTCTGTTCATTGTTGTTGCTCCAGACCTCTGAGACATTGTGAAGCTGTCTTTGGTCAAGGCTTTCTGGCCATGAAAAGACCTCTCTGAGCAGTTCTGTCATTGTACGCGAAGAAAGGTTAATCTTCTTCTTCTTCTAAAAAAAAAAAAAAACCTTGGAGATGTTGAGCTGGGACAGAAATGATTTCTGCTCCATCGGTCTTTCACAATGTGCTGAATAAAAGTAACAGAAGAAGAAGATCCTTGGAGAAAGATAAACAGTTGTGTTAACGTTCTGAGACCTTATTTCAAGTCAGACATTTTATTCACGAACAGCTGGAGAATATAAGATGGCTGAATGTAGGTTTTTATCTTGTAGCGTAACAGTCTATGTGTCCAACATAAAAACTAAAGGAGCAGGAGGTTTGGTTCTGTTTCATCTTGTTTTAGTTTTCATTCTGTCCTTAGTGTTCTGTTTGTTTCCTAGTGTTGATTGTTTAGCTTGTGTGTTTAAATGTTTCATCGTCGTTTACTTGAGTCTTGAGTTTGTCCTCCTATGTTCCTGTTTTGTATTTTAAGTCTAGTCTTTGGTGTTTCCTGTTTTATTTTGTAGTATCTGCTTTTGGTAGTGTCAGTGTTGGGTTTTACTTTGTACTTGTCCTCTAGTGTTCTGGTCTTGTGTCCTTTGTTCCTTGTGTGATGACCCTGATTGTCCTCACCTGTCTCGTTAGTCTCACCTGTGTCCAATCAACCCTGTCTATTTAGTCTCTGTGTCTTTCCTCAGTCCTTTGTCGGTTCATCGTCTATGGTAGTTGTCTGTTCCAGTTGGACTCTGTCTTGAGCGTCTGTTGTTTGTTCCCTGCCTTTCTGGATTTACTTAGTTTTTTCTGCACTCGGTGTTCAAGACGTTTTGGATTTTTGTTTTTGAGTAAGTTTTGTTTTGTGTTTTTGCCTTTTTGATTTTGAGTTTGCCTTTTGTTTTAATAAACCTTTTGTCAGCCCCAATCGGGTCCTCCCTCCCTGTTTTCTGCCTGCCTTCGTGACACTTACATCCAAAGGCCGTTTTTTTCATACCAACTCAGAGCATTTAAACTTTGTTTACATACGAAACTTCACTTTAGGGGCATTTAGAGATAACAAGGCTATGTTTCATGACTGTGATTTTAACACTATTTTGTGTGTCTGTTTTTCTGTCAACGACAGATAAATGAAAGCTGCTTTGATTGTGGAGCAGAAACTCAAAACATCCATTTGACGCCAACACTAGCACTGAGCTAAGGTAAGACCTGAACGGTGAATGTGGAACTGGTGTCTCAGCAGGCAGGACACCTGAGTCAGGGTAGGAAAAGATGAGCACACCTCTAAGTAAGAGAGCTTAACAGCACACCTTATTAAAAAGCTCTTTCTATATAACCATGTGCTTCAGATCTTATCCTTCCATCCCTCCTCATCAAGCCTTGATCTTTTCAGATCCTGGAAAGATCAAGGCTTAAAATATCAAGATACTTTAGCGAGCAGGACAATTTAGATGGTGTAATGAGCCATAGACTTGAAGTGGGTGGTGCTTTAAAAAAACCGGCTTTGATCTGGAATCAAGTTATACTTAGGCTCCAATCACGAGGACACTTTGTGCCTCTGTATGCGTTAATAGCTGCTCGAGGATTTTCTTGAATTTGGCACCAACATTTATTTGGACTTCAGGAGGAACTTGATGTTGGATGTTTCGTCGAGCCACTGATCCAATCTTGGGTGGAAATTGTTAGAATTCTGTTAATAGCGGGCACGCCTGTTAAGAAGCATGTAAAGCAGCGAACGCCTCTTTTACCGCATTGTCTGTTGTCATGGCTACGCGGTGTTGTTCTTCGAGGATTCATCCGTATGTCGATACATCGATCAATCTATTTAAGTTTCTTCCATCAATCCATCTATCATCCATCATTATCCTTATCCATCAATTCATCCGTCCGTCAATTTATCCATCCATCCAATTTATCCATAACTATCTATCATCAGCCATCCATCAATCCATCCATTTATCCATCTCTCCCTCTAATAATCAATCCATCCATTTATCCATCTCTCCCTCTAATAATCCATCCATCCATTTATCCATCTCTCCCTCTAATAATCCATCCATCCATTTATCCATCTCTCCCTCTAATAATCCATCCATCCATTTATCCATCTCTCCCTCTAATAATCAATCCATCCATTTATCCATCTCTCCCTCTAATAATCAATCCATCCATTTATCCATCTCTCCCTCTAATAATCCATCCATCCATTTATCAATCTCTCCCTCTAATAATCCATCCATCCATTTATCAATCTCTCCCTCTAATAATCCATCCATCCATTTATCCATCTCTCCCTCTAATAATCCATCCATCCATTTATCCATCCCTCCCTCTAATAATCCATCCATGGACTATCTATACAAATTCCATCTATCCGTTCGTCCATCCATCCTTGAACTTTTCGTCCGTCCGTACAAAGTGAGGACATTGGATAAAGATTGAATTTTTGTTTGCAGTTTTCGTCCTTCCCCTTCTACTTCCACCTTTTTTTATGTGACTTCATGTCTCAGGATTTCCCGTTGGGTAATAAAAGTTCAACAGTTGCCCCTTAAGTCCACTTGGACTCGCAGTGAAACTGATGAGATTTTGAGCGTCCAAGGTCAAGGTCAATGTGAACTCTTTAAAATGTCATTAGCCATAACTCATGGATTCTTTGACTAATCAAGACACCACACAAAAAGATAATGAAATTATACTTAACTCAAAGGTCAACTCTGTGACATCACAGTGTCCTGAAAAAACACTGTCTGTCAGAACTTTGTGCACTTGTCTGTCAGCTGGGCTCTACGTCGATGTAAACACAATCGACAGAGACAGATCATGTTTTTCTATCTGTCCTGTTGATGCCGGTGTCGAGACTCTAAACAGAGCTGAGGCTCATCAATATTTTTGGATTGATTCCCCCCTCCAACCATCAATGTGCACACAGGTGCTGCTGGTCCTCGGATGTCTTTCGGCTTCTTGTCTCCCACAAACGTTTGAAATGTCTGCTGGAGACAGGTGATCCATGCTGGGAAAAATGTAAAGAATGACACATATTTCCCGTGGTCTTTAAATGCAAATCCGCACTGAGTCTCCAGTATGTTTGTTCAGGGTGTAGCTTCCTATGACTGACCTCTAAGTCAATGTTTCCCTTCAGGGAGCTCACCCCTACACTTTATGGTTCATCAGACGCACAAGTCATTATTTTAATAATTCATGGGCGATGGCATGTAAATGATGAGCGCTGTAAGTCACCCTGGATGAAACTGGTGCTGCGATGAATAATGTAGACTGCAGCATGATCCCAGGACACCGGACACAGCTCTCCCTCCTCCCTTTTTATGTTCAGCCCTCCTTTCCTTCCATGCCTCCTTTTTACTTTGACTTTATGCATCATCACGCTCCTCTTCCTCTCCTCTTTCTCTTTGTCTTCTCTTCTTATTTGCTGTCCGTCTCGCTGTCATCTATTTCAACTTTTCACTGTCTCCCTCCTCCTCCTCCTCTTCCTCCGTCGTCTCCTCCTCGCTTCCTCCCTCCCTGACCCCTTTCCCCTCCCTCCCTCCCTCTTTGTTCCTCTGTGAAAGCATTAAGAAATTATTCACAGTGATTTTTCCCCTGCCTGAGCTCGGGCTGAGTGCTTGGCTGATTCGTGAGGAGCACCAAGGTCAGCCACAGTGGCTGCTGCTGCTGCTGCTGCTGCTACGAGTGCATCTCTCCCATTACCTCCTGCAGACATCCAGGGAGGGAAAATTGCCTCCATTGCCTCCGTGGCCTCGAGAAACTCCCGGCTGCACAAGCACCAAACTTTGACATTTGTGTGGTCCATACATTAACTTCACATTCGGGACTTGTTAATTGTTTTTTCCAAGCAGCAGTCAAATAATAACAATGTAATAAAAACTAAAACCCCTTCTCCTTTGTCAACATTTAAAATGAACAATCCCACACTTTGGTAAAGTTGCAAATTTAGCACAAATTTGCCAGAAAGTTGGATAAGAAAAAAACTAATTAAATTTGCATTTTACTCCTTACTTTGATGTCAATATTAGCATGTTGAGATAAACACTTCTCCAGTTGAGATTCATTAAACATTTAGAAGAGAACTCCATAATGAGATGACTTAATTGAAAGAAAGGCAGAGGACTTCTTTTTTTGTCTCTCTCATGTTAAATTGATGGTGACTCCTGAAGCCTCCTTTATTCGCTGTTATTCTCTATTTCTTTAGTGGCCAATTAAATTGTTTGCTTCAAGTGTGCACTCACACTCGGCGCTCCTTACCGCGCCCAAGCTCGAGCACGCTTCACCCCTAAAGTGCAGTTTGTTTGACTGGTGCGGGTGCTCCGGTCCGTTCAATAACTTGGCTTTAATTCGGTCTCTCTGCTCGGCTCAGAAGATGAACTGACTTACGTTTGTGTTGTGGGGGAAAAAAAATTAGCCTTCGAAATGATTGATTGGGCTGATCATATCAGACTCCTTTTTCAATATTGTAGATGTGATATCATCTGCAGACTGAAGGAGCCAGGCATTTCTGCTTTCATATATTACTTCATCGGAGTCGAATATTGCCTTCGCTATTAAAGTCAATAAATTCTGAAAACTCGCAGAAATGCAGATAGTCTCCTCCCCCTCCCAGCCTCGCCAGACCCTGCGACCCACGACCAAGATTTAAGACCCTGAAACCTGCATGTGTTAGGGTCCCATACAGGATCCCTAAAGACCCATGATTAGCACTGATAACTACAGAAACACACGAGCACTGTGTTCGACTTTCTGACTTTGGTTTAGTGTTTAAGCACAGCGAGTCGAAGCGAGGAGAGACAAATTATTCTTATTATATATTTTCATTTCCTCTCTGGAAAATACAGCCCTTAATATTTGCATAATACTGTATATATCAAGACATGAAGTTGCATCATCCTCCATATTTATTTTCCTTCTGCAGTCATATATGATCACAACCTTTCGGCGAGATCTCATGTCTGTTACTACAAATAGCCGCTGTGTGGCCAACTCCTCCAGTGTGTGTGTGTGTGTGTGTGTGTGTGTGTGTGTGTGTGTGTGTGTGTGTGTGTGTGTGTGTGTGTGTGTGTGTGTGTGTGTGTGTGTGTGTGTGTGTGTGTGTGTGTGTGTGTGTGTGTGTGTGTGTGTGTGTGTGTGTGTGTGTGTGTGTGTGTGTGTGTGTGTGTGTGTGTGTGTGTGTGTGTGTTACGGTCTCACATTTTCTATTTAAAATCAGTTCGAATTTCAAAATCATCTTGTGTTTTCATCCTCAAACTGGTCGGACACTGGTGACCTCTCACTGTAAATGGGAGCGTCTGGTTTTGTGAATAGAGAATCTAGAAATCGAAGCAGAGGAAGCGAATAAGACAGTTTAACATGTTTGCATCTGTGGCTCCAAATGGGAAAATATGAGAAAGAGAAGTGTTGCAGATACGTCGAGCAGCAAAGCAGAAATGGAAGAAGACGACAGTGAAGCCTGCACAAGTGCACGAGGCGCCGTTAGCATGACGCTTCGACACCCGCTAGCTCGATTAACCAGTAAGACATTATGACCATGTTGATCATCATGGTGGTACTAAAGAGAGCCAAGTGTAGCCGAGCCTTAGCTTTAATATTCCTCTGATTCTTGGGTCTAATCTTAGAACTCCTAAGTCCTGGTCCTGCCCCAGGTCTGCCTCGTGCACTGGATCAGGTCTTTGCAATAGTGGGCAAAAACACGCTCATGTCCAGTCGGCTCATAAAACGAGTTTAGAGATCCTTCACTGTGGACTTCTTATCTGTAGTTGTGGATGGAGTTCGCTGGAATACAAATGGACCAAAAATGCTGTTTAGCATACATTCAATTCTAAATGTATGTGTGCACCACATTATCAACACTTAGCTATAACCACAGCACTCGGCCTGTCCCCCGTGGGAAGGTGGATGGAGTAGGAGAGAGTGGAGATGGACGAGTGGGGGCATGTATGTATGACATTGATTTAAAGCTGAGTGGGGGCTGCACCTGAGAGCTGGAGGCACGACCGTCTGCCTCCGCCGGCCATTATAGACCGGCCTGACCGAAACACGAGGCGATTAGCTGACAAGGAGAGGACGAGCTCTCTGTCCATCCGCTCGGCATACATCATGTGGACAGGCCGCGGCCCCATTAGGGAATCAGACCTCAGTCATATTTCTCAGACGCGGACTGGGCGGATCAATGAAACGGGATGGTCTTGTTGCCAGCTCACCACTTGTGTCTAAGTGGGAGCCATCACATCTCTCCTTGTCTCTTCTGTAGCAGTCGAAGGAACAGGGCGGGGGGGGGGGGGGCTGGTTTTTCCTGCGGGGTGAGTGAGGGTGAGGGGCCTGGTGATGAGTCACTTCCACAAGTTGTTTATCGATCGGCTCCGGGGCGTCCCGTATCTCAGCGCTCATTAAAGCGTGCTGTCTGCTCGGCTTATTTGCATGGAAATGATCATCTGCGAGACTGACGGAGTGTCGCTGCTGTTCCATCAGTTATCACGGTGTCATGAGGGAGAAATGAAGCGTGCAACAAGGGATCACAGCTTCTTTTACGCCAGGTACATCATTTATTCTGTTCCAAATTGGTTTTGGTCGGCTGCAGATAACGGTTTTTTTTTCCTCTGGCTGACGTGGAAAAAGTGAATTCATTTTAGGCGGAGCGTCGAGAGATTTGAGTCCATGAGTTATATATGTGTGTGTGTGTGTGAGTGTGTGTGTGTGTGTCCGCGGGGACACAATCGTATTCTGCTTATTAAAATTCCACATGAGCAGCTCCACACTGCACCACTATCACATTCTGCGAAGTCTCAGTGTGTGCCACATTTTGCACATCCCAGATGATGAGACATTGAATCAGTGCAGGGGATGGACAGAGGCAGGAGACAAAATTAAAAAGCTGTCATCAAAAAAAACAATCGAGGAAAGGTCGACTTCAATCAGGTTGACTTTTATTTTAACAGTAACAAGCCAGTTTGAATTTGCTTTTTTTTTCTCTCTCTCTCTCTCTCCGTGAAAGTTATCTGTTGTGATTTCATTAAAGAGATTTCAATTCTTCACACATTCGTTTGACACGTCGTAGCTTTTTTAGCAGCAGGCCTAAAGCTCGCCTCGCTCGGCTCCATCTCTTTGCCCGTGTGATCGAGCGACCGCCATCGTCTGCCTCCGTAGCAGCTCTTCAAAAAAAAACCCACGTCTGACCTCACTGAGGCGTCGTGATTTATTTCAGGCTCATCTCATCCCTGATGTTGTTCACGCCGCCGACTTCAGGGACTCCAAGGTGAAAGGTCATAAACAATCTCCGCGCACCGAGTGAGCAGCTGTTCTGGTCTCCATCGAACACATTTAGCGTTGTTAGCTGAGCAGGAGTCGGGCCTCAAATTCTCTCACAGCTAAACCTAGACAGACCATCCATCTACATCCTGTATCTCACTCCCAGAGCCGACGTAGTTTAGGCGGCATTACGGCTCGCGGGCGTTGACTGATGTTCAGTCATCTGCAGCAGCAGCGTCAAACGTCTCGACACGTGGCTTCTTTTTAACGCCTCACTTCCCCCCCCGATCCTCGCCGTCGCTCCCTCCCTGTTGGACTGTTTAATGAAAGCTTTCCTTTGGGGTATAAATACGACATCCACAGGTTACAGAGTGTGATGGAGGTGACAGGTGAGCTCTGCTGTGCTCTGATGCTGCATGTGTCCCGCAGCTTAAACACTCGGTTGACACAGGTTACAGAATAAATAGAAAACAGTACGTTTAATGAAATGCCAGCATGCCTGCTCACGCTAAATAGACGTAACTAAATGGACTGATGCAAAACAGTACATCCAGAAAGAATGTGCTAGATTGCCATCTTTTTATAATCTTTATCACCGTATCAAATGTTTTATGGACGATATAGGTCGAGACAGAATGTTCCTCGGATGGTCTGAATCCTCCCTCACGTGCTCCACTTCCAAGAAGACTTTGATTTGCACTCTATTTCCAGTCCAGGCCGATGCATACGTGCTCTGATGCTGCTGGCAAAGAGATCCCAAGGACTGCTTTATGTAATTCATGTCAGTTTAATTAAGCTTTAATGCAACTTCTAAACTAGAATCAAGCTGAATTAAATATTAGTTTCATTATAAGAATAAGAAGAAGGAAGAAATAAGGTCGAGAGAAAAACACGTCTGGAGAGGAAATGGGGAAAGAGTGGTGTGTGTGTGTGTGTGTGTGTGTGTGTGTGTGTGTAGGAGAAAGAAAGAGAGATTGGGGGGAACAGAAATCTTGATTGTGTGTGACCTGTTGTTTGTTTTCGTCTAGACAAAGTCAGCAGTAATACGTGCCGTGTGAGTGTGTGAACAACAGCCAGGAACTCTGCTCACCTTTCTGTTTGACTGTTTGGCTTTCAGAAACAAGAAAAAGTCCGAAAAAAAAAAAAAAAAGGGGTGCAGAAATGATCAATCACCAGAAAATTCATCAGCAACACTCAAGTCTCAAACATCGAATCAAAAGCTTCAAAATGAAGGGGGGGGGGGGGGGGTCCAATTGTTTATGAATTTAGACCTTTCTCTTTGCAGCCCCCCCCCCCCCCCCCCCCCCCCCCCCCCCCCCCCCCCACACACACACACTTTTATCTAAACAGAACTGAACCTCCCAGGTCCCACAAAAGCTGTCAACAACTAAATTTATGTTCAACTTTATTATGCTATTAAATAATTAAATTCTTAATTAATTTTTACAACTCCCCCCCAACACACACACACACACACACACATCCCCGACTCTGCAGCCTTCATTTTACCTTTAATTGCTCGAATCAGTCGTCGCTGCGTGAGGTTGCAGTGGAGTACAGTTTTAATCAATAGATGATAATCAGGAGATGAATCGATCATGAAAATAATAATTAGTTGCAGCTCGACTGGAAAGATGATTCTTTACACTCGTTCTCTTCTTCTGTCCAATCCCGGGAGCTCTCCTGTCAGACCTCCTCCGTCATCCTGTCGGCTCTCATGAACTACGACGTTATTTTTTCATGTGCGGCTGTAGTCGCCATCCCTCACATTAAAAGCTTTTAACACACAGTGCTGACAGTTACAGAGAGGGAGCCTTTAATACCCTGTGTGTGTGTGTGTGTGTGCGTGTGTGTGTGTGTGTGTGTGTGTGTGTGTGTGTGTGTGTGTGTGTGTGCGTGCTGCCATGAATGTCTGACCTCGCCTTAATGAAAGTGTGATTTAGTGTGAATGTGTGTCAGGCTGATGTGTGTGTGCTCAGGTGCTCGACTTTGTGTGTGTGTGTGTGTGTGTGTGTGCTCAGGTGCTCGACTGTGTGTGTGTGTGTGTGTACTGTTCGGCGGAGTCTGTTGTATGATACACAGTGTGTATTCGCTGCGCTAACATGAGGAAAACTCGCTGAATAAAAGATAATGTGTTTGGTGTACAGTGTGAGTAAAGCATGTCGCTGCCTTTCATGAATTATCCATGTGTGTGATCTTGACTGTGTCGATGCTCAGCTTGACTCTGAAGTGTTTTTTTGTTGCTTCTGCCCGTCGACGGCACCGAGTGGAGGAAATGTAGCCCCCCCCCACACAACAATGCATATTAAATAGTACTGCACTGATTTTCAGTTTATTCAAGTTGAAGCGTTAAAAGTATTGATGGAGCTTGAAACGAGAGCAGAGGCCGTTCAGATGTTCCTCGTGTGTCTCTCCTGCATAACGAGGATGAAATGCTGCAGAGTGACAGAGAAGAACAAGCATGCAGTGAATTTGTATCCTCACAAAGGAAGTGATTAGACGCTTCAATTTAGGCTCCACAGGTGACTAAAATAAATCCACCCTCCAGATTCGACTTCACCGGCGTTCACCACTTTTAATGCAACTTAAGGTTCTGTTATTTTTGAACTTCCGTCAGGTGAAGGTGCAGAGGAGCCTCACATGACTTCGGCTGCTGAGCACATCACACAGAGCGTTGCCTTCAGTTGCGTCAGGATCATGATAGTTCAATCAGACTTTCGTCGACGTCATCGTGCATCAACCATCCTTCTGTGAAGACTCCGATCTCCTTCCCTATCTGATGTCTTCATGCATCGCTCTCAGCTCTGTTGATGTGAGCTCCCTGCCAGCCTCCCCCCCCTCCTCCACCGCGCTTCCTTATTAATGAGCGTACAGTAGCTGTGATGAGTCCCGTCGGCTCGTTACTTCAGCTTCTGTATATTTGATGCGACTCTGTGCCGTCTTTGTTCTCCTCCCCGCTGAATTCTCAGTACACAGCTCAAAGCTGCACACAGAGCTCAGCAGCACCTGTGCCACCAAATTCAACTGGAGCTCCTCAGCTACAATAATGGCTTTGACTTCACAGTGAGACTTCCTGACTGAACGTTCAAACGCGCCTGCTAAACCCCACCTGCTAGCACCCAATTAGCCTCCTTTCATGCATGTGCAATGTGCCGCTTTAGGTTGAACCTTGAAAGGGATCCATACGGGGATAATAAAGGTGTGGATTTGTGCGTGGCCCGTTCGCCTCTGTGTCTCATAAAAACCTTGATTTTTATCCCTTTCACCAGTAAAGTAGTGTTACAGCAGCAGGTCCCTGTCCAAAAAAGATCAACTTAAGTACGAACGTGATTCTTTATGAGCTAGAAGACAGTGACGCTAACGGGCAAACAACACGACGTAAACACAACACACAGAGACGCAGACTTTGAAAAGCCTCTCCTGCTGATTCCTCATCCTCATCTCACACATGACATTTATCCCCCCCCAGCATGCTACTGTAGCATCAGACTGGGTGGCTGATTATTATAGCAGAAGTAAACTAAACTTTTCAAATCTAACCTGCTAACCTCTAGATGGTCTAATTTAGTTTCTGAGAAAGACAACAGAGTTTTCCTGTCCTCAGAAGTTCTATCTTCCAACACAAAGCTGATGACTTTGTCTCTGATCGACTTCTCGACTAGCCGATACTATCGGACGATATTAGCTCTTCCAGCGACTTTTTGATATGGGCTACTTTATCGCAGACGAGTGCTGATATTACTCGATTCACTCACCTGTTAAGTAGCGTTTCTTTTGAGTTCATCGTACGAGACTAGCAGTTCTTGGTCACCAGCAGAGGGCGCCATATGGACGACAACAAACATCATCACTCTCCAGAGTCACATGCACAGTTACTTTCCAGTTGAGTCATCATCTTGTCTTCTTTCTACATCTTTTCCACATGTTTGATATCTGTATTTGAGGGACAAACGGACTAAACGTGTAAATGTACAGGACGGCTATTTATTTCTAAAGATTTAAGAAAGATATTTGCAGGCACATGGCACATGACTTAAGTTTTATCCATTACTTGTGCATCTTATTTTGCATTTAGACTCAGAAATTAACCAGAAGTGATGTCAAAAGTCAGCAGCTCGTCATGACCAATCGGTTGCTTTTATTCGGGTGTTCGTCCCAGTCTCTCACTCAAAGCCTGGAGGAACCGAACAATCTGTATAAAAGGATGGACGGCGTGATAGTTCACCAAAAGTGAAGCCAAAATAGTTGAATGAATATGTATAAATGAGGCTGATTTGAACGAGGAAGTCACATGTCTGTTTATGGCCAATGAAGCGACTCCAGAATAAACTCTGCTCTGGACGCATTTGAACTTCTTCTCGCTGAGGCGTTTGTGTTCACAGATGCCGAACGAGATAGTCTGCAGCCAACACTGTGAGCGTCTATGCACACTATTCCATAGATTACCTCAGCCAGATAGAGCTTCAACAACAATATCTCCAAATAGATCACATGCTTAGGATGTAAATAAAAACCGCCTTCTTCTGCATCTCCAGTTTGAGCCGTGTGTTTACTTTAGGATGGATAATCTAACACAGGAAATTAATTTCTCGGCAGAATGAAACCGTCTTTAAGATTGACCGCCAAGATAGCCTCAAATAAACGACTCCTGCGTAAACATATTACATAAGTTATTAGGGTCTGTAATGAGAACAATAAACATAAGGTAAAGTTAAACAAAAACATACATCCTCCGTCAGGGGAAAATATGTCTGAGGAAAGCATTTTTTTCCCCCCCTGAAGAATGGGAAGAGATTTTAATAATGTACAGCGAAGGGGTTTCCATGAAGGCCGGAGAAGAAAGTATCTGATCGCAGTGCGAGCCAGCTGCTTCTTCATATGGATTCAGACTGCAGCTCTTTGAAGGGGTTTGCATTTTTTAAGACGCTTCTGAATTCATCCCAAGGTTTTAGTTCACTGCTGTATAAAATATTAGCCCTGATGAGTTACCCGCCTGGGTTTTTTTTCCTTTAAAATTAAAGAGGCAGAGGCGCTGAGCTGTGCATGAATATATACATGGAAAGTCAAAGTCATTGGCCCGCTCCTCCTCTTTTTTTAAATTTTTTTTTTAAGGTAGATTGCTCTCCCTCTTCGCCGACTGTCCTTGTGTGTCTCCATCCTGGTCTTTTTTCTCCTCCAGCTGCGTCCTTTGATTCGAGCTCGGTGAAAATCTGTGTGAACGCCATGCACGCGAGTAATCTGCAACCAGCTCGTTCACATCGCCCCCGCCCCCCCCCCCCCTCATCTTCTCGCGATCTTTAATCCTCCCACACTCCAAAGAATACAAGGACTTCCAGCCGTCACTCTCTCTTCGTCGGAGCAAGTCGGGTGAATGGACGTGATGTTTTTCCATCATCTTCTGAGGACATCTGACTGTGCTGCTTTGATGCAGTTTCCCTACAGGTGTCCCGACGAGCTTTGTCCTTTCCCCACCTCATCTGTACCCAAGGGTCAAAAATGGCTTCCATTAAGCACTTTGGGGCGTTCAGCACATTAGTAAGCACGGAGAACTGAACTGACCTCAGGCGAAACAGCATTTAATCAAATATTATATTAATGTAAACAAGTCGATGAGCTCAAGGGCTTCTGTCCCGCGCTCAAACTGAATCTTATTTCCTCTCCGGTTTCTTGTTTAACTTACACAGCTTTTTCTTGTATGATTTAAGAGGTGAGCTCAATACTTTAACGGCACTCGATGAAACACGCTAATAAAACCAGGAGCAAAGTTTCTCTTTTAAATAAAAAAATAATAAAGAAAATTTATTTGTCCCGAGGCACACCAAGCAGCGAATGAACGACAAAGAAAATAAAGTGTCAATAAAAAGTAAAGTTTCAAAATGTGAAATATACAAAATTACAAAGTTAAATATATCAAAATTAGAGTTTAAACAATCAATCCTCTTAGACGCTTAAATATCCTCACATGTCATGGCAGCCATGCAGCTAGCATAGTCTATTAAGATCACTTCAAGTTGACTTATTGCTTTTATATTGTTGTTGATTTGATGCGTGTTTCATCAACTTACGTTGGAGCAAGTGAGATTGATTTCCTGGTAAACTCCATAAACCAGTCCCTGAGGCCCTCTTTGTCTCTGAGCCAATCAAAACTCGGAGTCGCCCGTTTACCAATAAGAGCCGCTCGCTGGTCAGTGGGACTTTTCTTTAGATGATTCGGCGTCAATATATTGGCGTTCTCCCTCTTTGATTTTCAGGCGGTAGATGTGAGAATGAACGGGCAGCTTCAGACCTCATTATGCTATCGAACACGTGTTAGGAGTCTTCGCTGCTCTGCTTAAGGAGAAGAGATGACGCTAAGCTCAGGCTCTCTTCACTCAATAAGCCGAGGCAAATAGAGCATGTTATCTGGATCTAAAGGGAACACGGATCATTATCATTGACCTGCTCTTCGTCTGCTTATGCTTTCTAATTGATTTCAATCCATTAAACCTCAGATAAGAATGAAAACCGCTGTCGTTTGTGTTGATTAAATGAACTTGGCAGCATGTCTGAAATGTCTCCTGGTTTTGTGTTGCTGATGTGACTGAGCTGAAAATGAAGCAGTATGAAAACCCCACCCATCATATCTTTCTACACCCACGAGGTTGAAGGCAGGGTCTGCGGAGATTCAAATTGGACATGCATGCGAGACTGCATGAACAAATCTGCTCAAACTGGAGAAGGATGAGCTGCAGTGATAACGAGTCCAGCAGTTTGCTTGAGGGGAATCATTTATGAATCTCTGCTCAGCAGCCGTGGTTATTAAATATCTTTACTACGAAGTGAGTAGTCACATTTTCACTGGATGTGGATGGAGACCAGCACTCCAGGATGATTGCTGTCCAACATCATTTGTGTCATGAATACATGCACATTTGTTATCATCAGTTTGACACACACACGCCATGTTTTAGAGGATCTATTCCAGACAAAAGTACGGTCACTGCAGAGGACCGGCGAGAAGATTTGAAGACGTCAAGGACGTTGTTTTTGACTTGGCCAAAAAAGAATTGGTCTAAAAAATGAGCTGATTAGATGTTGTTTAAGCCTGTATACCTTACCTGGACGCTGTTTGTCTCCATTGTTTGTCCTTCAGAGACCTGAGGACTTTTATATTTGAGTTAGAGACAAACTCCCTTGACTCTTTCATTCCTTCCTCCCTTGATCTGAGGGGCGGCTGTGGCTGTGTTGGTAGAGTCGTCGTCCCTCAATCGGCAGGTTCAGGGTTCGATCCCCAGTTCCTGCGTGCAACATGTCCGATGTGTCCTTGGGCAAGACACTTAACCCCAAATTGCTCCCCCTATGAATGTGCGTGAATGGAGTTAGGTACTAGTTGGGCCACATAATCATCAGTGTGAATGGGTAGGTGTGATAAAACATGCTTTGAGTAGTCAGAAGACTAGAAAAGTGCTCAAGTCCATTTACCATCTGATGACGTCTTATGATATGACGTTTACCATTCCTCACCTGGCCTGTGTTTAACTGGTGCATGTTGTAAACTGGACTCATATGTTATCAGGAGGAAACACTCTGCACAGCAGGGAGTGTGCCTGCAGCCTACAGGTGGAGGCTCAGGCCGGACGACCGACAGCTTGGATTTGACTGCAGTGATCAAAAGGATGTGCAGCTTTGACACTGTGAGGAGCGCCTGCAGGCATCAGTCTTTGATGTTCAGTGACATCAATACAGCACCAGCACTGACTTACAGTACTGTCACAGAACCTCTGATTTCTGTTGAAGAATGAAAGTTGTGACAAGCTCTTATGGATAGTCTAAAAAAAATGCAGCGGCAAAATGGGAATTTTCTCCAGTGTCTGCAGCGATGTGAGGATTCATCGAGTTCAGACGCGGAGCAATCAAAGTGAAATGGATGAAAAGTCCTGAAACTGCACTGTGAAAACCTAAAGGGGAAAGGGTTAATGGAGGTCAACAGTCCTGACCTCTGACAGACAGGAGAGAAGAGATCTTTCGTATCGCTCCTGTCTCAACTTGCCTTGAGAAGATTTGACTTTTAAAAAAAATACATTTTTTATCCTCTGATGAGAAAGAACAGCTGAAGAGAGAGCGGAAATGTTCGGGGGAGGAGTGGCTGCAAAAGGTTGAGATCAGATTTGAACCCACTACAGCCTCTGTACATGGGGCGTTCGACAAGGCTACCTGACGCCCGCCTGAAGGATTTCGCCTCCCGTGCACATGAAGATGAAGTCTTCTTCACAGGTGTACGAGTGTGAGAAAACATCCATAACCGTCAGCGTCATGACTCCTTCATCACAGAGTCAGCTGAGGGTTAACCGTGGCACACTTCATAAATCATCTCTTTACTGTCACACGTTGAAACAAGTGCTTTACTGCTTAAGAAGCAGAGAGGGGTGAAGTAAATGTTTAGTGTTGAAAGGGGAAGAAAAAAGAGGGAGGACAAAGTGCTGCAGCTGTCACTCGGACTGTATTTTACACACATTTGTGCTGCTAACATGCGGCAGAGTCGAAGCGTTCTGAAAGGAAAATGACGGCGATGAGCAATAAAAAGTCATCCGAGCACAAGTCGTTTGTGCGTCTCCCTGTTTTAAAGCAAGTCATTGTGATAACGTGAGACACGCGTGAGACATCCTCAGAGCGAGACATGCTCTCCATTTTAGTTCAGGTTGTTTCGTAAAAAAAAAAGTAAGAAGATCGTGATGAACACCATCAGGATTAACTTTGCTGTCAGTGGACCATCACGAACGTGAAGCTCAGAATATCCGTGTGTTTCGGGCCGAGTGTGAAGGCAGCTCTGACACGAGGCCCGGGTGTTAAACATCGCTGGTGTTTCTCTTTGAAGCCGCCCGAGCTTTTTCCTCCGGCTGCTTTCATCTCTCTGCGTTCTGCTTCTTTTTGGTTCTCCTCCCTCCCTGCTTCTCCTCTCTTATGTGCTCCCCATCACAGCGTGTGATGTAAGACTTTCCAGTGTTGTATGAAGACTCGTGTTTGCAGCAGTGCTCAGATTTGAAAGAGCATGTTGTTTTGGAAGGAGGCGGGCATGTACTGTAAGCCTCGAGAACACAAGTAGATCTGAGTCTGACAGGCAGCTTTTTAGCGCTGCATGTAAACTTTTAGTTTCTGGAAATGTCCTCCAGTGATGATCAAAAAGAACACAGAGCAGCTTTTACACGTGCTCGTTCCCTTTTACATTCAAGCTGTCAAGTTGTGATCTTTCATTTTAACTACCTTGGGAAAAGAAAAAAAACAGCAGTTCCTCCATTGGCTCCAAACGCGAGTCAATCCTCAGCGAGAGTCCAGACAAAAAGCAACAAATGGAAAAAACCCTGTTAGTGCGTTCTGACTGCGACACTCTTCTCATCCTTCCAGTGTCCATGCTGGCGCTCTAATCAGATGCATATTTAGACCTGGAATGAACATTGAATACATATAATTAGAGATGATAATAGAAAACCTGCAGCAGCCTGCGCCAATTACACCGTCTGCGATGGAGGACAGAGCGAGTGACTCACTGCTTAATTGAGTTCAGGTAATCGCTGTTGCTCTGACAGAGCGCTGCTGATGCTCCCCGTGTCTTCAGTGACACCTCCCGATCCCACCTGCCACGGGCCTCCGTTACATAACGCCGTGACTCATACGTCCTCATGTGAACTGTATACATCCACAGCAGCGCAGCAGTATGGAAACACAATCAACCTTCCCTCGGTGCTGTGTGCCGTAGCGTGGCTGGATGCCAAGCGTTCATACATGCTAATGATTCTCTCTCCAGACGACGGCGACGTCCTCCTCCCTTACACTCCTGTATGCTGTTGTTCTGCTCATCAGTTCTCCGCCTAAAAAATAATTGAATCAGCTTTTTTTTTTAATCCACCTAGTGTAATAAATTAAATCAGCCCACCAGCAAACTCACTAAGTATCCAATCAAAGTAATCAAGACTTCTCAAGATCCATGTTTCCATCTCCAGGCCCGCAGCAAATACACTTACTCTGATGTGCGAGAACAGGAAAGCAATTTACGAGCCTGACTCTCGTTCACGTTTGAGTAATGACCAAGCTCTGTTTAGGTTTATACGATTTCAAGGAAGGGGAGGTCATTTCCTCCACATACACCTTTTTTAAGTTTGATTTCATCCAGGATCGATTGCCTGGTTGGCCCGGATGTTTCTGTCTGAATATTTAAACTCAGTTTTTTTGGATGTGAATTTGACATTTGGATTTTGAGCAACCTGAATTTTTTTTTTCTCTTTTCATTGAAAACGATGACACTCTGAATTTGAGTCGCTATTTAACATTTAGTGGCTGTTAAAATTCAAATGACTGACACGGACTTGTGTACTTGTGTTTTGAGCAGCATCATGTATTGATCAGAGAAGGTTGTCTGTATCTTCTGAGTTTCATCGACACAGTTCATGAAGATCCCGTTTTATAATTTATTAGGCCGGGGAATCCAGAGATATCTTTATTAATGAAGAAGAGGAAGCGGCTAAAATAAATGTGTGTGTGTGTGTGTGTGTGTGTGTGTGTGTTTCCCCCCAGTCGACACAGAACTGTGTCATGTTTTTGGAGTCTTAATCAGCAGCTTGTAAGAATCCTTCTTCCTCAGAGGATTCCTGATTAAAGTGGTTTGTGTATCAGGCTGATATTTGCATTTTTCACATCCCTCCATCTTTGATTTATCCGTGCAGACCAAGAGGTATTGATGTGATCCTGGAGTGCTTTTTAAAAATCTTATTAGACGAGTGGCTTCGCATGCAGCTCTCGAGCAGCGCCACGTTTGCCATTTTCACTCATAAAATGGAAGAGAGCGATGGTGGAGAGAGATAGGGAATGAGCGAAAGAAAGCATCATATGAGATCTCTGCCTGTTAAATTCAGAACAGAAATGACGGCTCGGATCATCACAGAACAGAAACACAGGAAAACTCCAATCAAAGGGGAGTCAGCTGCTGTCAGAGACGCCATGAAACACCGATACACTCACACGAGATAAAGACAATTATGTTTTTATCAAGAGGGCGTGTCGATGGTCGTTCTTTTAGATGCTGCTCATCTCTTCAATAGCAATCATTCGCGTGTGTTTGATTGCCCTAAAGAGAGAGAGAGAGAGAGAGAGAGAGTGGGAGTCACTAAGAGTGAGGGATTTTTTTCTGCTGCTTGTCAACAGGCAACTGCTTGGGGGCCCCAGGCCAGTAGGGGGCGCCCTAACGGCTGACAAACTTTAAACCACAGTATTGCCGCCTCAAAATGTGCAAATTTTGCAACGACAGTCGGAAACCTCCCCAACGAGGCCCCCATGTGACATCACTGACTCTCGATGCATTATCGCTGTGAAAGTAGTAATGGACGCCGGTTGGAGGGGGCCCCCAATGAAGGTTTGCCCCGGGCCCAAACGGACCCTAGAAGCGCCCGTGGATGTTTGGGGCTCGTCCACCTTGATGATGTCACAGATCAGGAAATGACTTCCTTTCACGCTCCTCGTTTAAATGAAGTCATAACGGTTCGAGCTGTTTTGAAATATCACGCTTTGACTCGTGTTGTGTTGCATCTTTTTTTTAGACTTGGGACTTGTCCTCATTTCAAACTTTTTCTTTAAGACTCAAACGTCCTCCTTCATGGACACGGGTGTCTCACGCTGCGGTGACGTCTCTCTGTGTAACTCGCGGTGACAAACAGTGGGAAGGTCACACCCCGACTCTGATTGATTACGTATAAACTCCTACCTTATTATCAGCGTCATTAGCGAGCATGCTGCGTTATCAGATTTTAATTAGTGCAGAAACACATTACATCTCCATCTCCACAGGCGCTCCCATACAGAACACACGAGCGACACATGACGACGTTATCACCGACACTCTGAGATCCGAGACCTGCACAAAATATCGAGAAAAACACCAGACTTAAAAAAATAGATATTTATTTAGTGTTTGGTGAAAACAAACAACACAGTCAAACGAACAAAATCTAATTTTTAAGTTTTATTTCTTTATTGGCTCCAGTCCATCGTGAAAATGCACACACACACGCACACACACACACACACACACACACACACAGAGCGTCTCCTGTGACCCCTCGTCCATCTCTCTTCCTCACAGCTGTGATCTCACAGAGGTGGTCTCTGGGCCAAACTGTGACTCGAAGCTGTGAGTCAGCCGCAGAGTTCAGAGAGCGCGGCGCTGCAGACCCTCCTGTTAGCCAATCTTCAGCTCGCTAACACAGTTTTCATCCACTTACTGCTGCGACACACATCTCATTTTCAGTCTCTTTATTTTATTTATTCCACACAGCCGTGTGTTTTCTGCTGAACTGGCTGATCCGGTTGCCCTTGGGGACAAATCTGCAGAGGTTTTTTTGAGTCATTGTTGTTGAACTGACAGAAGAGCTAAATCAAAGCGACCAATATCGAATCTTCTTTTTTTTCCCCATTTGTCGAACATGTGGTTTGTGTCTTTGCACTTAAAGCAGAGGGGGAGCTTGTGTGTGTGTGTGTGTGTGTGTGTGTGTGTGTGTGTGTGTGTGTGTTTGTCATGCTGTCACTCTGAGTACGTTCCTGGTTCTGTTTATGCTGGAGGACGACGTGCTAAAAGGTCAAGAATCAACCAAAATAAAAGAATTCCTTGAACTTGACCTTTTTTTATTTTATTTTTTTATGATTATAACCAGAGGGGTTAGTATGTCGTGAAAATACGACCCTTTAAAATGATTGTTTTTCAGTGTGTGCTGTTCAACACAACACAGCACAAGGACAAATATAAAATAGTTTACCCGCCCGCTTTATGTGATCCTGATTTATCAGCATTCAGGGAAAAGTTATGTACATGTCTTTGTTTTCGAGTTCCCTCATTACTAGATCATAAATCATTTATGTGGCACAAACGTTTCTCGTTGAAGAGAGAGGTCACCGACTTGATCTCCGTTCCTGCCTTCACCTGTGATCATGAGAATCATATTGTGGAGACAGTCATATCCGGGTTTGGAGGTCTGAGTAGGAACGCTTCCCTTGGAAGGGAGGAGACCCTCGGGGGGAGATCCTGGGAACGCCTCTGAATCCTCCAGCAGGAGGCGCTTCATGCCGCCACGCCTCAATCTCCGATAAGTGGAAGAGACTGGACGGATGGAGATTCAGCGAAAGCTTGAGGGACATAAAGATGGAGTCATTTTGTATTATTGTATCTGGAGTCATGATGGTGTCTGAAGATGCTGATGTGATTGGACTGGACTCAAACAGAGACCATGCCTCCATTGATCTACATCTACATTCAAAATCTGTTTTATGATTCTTCGACCCGTGACCACCAATCCACCAGCCGACCTTTCCTTTGATTCACTGACCTTTCATTTGTGATGTGAATGCAATTTCTGCTAAAAGAAGATTAGACACCGTTTTATCGTGTCCTCATGAAATCCGCCCTGGTGCTACTTACAGCTGCTTTGCTCAAGAGCAGTGGAGGAAATGTATGCACAGGCGCAGACATGAAGATAAGAAGAGTAGCATGAATCCACGGGTGAAGGCTGAAAGCAGCTGTCACATTCAGCTTGTGTCCTCTGATGCTGTAAATGATTCAACGTTTCTATATCCTTAAACGTTTCAACCTGTTGAGCTGTGTATCCATAATTAATCCTGCGCAGATTAAAATGCGCTTGTATGTCTGTTTAATTCAATCAGGCTGCAGTGGTTAACTGGGTCTTCTGTCTCGCTTTATTCACAGACTATAAAGACTTCATATAGGCGTCTGCATGCATGCCGTGCGAGGCAGACGGAGAATATGCACGCCTTTGATCCTAAACAGATCTTAGAGTATATATTATTTATAGTGGGAAGACGGGCAGCAAAGACATGACCCTGTATACCTCCTTCTCCCTCTGCTCATTACTGCCTGATGAGGGCTGAAACATCCCTCCAGGGCTCAGGCGGTGCACTAATAGCCGCTGTCTGGTGACTTAGAGGTCTCCTGGAGAGCGCAGTCACCCGCGGCATACCAACTCCAAAACGCTCATTCATTCAGCCGGAGCGAATTGACCCCGCTCGCAGCAGCACCTTCCTCCCGCACAAAAAAAAGCAGGAAACACAAAATGTATAAACAATCACGTGCACTTTCGTGTAAGAAGACGTAATTGGTGCAGCAGTTAGGTTATTAGCTTGTTTGCTGCCTGCGTCTCCCCGAGGGTTAAAAAGCATGCTTTGAATTCTCACAGCGAGCGGTGCGGCGTGCGTCTGTGCGTCCAAGACTTTAAAGACAACTCGGCCTCAGTCCAGAGTTTTGTCTTGTTTTTACAGTGGGTTGATAGAAATACAGTGACAGAAAAAATACGCCCCGTGGTGACTTCATAAAAACTTTATAAACTCTAAATTTAGATTGAAATGTTGTCACTCCCATGTACAGCGCACACACACACACACACACACACACACACACGCACACACTCACACTCACAATAAAAGCCAAGACAAACACAGAGCACACGAGACTCTGCGTGAAAACCATGAAATGTTCTCCATTAAATGTTAAAGTCCTGCTTTTCGTCTGGGAATGTTTTTTTTTTTGTTCAGATTTCTGTAAAATCTACTCAGCCTTTTCAACCCCAAAATTATACGTACTGTCAACGGCCACTTTATGAGGTACAGCTGTTCAAATGCTCATTCAGTGCAAATATCTAGTCAGCCAATCACATGGCAGCAACTCAACGCATTTAGTGCCATGTAGACATGGAGGACTTTCAACTCTCTGTGAAGTTCAAACCGAGCAGCAGAACGGGGAAGAAAGGTGATCTAAGTGACTTTGGATTACAAATAAAGTTTTTTTAATTTGAATTTTAAATATCCAGACAACGGATTTTCTTTGTTCCTTTTTCGGAGCACATGAGTTATCAATGTCTGTCAGGACCTAAAAACTATTTCAAGCAAAATCTTACAAAGTGTATCTGGAGGAAATGACCGACCCTGCCTTTAAAGTTTTTCATTTTTAAACATTGCACGAGCTAAAACGAGGTTTTCAACAAAGAGCTTATTTTCTTTAGCTTTCTCATTCCTCCCGTTTGTTATCATGTTTGTTCAGCCATACAGCATGCTGATAGTCACAAGAACACTTGCCAAGTTCCCACAATGCACTGGGCCGTCTGGAAATATATGTTTTTCCTGCATTTGTTGACAGGGCAAATAAATGGTGCTTATTTCCAAGTAATCATTTCCTGATATTGACTTTGCCTCTGAGCGTGGAGCGGACAAGCGTTCGGCTCTCTGCTGCTTCACGTGTCAGGAACACGGAGGAGAGAAGTTCGATTGATGTTGGACGTAAACAGAAGCTCCGGTTTTATCTGTGAGGTTCTTCTTCTTTGTTTCTCTCACTCCAGAAAAGGAAGGTTGAGTCCCATTTTCTGAGAAACCTTCCTGATGTGTGAGCACAAAGCATACCATACATTTTTGTATTAATTTGAAAAAGTATTCTCGAGGTTTCATCTTGTTTAAAGTATTTTATTTTCTCCTTGTTCATTGGAGGATTTATGTAAAGTGCCATGAGAGGACTCTTTGTTGTGATTAAGACCTCGAGAAAAAGAAAAACGTTTAATTATTGACTCAATATACGAAGACTGCAGACCACTGATGTTTTCTTTTCCCTTTTCAAAATCAAATGTCATTGATGTATTGATTTGACTTTCTCGATAACACACAGATGTAGAGAGCCTTGAAAGTCATGCAGGAGAGACTAACATGCATCACAGGGTCTGAGCTGCCACAGTAAGGAAACAGCCCTAATACATGGAGAGCACGTTCAGACAGGTGAGCTGCAGAGGTGCCCCATCGAGGACGCCGTTTAACAATTCACCAGGCTGCAGTGGGATATATGTGAAGCTGAGGGCTGCAAAAAAAAAAAAAGACCTCTAAAAGTTTTTCTGCTGCGTTTAGATGAGCTGTGGAGTCCAGACTGTCCTTGTTTTAACGTATTCACTCTTTAAATTCAGACCTTGAGCTCCTGAACTGGAACAAGTTCTGCCTTGAGTTGAGAGAATATCACATGACTGCGGATAAAAAAGTTTTCTGTAAAATGTCCCAGAAAGAACGAATCACGTGCTCAGTCAGCCGCTGAAAACGTTAATTGGAATATACAGTCGTGCCCTGTACATTGTGTTCTCAACACAACACGCCAACGCACAGGTGTAAGCACAGATGAACACACATGGCTGAACGCAGGTCTCTCGACACAAAGCCCATTTTAGAGAAAAACAGCATCGCACTGCAGAGCTCATTTAGGTTAGAGAGGAAGAGAGGACAATTAGACTCATTCAAATAGAAGCAAAGAGCAAATCTCTTGGGATTTTTACTGAGAGGGGAAAGAAAAAGAAAGCTTATTACAACTTGTTACCATCCAGGTCCTGTTTTCTGCCGTCTGAGAAGTCGTTTAAATGTCTTTAAGTCAACAAATAACATCTGGGAACACAGCAAAAAAAAATCAACATGATGCATTTTTACAGTCACGTGTAACTTGAAGCGCACGAAAAGTAATCATTTGTTGACGTGTCAACTTTTTCTGAATTTTTCTGAATGTTATAAGACTTAAGATCCATAAACCGCCGCCCTCCGTCCATTTATCTCCCATCAAATAGTACTTTCACTTTCCAGAGCATTTCAGATATTGATATTTTTGCTGTTGTGGTAATTACATCAACAAAAAAATTTTTTTCAAAAGGTTCTCGGACCGGTTATCTCGATCTTCCTGCCATACTTTTCCGAGAGCTACAATTATTCAGCACATGTTAATTAAAATGCTTTTAAAGAGCAGCTGCCTCGTTACAATCAATACATCCTGGACAGACGGTAATTATACACGTGAACACACTCGAGTTGTGCTGTAACTTAACAGAGGCTCGTTTGTTTCATTTATTGATCCACTGTGGGGAAAAAAACAGCTTTAATGAAACCCTTAATATAATTTAACACCTTTAATGTCTCATTTATTAGATGAATGTTTATTCTTTCAGTTATTTGTATGAACACTGGTTTTTATAAAACTAAATATTTTTAGCTTTATTTTGAAATCACTCTGTTGTGCTTCACAAACACAGTGCCGTCAGATCCGCTATAAGAAGCCACAAACTGAATTAAGTACAATTGAAGATATAAATAATAAAGCTAGACCAAGCGGTCACACTGGAGTCTGGAAAATGATGCCAACAACGAGGAAACAAAACTGCAGTTCCTGAAATGGCCAATTGGGGCTTTTTCCAAGCGCAAGTCGATCCCCATAGAGCTCTATGTTAAAACGTTCAACCTTCACCTCAAAGGTAAACAAACTGTTTTTTTTTTCCAGTCTTGCCACCTTGTAGGGAGGGTGAGTGGTTGCATACGTCTTCCATTTAAATTCATTTAGACTTATACGTGTACGTTGGTGTTGGTAGTGGTGGTCAGTCAGTCAGTCAGTCAGTCAGTCAGTCAGTCTGGGGAGCTTCAAACGTTTTGGCTTTACCTCTCTTGAGCTAACACGCCGTCCATGTTTTTACACAGTCTATGATTTCATGTCACTGCCACCATCTAACGACCTCTGAATGCTTCGCCGTTGGAGTGATTTGCACACATGCAGTATGCATGCCGCGTCTCCCTCCGGCCTGTTTTTGTTCGTTTCGTCGAGTTTGACACGTCTCCTCCCAGAAGTCGAAACTATTTGTACTTTGTGCTGTTTGTTTATCGGATCCATGTTTGTGTTGAGGGATATAAGCCATTACCCGTGTGACCTTTTCTTCCGATGCTCTTTCTTCAGTGTGAGTGGGCGGACATAAATGATGCACTACAAAAGTACACATCAGCCGTCTGATCGATGCTCGCTCACAACACAGAGCTGCTGTTTGTTCTGAGCCTCGGGTTGTAAAACTGTTGAGGGGATTTCCCCTTAACTTTAATGTGGTATTAGATATTCATGAGAAACAGATGCATGGACAGTAATGCTTCCTTATAATGGACGTCTACAAACAGGAAGCTATAGGGAACAGGACTTATAGCTTTTCCTGGAGATTCCCCAACGGAGGCTATCACTGCCTGGCAGGTCATTCTAAATCTCTGAGAAGCAGACGTGGTGTTATTTGTTTAATAAGTCTCGGATGTTCAAAGATACTGCCGTGGTTAGTGTATCAAATGGATGTTTTCAAAGCGGCTTTGACATCTTTAACAATACGTTTTCTCTGCTTCCTAACACAACTGGGATTGATTATTTCTTAGATCTAACGTCGCACGCCTGATCTATCATCCCTGTAATTTGTCCACAGTTTTTGTCCTCACTTGACAATAATGTGGATGCATGTTTAATATTTAATATGCAGGAGAGGGGGGGGGGGGGGGGGGGGGGGGTTAATGTAGCTGCCGGGCCCCTGAGCCAAACATCTTTCCTCTTCCTGAGCTGCTGCTGACTGTGCAGGACGTCCTCAGCCACTTAGCCACTCAATTATCAGCGAGCGTCTCTGCAGGCTCGTTTCTTTTAGAGGATGCACACAAACACTGCGGTCAAGTTCACATTTGTACATACATAATGCACATTTAAAGAGAGGACAGATGGGAGCATGACAACACGGCTAACATCGCTTTAATTCATCCGATGTGGCCTCGTGCAACTGATCACCAAAGAACTCCAGCAGACGCTTTAAATACACACAATTCTTTGTTTTCCCAAATTAATTTAATGTCGACATGTTCTGGAAAAAAAATAAAAAAATTCTATTAATGTTTGTCATCCCTTCAATCCTCCTCGGCTTTAAAGGTGCAAAGTGAGAAGAGTCACAATCCAAGACTTTTAAAAGGAACATTTACTGTATACATAATCTCATCTCTAAAAGAAAAATAATCTAATTTCAAACAATTAAAAGGATAAAATATTGAAATCCAGAGATTAATTTAAAAAGCCTTCTGTGATCCACGAAAGGATCTGAAGAGCTACTGTCAACCTGCGATGACGTGACATGCTAACTGATCTCCAGTCTGTCTGTATACTTCACCATGGCAACAGCGGCTAAGGCTCATTAGCATTTAGAGTCTTCTGTCAGAACGGAGCGGTATAACAGGGACAAAGTTGATATGATTTAAACGGACAACATGCCATAAAATGTGGTTATTTATCTGCGTTTTCATGTCGAGCAACATTCGTTTCAGGTAAAGAAAACGTTTACGGTTAAAGATGGCGAGCCGGGGAAGCCAACCATCTATTTCAAAAATGTCCAATAATTGAAAAATAATCTGTCTCTTACTCTTTTTCTATCAGACAGACTTCCTCTCAGCGTGTGCACACTCAGACACACCCGTGACCCTGCTATCTGACGAGGGTCACCTTGTGATATTAAGCAATAAAAAAAAAATCAGACGCCTGTTTGGTGCTGCCGATGAGTGAAGCTTTGATTTTCTCACGTCGCCCTCTGGAATCATGTGTTGAGCCTGCAGAGCCACAAAACCAATAAAAGGTGGCTGCAAATATCAGTGTGGGCTTTGCTCAGGAAGAGCAGACACTGAAGGTGGAGGATGAGGAGAATAACACGGGTTTTAATCAATTGTTCGACTCTTTCTTCTTCAGCAGCAGTGTCGAAGCTTTGGAGTGAAATGTCTTTGATTCGACACCAGCTGGCGTTTGATACACGTGTCTGTTTCGGGCTTTCAGTTATTTGATGTTTGAGGGACTCTACAAGCAGTGAGCATGCATACAAATATCCTTTTTCTGAACAACACAAAGAAAGCATGTGTTATTTGTCAGAGCACACACACACACACACCAAACAGTGTTTACCAGGTAGCCACAGGGTGCAAACACAGGGGAGCTGGGCTTCTTTTAATGAGACATGAGCTCCCCTGAAAACAGGATTTGTTGTTTGATGGGGATCCAGTTTTTACTTTTTATTTTATACATCATCATTATCATGAACCTCAGAGGTAGCCTGCTTTGGATGTACTTCTTTGTACATTTCTGTATTTACAGGCTGCTTATAAAGATCATCGCTAAGCAAATAAATAAAAAGAAAAAATAGATACATTTTTCAAATGTGATGTTGCTGGACGTGAACCTCCATCTACCATCATGTCTTCTTACGGTGGAGCCGTGCACCCTGAGCTGCCTCCTTTGTGTTTGATCTTCTCCTCCTCAGGGTTTTTCTCTCTCTCTCGCTCTTGAAGACGTTTTTCACTTGGACTTCAGTCGACCACAGTCGCTCCTCTAATCAGTGACCTGCTCCAATGCAATGGGCCTGCAGGCTTACCAGCTATTAAATGTCTCTTTAACATTGCAGGAGAGAGGGAGAGCTGGCAAAAGAGACACACGGAGAGCTGTGTGTGTGGAGGTGAATTTACAGTATGTGTAAGTGGAAAAATGTATTTTTCCATTTTCTTGGCAGACTGACATTGCCTTGGTTTGATTGGAGGGGGATGAAGCCGCCAGGGTTAGGGCACTCGCCAGGGATTGAAGCTATAGACCGAGCATGATGGAGGCTCAAGCTGCGCCAAGAGTCACATCAGCAGCGTAGTGTATATATTCCTCTGTAGTGGAAACAGAGAGCGGAAAAATCCTGCTTGAGATTCAGGATTCGGCCAATATATGATGCATACAGGAGGAATTCATCTCCAGCTGTCCCCGAGGAGCTGAGAGTAATTCATCTGTGAAAATATTCTGAGTCCACCTGCCCTTTGTTCTGTAAAGTGATCGATTGTGTTCAGAGAAGTGCAAGAGCAACGGCAGGTTTGTCAGATGTCTCTAAATGAACCTTCAGTGTTCGTCTTTATCCAGGTTTCAACTGAGGGAAAGAAATCCACGTCATTAAAGACCTATAAAAACACCTACAATATTATAAAGAGTGTTCAGGCCTATAGGAAAGGCCGTCGTGCTTTACTTTCCAGGTTGACGAGTATTTCTCCTATGTGGTTTCTGAAGACGTGCAGCAAGTGGTTGAAGGATCAGCTGTTCGACCCTCAGCTGCGTAATGTCCTTTAGCAAGTAACTGAGACCCAAAGTGTCCCAAAGTGCATCGCTCTGGGTGGTTAGTTTAAATGCAGGTGGACGGAGAAGCAGCTTCGAATAGGATGAAAGTGGCATGAGACATTCGACTCGTTGAAAGGGGGCGATGTAATTGCATTCCAATTATCTTTCCACTGAGCCTCCTCAAGGTCATCAGCCGACTAAATCGTCCTTCTGGTACCACTCTCAGAAATGTGGGATGCCACTATAGCTGCAAAATATATTTAAATGGAACACATTGGATTTTAAAGAGGGGAAAAAGTGAGAGAGAGAGGGAGCAAGAAGTGGAAATGAGAAGCTGCAGCTTTTGGATCAGTGCGGGTCAAAACAAGAGCAAAGAGAAACGCCTGAGTGAGCAGCAGGGGCGGTGAAGCCCAACAGGCTGCGGTCGTGTCACACCGTGCACCGAGGTGCTGATCCTTTATTTCTCGGGGTTGTGCTCAGCAAGGACGACAATTCAATGTCGATGAATGAAGAAATGCCAGCGAGGGTTAATATATGGTATATACCGCCTACATTCACATCCATACACCACAAAGTGATCCATATTTATTTTCATGTGTGGCTCGCTCCTCTGTGTTCTATTAAAAGATTAAGTGTATAAATACATGAGAAATTCAATTAGTTTTCATTCTAGTTGGAGGGAAAAAAAATGTTTTTCTTGCTCCTTCAGACTCTTTAGTAGCATGGACGGGTGGCCTATTATGCTTTGATTGACATCTTCTTGGCTCACTTATCAATTCAGCATGTGTCAATTAGCATAGCGCAGACCTTTAGCAGCATGCGAGTGGTCTGAGTCAGAATGGAGGGAGGAAACAGATGGCCATCTTTCTCTAAATATTCCTTTAAGTTGGTCACTACAGAATGACTTTGATACGACTTTGCTTTTTACCCACACAGGTGCAGTGGTTAGCCTCACAGCTAGACAAGAGGGTTCCCGGTTTGAATCCTCATTGGACAGGCGTCTTTCTGTGTGGAGCGTGGAGTGCAAAATGGCGTTATACTGAAGTTCATCCAGCTGCTGATTTATTGTGTGTGCACGAGGGATCACTGAACTCACGCGCTCATTGAGCTCATGGGACGTCATACTGCTGCAACGCTGTTTGAAGAGTTTGCAAAAATGTAAAATAAATAAATTAAGAAAAAAAAATTAGCAAAAATGTTTTTGATAGGAAAAAGAATCAGAAAGAACAGAGTCAATAAATACTGTAAATAATGTAACCGACACCTAAGTCAAAACAAATGTTACCATTCAGTAAAAACTGTAAAAAGTAAATATGTAGACATCAGTTGTTAGCTTTGTTGGACTTGGTAGCTTTGGCAGGCACAACACAAAGTGTGTCTCATCCCTCGGAGGATTGCGTGTCCTTGTGGCGTAAAGTTCCTGTGTTTGACATCCACCCTGCTCCATGTTTATTTTTACCCAAAGTGTTCATTACATGGTGTATCAGATGATAATAAATGAAATCTCAGTTGGAATCGCTGAGAGCTAAACAAGGGAACACTTCCCAACAACAAAGACATTTGGTTTGGCAGCAGCACACATGAGAAATAAGAGCTCTCACTCTTCCTGCTCGCATACCTCTGCAGCTTTTCCTCCTCTGCTTTCAGCGTCGTGTTTTCTCAGGCTTTTGTGGAATAGGAGACATCTGGGGAGAGCTGGGTGCGCGGCAGACGTTACGATGGAGCGGCTGAGGCTGAGTTTGTTTTGCTTTCAGGTCGTAGATGTGGTTTATGACAGCTCGGCTTCCAGGCATGTGACATGATAAGACATCTAATGAGTTTCAGGCGACATGGATGGCAGACGAAGTGAAGACAAAGAGGAGGCAGAATTCGCTCGCATGGCTTTGGATGTGTCGTGTCAAAGTCTCTGTTGCATCACGTCTCCTTTCTCTCTTCAGGATTTTCTTTTTTGGCGCGAGATGCGATAAAGGGTCCCTGCTAGATTCTAATCCGGGATATTGTAGCTGCAGAACATGGCACAGAAGAGTGAATGTTTTTAATGTCTTAAAAAGTGGAGACGCTACGAGAGCATACAAGACATTTTATTGTCTCCTTGGGGGAATCCTTGAATTTCCCTCGGGATCAATAAAGTATCTATCTATCTATCATATGGACTGGACACAGACGCTGCATGCATGAAGCCGCGTCTACTGTTGTACTATATGAAAAACAACCAAAGCAAACAATGAAACCCTCCACCTCCCAATACCACGCAGCAATGATTGCATGCATGCATGAATTGATTCAGATTCAGACGACTTTTTTTATTCCCAGAGGGAAAATTCACTTTCATAGCCTACCGACTCATTGAAGACAATATAAAGGAGAAACACACACAGGCAAAGCAGCATTCAGACGTCAGCAACAACAATTCAACAAACAAACAGGTCGACAAAGCCAGAGCGAGAAAGTCAAGAAATTAATAAATACAACGCCTAAAAGATAGATTCATAAATAGACGGACCTTACAGGCTAACCTGGTTCACACGGCAGGATAATTACGCCGATTTTGGCCCCGATTCTCCCCTTCCGATAATCTTCAGGACGCCCCGATCATCAGCAGATAATCCTATAAGATCATCCTGCCGTGTGTGGTGTGTTCAGACCGCTCTCGTCTGGTCAGAAGAATGTCGGGACCGCTCCGATCTCAAATCGGGGATATTCAACATGTTGGATTGTTTTGGCCCGATCTCTCATCATGTGTGGTGTTTCCCCCCGAGGAGAAAACGAGCACGAGCCTGTTGAATGTGACGCGTAGCCAATCAGAAAGCGAGGTGACGTAGTGGCGAGGAAACACCGGTAGCAAAACAACAACTCACCTCCATATCAACATGTAGCAAGTACAGCTCATGCTCCCGTAGTCTCCGCTCCTTTGACCGACGCCTCTTTTTAAAACACGTTTTCTTTTCAGATAAAAAAACAGCACAAACAATCGCCATTGCATCCTCTTCGTCCGTTTGTTGACTCTGGAATCACGTTTGATCTCGAGAGGTTTTGTGAGATTTCCCGTCTGATCGGGGGACGTTGGCGAGTGAAATCGTTTCATGTGTGGTGTGTTGATGTTGCCGTGTGGCCGCACACCACACACTGTACGACCAACACTGTAAAACCTCCGATTATTTATCGCCATGTGTGTGTGGTCTCTAAAGTTTTGGAAATCGGCCGACAACTTTAAAAATCCTGCCGTGTGAACCAGCCTTAAGTGTGTAGTAGTGCGTCCATACAGTAAATCACTTAGAAGCCTGGTCTATGTTGGATTGGTTACAATGTACCAAAAACACCCATAATCAATATAACTTTGATGATTTAAAGGACGAATGTGCGACTTTTTGATCCGGTAGGTGTCGCCATTGAGCACCAGCATGAAACCAAAACAAACCGCACCTTCAACCCCTCTCCACTCGCGTTCACACCAAGGAGTGACTGCTCGTCTCGACTTGAGTAGCCCGACCTATATTGTAATTTCACGACTGCCTTGTAAGCCGTCTGCATTGATGGATGCTTTGTGCTTTCTCGCCAGCTACAAATGATGCCTTCAGCTGCACAAAACAACACTTTTCAATCAAGGCCACTCCAGCATAGACCAACCCATCTCTACCAGGGCGCTTTTATGTCCGACTCACGGGTCCTCAGCAATCACCGAGCCGGCACATCTCCCATTATCCTCGACACAAAGGCTCACTGCCATCAGAGTAATACAACGGCTTCATCCATTTGTCGTGACCTCAGACGTTCTTGGAGAAATAAGGCGATGCTGTCGTAACATTCGACGTTATTCTGTTGTGTTTAAAGAAAGGAGAGATTAAACGCTGTGCAGAGTGATGTTCAGAGCAAACAACAAAATGTCTGTGCTTGCCTCTGGTCAGGTGAGGATAAACTGGGAGGGAAAAGTACTAGTAAGGGAGTGGTGCGGACTTTGAAGCCAGTGTAACATAGTGCCTGAGCATGATGCCCACTGGCCCCACAACCTTTTCCATACTGCAGTATGTTGGTGTGTGGGAAGGCCCTCCCAAGCCGTGTAAATATATTCAGGAGTCATTTCCGCCTGTGTCCACAGGGGGCGGGGCGTCTTCTCCCAAGAGCTGATTGTTGTTAGGTTACATACGTTAGCGTCTACCTCTTCTGGTAATGTTCGTTACGTGTTTTAGATGTGCTGGAAGGTTCTGTGTAGTTCACATTTTCTTTTTATCATCTCCAAGAAAACCTGAGAGCCACGTAAAGATCAGATTAGATTAGATGACTTTATTGTCCACCGTGGTGGAAATTTGTCTTTGGCTTCTCCAAAATATAAAAAACACACAGGACAAATTAAAACAAAGTACAACAATAAGCAATAAATGAATAAATAGTCGACATAGGCGACAAAAAAAAGGGGGGGGGGCAGCAGATGTAATAACTGTACCCTCTAAAGGGGGAGGAGTCGTGTCCTGACACCAGCAGCCCTACGCAGAAATTTCCCCTGGAAAAGACGAGTCGGCCAATGTTGTTGACATAACTGATACCAGAAGTTCTGCACCCTCCTTGATTTTGATTGGTCGGTGAGGGAGATGTGACACTGACAGGTGTGGCGCTGTTTTTCACTCGACTTCTGAGGACGCCGAGCGCTGAGCCACTTTGTGTTTCGTATTGAAAATGGTCATCGTGTGATTTCACTATTGTGACATCTTTAATCACAAACATTTGGCTTTTAATCTCATGTTTTATACTTCACATTTATAAACCCTGAAGTTTGGGAATATTTGCCTGTAGACCAGTTTTCCTTCTTTTTTTCGGCGTTGGAATGTGCTGTCATAGACGAGCGTCTTGTCTCCTCTATACATCAGGCTTAGACATGCTGCAGATCTGTCAGTGGAGCAGCTTGGCTATGAATCTGAAGGTTGGCAGATCGATGATCATGTTGACGTGTCCTTGGGATGAACAAGACGCTCTAAATGTCTTCATGCTTTAAGGGAGGCTTGTTGTTGTCCACAAGCAGCTGCGTTAAAAGCAGTAATATAGTCAACAGGAAGGGAACATCTGGTTCCACTTAAGTTCTTTCAAGTCATTCTGATATTCAAACATTTCCTCATTGAATCACTCTTACTTATTTCTTTATTTATACCGTACTGCATCCTTTTCTCTTGAAATACAACTTCTGGACACTTTTTGTCTCCCTGTATTTTTCACACACTCGACAGATCGTGTCTTGTACTCACATGTGCCTGATTGGGAATAAAAAAGCATCCAGCAAAAATCAGGGTTTCAGGGTTGCGAGCTGAACGTTTTGGGAGATCATGGAGGGAACATGTTTGTTTTGTTCTGATGAAACAGTTTCAGGTCCAAGCTTGGAGATGTGGGTCGCGACTTTTATTTAGGAAGTAACGGTTCATGAGGTCGGACCAGTTAAGAAGCACTGAGCCGGCATGTTGAAAAGCTAACCCAACCTTTTTTAATCGTCTTAAAAAAAAAAAAAAAAATCTGTAACAACTTGTTAACGTGAGATTTTTCCAGACGTCATGAAGATAAACATCTTTAGGATTCAAGCAGACTTCCTTCTGTGGAGATCCTGTTGGCCTGCGGTGCATAAACATGAAACCGCGGCGGCTTAGGACTGAAATGGGAGGATTTTTTTCTGATTCATTTCCCAGCTGCTGTGAACATAGTGGCAGGAAGTCTTTTTTGGAGGACATGTACTCATTTTGTTCTCCTTCACCATGAATATTGAGCAGGACTTATCAGCCTCCTCGCTGTGGTAAATCCTCTGCACCTGCAGGGCCGGTCTCCGAGCGGCGCTGGTGCTGCGGCGCTTTGATCCTCCTCACAGTCGAATCAGCGCAGCCAGCGACCTTGTTTTTAGTGCTGTTAGTGTGAAAATGACGAGTGATTCACATTCACTGTTTGTGTGTGTGGGTATACGGCCATTTGTGTCTCTGTGTTCCTTCCATCTGTGCCATGAATATGTAAATAGTAAATACTCAGCACAGAGAGCTGAAGGCTTAAAACGGCCTTATAGCATGCTGGCTGCTTTTACAAACGTAACACATGTTGGAGTGTGTGTGTGTGTGTGTGTGTGTGTGTGTGTGTGTGTGTGTGTGTGTGTGTGTGTGTGTGTGTGTGTGTGTGTGTGTGTGTGTGTGTGTGTGTGTGTGTGTGTGTGTGTGTGTGTGTGTGTGTGTGTGTGTGTGTGTGTGTGTGTGTGTAGGATTCATTATTGTTGTGATATCTAAGGTACATTCTTTGTTTTAGTCTAGTTTTAGGGTTCTTCCTGACATTACCTCGCCACAGGGCTTCTGCCAGAGAAAAGTCATTCTTGTTTTTGATTGGTTGGTGAAGGAGCGACATGATCAAGCACGTCTGTGTTCCCAAAGTTGAACTATTCTCAACTGAGAGCTGCAAAATGACACCTTCTGTAAAATCCTCTTCTCCGTGTTCCTCTAACTCTAATATGTGTCTCTAGTCTGTCTACAAAACCCTCCCAATGATGAGAAAAGTCCGTTTTCCCTTCATGACATCACAAAGGGCAGTAGCCCCTCCCCCAGCTAGGTGTTTGTTCTGCCCTCTGAGTCTGCCTTCTTCACCGTAAACAATAAGACATGGAGCGAGAAAGCACCGAGTACACCCGAGCCCTTCCAGAGAGGGGGCGTGGTCAGACACAGCTCATTTACATATTTAAAGCTACAGACACAGAAACAGCCTGTTCTGAGCAGGGCTGAAATAGAGGGGTTTATAGACATGATCAAATACAGGATCAGAGTGGATTATTTTCCCCAGTATTATTTTGTGTTAGAAGTCATAATTGCACAGTGGCCTGATAATGTACAAGTAGTAGACCAGAGACACACAGAATGTAAATGTTCACACACTGTCAGTCGCGTGTGAGTCCCAACACACATTCTGAAAAGCTTCTCATGAAGAACTTTCTGTGTTTTCCAGGATGCAGCTTCTTATGGGAGCGTGTGTTTCCCCCTGTGGGCTCATCACAGCCACAGAGAAAAGTTATCTCCCTATAGAGCCCCACTACCCAGCAAACACTCACACACATACACAAATGGGCTGAGAAATATTCCAAATTTTCCTCAGATCCATGCCAGCTCTCAGGCAGAATGGCTGGCATGTGCTTGAGGCACAACTTTGCAGAACATACAGGCCTTGAACGAGCTGCCAGGAGCTCGATTTGCATGTTGGATCCTGACGCATTGCAGAGAGAAAGCAGTCTTGGACATGCCTCTGTGCACACAAACACACTCACAAATTGCACAGACACGGATTCTCATGATGCTCCGTTGGTGTGCTCCAGCTCTCCCTATTTAAACAGTCCTGCACTCAGCCCATGTATTAGATGGCGCCCTGCTTGGCACGAGAAGAAAGGTGAGAGCAGAGGGAATCTGGAGGCTGAGCGTTCTATCAAACAGCAACATTAGTATGCAGAGGAGCCCAGAAGCCAGAACACAGGCCATCAAGACGCTTGTGTCGCTGCTTGAAAAGAGACGAGGGCCACTTAAAGGTGGGATACGACCTCAAGTGTCCTTTGGGCTTGAACGGCTGTTTAGAACATTTAAATGTGATATTTGAAACATTAGAGGCGTTTGAGTGTCCTCGCGGTCAACTCTTACTCATTTACTGCTCATGAACGACGTGTGGTAACCTTGACGACGGTTTGTTCTCTAAGCGTACAATATGAGTTTTATGACGATGTTTACATTAGAATCATTGAATAATAAAAATAAATGGCTAAACCTAGAATTACATTACGTCGGATATTAGGCCGGAGAAATGCGTTCTAGTTTTAACATGTCGTTGAAGCAGTCACGATGAGCCGCCATGACCTGCACGAAATGTTTGTCGTTGCTGTGGAAACAGTGGATGTTACTTTGAAAGACCGCTACACAAGGAAGCGGGAGCTGCTACCACAAGTTGGATACGTCGTCAGTGAACAATGTTCGACTTTACTACGTCAACGTGGAGTTCGTTTTTTTATCAGGTGGGAGTAGCAGAGAGAACTCCCGTGATTCCCCTCCAGCATTGACGTGGTCTTTCGTTGTCGTAGTTCTGGTTGGGAGACGCATAGCGGCAGATTCGACATATTTGATCTTTAAATCTACCAATCAGAGACATTTCTGCTTGATTGACTTGTGAGAAGTGAAACAGTGCCTTGCTCTACCGTGCCTGCATTGCAACTAGCCTATTTCTTACCTAACAAAAAGTCATTGGATGATCCAGATCCATGTCTTTTATAAACATCGATCTGTGAATTAAGGATTCTGTACATGATTCAGAGGCGGTTAGAAACAACCTTCACGGCTGACGTCTTGAAACACTGAGAATTATGTTGTTTTATATTTTATTTGTGAGGGGCAACCGTTCCTATAAATCAGACAAACAAAGCCGCTGTTGCATAAAGTCAAGGTGGAACAGTTCTTCCATGACAGAACAGCAGTAAACAAACAGAGGATTCACGTTGGTGCGGTGAATCACAGGGACGGGTGTGTGTGTGTGTGTGGGCGGGGGTGTTGCTGCTCGAGCCCTCGGACAAACAATGAGTCGATTTGAATACAGCGCCGTTGTTTTCTGCGCTCTGACCCTCGACACAAAAACCCCGTCTGTAGTGTTTGTGATCGTTTCTCGCTCTGTTTACCATGATCTCCGTCTCCATGGACACACAGGCACATTGTGCACATACCCTGACAAACACTATGGATGCCCCCTCGCAGCACACAGTGATTGCGAGCAGGCACAAGGCATCACACAGAGGCATACGTGTTGACGGGTCACTAGATCTCATGATGAAAAGCTCTGCTTCAGAGAGGTTTCTGATGGCGAGAAACGGAGGTTTAAAAGAAACATTTGCCTCATTGAAGATCTATTTTTGATCTTTTTTTTGTAACCTAAAATGTTCTTTAATCCTCACAGAAAACAGATTGTCTCTTCTGTTTAAAGAGGACATGTCACACCCCTTCTCTACCTTTCCAAACAGACCCCCCTGTGGTCTAAATATAACATGAATCAAGCAGCAGAGGAGGTTTGTGACCCTGCAGAAACCAGCTCTCTCTGAAGGCTCCGTTTTGGTGTGTGTGTCTCTTTAAATGCAATAAGCCCCGCCCCCTGAGTTTTCCCAGCGGACATGACTCCTTTGCTAATGAGAATAAAAATGGCGGACCTGTGTAAAAGTTTAGCTCTCGGATGGAGGTGGAGTCCATGGGTAGATACCGACAGAGGGACGGGGATTTTTTTTTTTTTTTCACCAGAATCCCACTGTGACATCACAAGGAGAGCACATTTAAAATGGAGCATTTTTCTCTGTTGTAAGACTTATGTAGACCCCAAACAAAGGAGTGGATGGGTTTTTATTTCACATTTTGTGGGTCTGTAGACCCTTAGCTTACATAAGTGTTCCAAAACACTGTGAAAGAGATTTTTTCACGTCCCCTTTAAGGGAAATAAATCACAGAGCAGCTCCTGACTCCATACTTCTCAGATATATTTTCACATGAGCTGTCACGCTGAACAAATAAGAAAACATGCAGATTTTAAGAGAGTGCAAATAAATCAAAATAAATCATCTGTCATCGCCACTGCTGGCTCATTCATCAACTTCTTCTTTTTTTTTTTTTTTTTTTTTTTTAAGCAGCCGTGTTTCCCAATAAGTGCTCCCTCTGTTCTGCAGATGTGCACATGTGCACAGAGGACTCACACCTTCTCAGCTTCTGTTGTGTTTAACTTTCTTTAACAAACTTTTAACTCGCATCTGGTAAAAAAAAAAAAAAAAAAAAAAAGTCTTCCTGCTATTACCCCGAGGTGTTTACTGTGATTTCAGCTCCAAACTACGACTTCAAAATCGTCTCCTAGTTTTAAAGTTGATCAAAGCCTGACGCTCTATACGAGGTGTGTTTGTGTATTCTGCCGTTCTCCTCCGTAGGCCGAGGACAAATGATGGTCTGGCTATTACAGTTGTTGTTTGTATGCATGATTGCACCACTTAATGGTGGGAGCAAACAATGCAGCACACAGTACAGTAGTCTGCACACAAACAGTCCCGTTGGATTCACTAGTATCGGGCGTCGAAATCTCTCTCTCTCTCTCTCTCTCTCTCTCTCTCTCTCTCGCTCTGTTGTTACACTGAAGTGTCCGCTTTTCTCGATTATAGACAAACATTATCCGTGGAGCCGCAGCTCTCTTCCACTTTTCAATTATGGTTCCATTACCAGCTCTGTGTCAACACATACATTACGGTGATTGCACCCTGAGAGGTTATACAAGCATGTTCAAAGAAATCTCTTCTCTCACTTTGAATGTGGGATAACATGTGTGCTCTCTTCTGCTCTCTCTCTCTCTCTCTCTCTCTCTCTCGCTCTCTCTCTCTCTCTCTCTCTCTCTACATATATACAGTATATATTTATATTTTGCAGAGTTGAGGTGTGAAGTGTGCGAGTAGATTCATCACACTTCTATTGAAGAGTCTGTTGCTACAATGACAGATTTCTGGTTTGATGTTTTATCTGTGTGAGAGCTTCTCATTAATAAACACCAACTCTCAGAGCAGGTGCGAGACAACACGTCGGTGAGTTAGATCTTTATTTTGGTCCTTTCAGTTTTTTTCCCCCAAGAACAAAACCTCACCTTATGCTGTACCTGCCTCAGTGTCAAAATAATGACACAGACAAACATCGTCTTTCTTTATAATACAGTTAATATGTGATTCAGATCAATATACCTGAATACTGCATCCTATGACCACACGTTTATGCTGTCCAACAAAATCTGCAGCAATTTAACAAAAAAAGAAAAATGAAACTGGTGAGAATAAAGATGCCTTTTCCCATCGAAACTTCCTGTTATATTTAATTCTGTCAAAAATGGACAGAAAAAAACTCTTTTTTTTTCATTGACGCTCTTGTTGCCTCCGCCATGTTTGTTTTGCTGATACGTGGCTTGGCCTCGGCTTGCGCCTGCAGAAGCCGGTGGTAATCTTGACCGGGAACGCCACCTCCATGGCGACGAAGAAGCCGAATCGGAGGGACTCACATCAAGGCACAGCAGCAAACACCTGGAGAGGAGCTGCACTCGCTCCAATCTCGAAGTTATTGTTTACAAATCAGAGCTGTTTATTTATTTTGTCTCCTTTGGGGTCTTATAACCTTCGCTTGTCTTCTACAGGGTGAAAACTAATTCAGCCCTTATTATCTCCAGTATTCAGACACTGATGGATATATTCAGGTCTCCAGTCCCTTCCAGACTTTCACCTCCCTCCCTGCACAAATGTAAAACACTGATTAGAAAACACGTTCCTTGATAAGCTGCCATTAGAACAATACATGCTCATTTCCAGAGGGAAGACTCGAGGGCTTTAACGACGCCCGGTCAATAAGTGGAGGACGTTTCACCCTCTTTTCTCTGCAGCAAAATAACAAACCCACAAATCTGTTTTTTTTTTTTTTTTTTAATAATTCAGTATCTCCTCCGAGGTTTCACACATTTCTCTTTGCAACTTCTTCATTCAGTCACAAGAAGAGATATTTATCGTCCACCCCGAGGCCCTCTTTATAGAATAAGACAAACAAGGAGAAGAGCTCGTTACAGTTTAGGAAGATGAACTAAAAGCACGGACAGAGGCTGCTGCTCAGCATCAGTGCACACAGACCTTTGAAATAAATCATTCCTTTTGAAAGGCTGCACAGAAGAAGACGTTCGCTGTGTGCTTTCGTTGATCCCCAGCCACGACTCTTTTCTTTCCTTTGTTCATAATTATTTTCCCATAAGCCCTCTCCTCTCGTGTGAGCCTTTTTCCACACATCTCTCTCTATTCGTTTTATTTTGTCTCTAATAACACGTCCTGACTTCCTCTGAGTTGCTTCTGTGTGTGTGTGTGTGTGTGTGTGTGTGTGTGTGTGTGTGTTGTCCATGTGATCTTGCTACACATGTCCTGTCTGTCTCGGGTCGATCCACTCTGGGATTGCATCCAGAACAGAATCTATCAAATGTAAACTTTGTCTGTGTGTGTGTGTGTGGGATTTAGATTGCGTGCTGCACAATCGGCGGAAAGGGACACACACACACACTTGGTCTCAGTGTTTACGTGAGAATACGTTGATATTCTGTCCGCAGAGAAATGAAGACAAAAGAAAAAGTGTGTTCATGAAGGCTGTGATTTTACAGCCTGTCGAGCTCAGCTGCACATTTTAGAAACCCACACATGACTGTGTGGAGGGGTCGTCTCCTCACCAGAAGGTCGAGGGTTCGATCCCCCCAGCTCCTGAAGCCCAAGTCGCTCCGGCTGAAAGTGTCAATCAGCTTCCTGGAAGCTTGACTGCATGTCCGTCTCTGGAGGCCTTGTTTCCATATGTTGCCTCTTTAAAAAAATGTTCACGCTCGCTGGATGTTCCTGACATGTAATGAGCTGAACATCATGGTTGACCAGCGGGGTTTGGCAGCTGGCTGGACATAATCCCGCTGTGCAGTTGCAAACATGCAAACACAAAGTGAGACTGACTGTCTGTTCCACACATCACAGAGTTTATTTCTGTGAATACCAGGATGTTGAATACGTGCAGTAGATACAATATGTGCAACTTTACTGCCAAGCTGTTTCTAGACGGATTCAAGTGTCAGAAATCTGTTGGTTCATATTTCATGGCTCCTGCAGCCCCCCTGCAGAGATCCTATCAGTAGAAACATTTAATATGCTGCTCCCTGTAACGGACCCACACATTAACAAGAAGACCAATTTACATGGAGCAATCGATCCTGAACAGCTTCTGACAGGTCGGGACACACACACACACACACACACACACACACAGGGTGAGATGCAAACATTCGCAAAAAAAAAGCTTCAGAATCAGTGCGCACATATGATTGACATGACATGAGATCGTATTTTATTTTTAACGTGTGTCAGTTCCAGACGTAAAAACTGGACTCAGTATGCAGTGGCCTTAACTCCAGAGAATTGTACATTTAGGGCGACACACACACACACACACACACACGCACACACACACACACACACGCACACACACACACACACACACACACACACACACACACACACACACACACACACACACACACACACACACACACACAACCATTTATTTTACTGTTGATTAAACACAATGTTCAATTCAGACCAGTCGGCTAGTTTAATGCTTCATTCTCACTTTGTAGCAGAAGTTTAGTTTGTAAAAACAGATTGTTGTTTTAATAATAATAATAATAATGAAAAACGCAGACGTGCGTTCTGATGAATGCAGCCGTGCTCTTTAAAGCACTCGTGTTACTTTCAGTGCAGTTTGTGATGACACTCAGTGATCTGCAGAACAAAGTGCAGTGTGAGCAGAGCATTTATACGATGAATTATTCAGTCCGACGGTTAGTTCAAGGAGGCTGCCTTGAACTCGAGTTCATGTGCAGAGGAGACGTGGACGGTCTTCAGAGTCGTGAAGGCAGGAAGCTCCGGTGTGTCTGCATTGTTTTCATCCTTATGTTCGCTCATTGAATTCTTTTATTCAGCCGGTTATGAAACACGCTGAAGTGAACACCGACGCTACCAAAGCAAACTCGACCATCGGCGACAAAACTGATCTTTTCAAAATGGCCGTTCTGAATGTCTGAAGCATCCTCCTCCAGCGTGCGTTTTTCATTCAGTACGGTTAAAGCATGTTTTGTTTTCCAATTGGAGGTCGTTTCCATTTATTGGGAACTTTTGATGATGTCTTCTTTCAATTTTCTTTGTTACTAGATTTGCAGTTGTGGAAAATATTTCGGCCTTATTTGCACATTCGATGTCAGCCACTGTATTAAACATCCAACTAACAGGAGATTGAGGAGATATGAAGAAAAGAAAGGAATCTTGGATTCTCACTTATTGGCCAATTTTGAATTAAAAACCGTGAAATGTAGCAGCCTTAAAGTTATTCTACACTTGATTATACTCCACTGATTGACTTTTGAGCTTTCTGTACGTGTCCTGTGTTTAAGGTTACTACAGCTCCCTGTCACACTGGGTCTTGCTAATAACCGCTAAACAGGCTACGCCTCCATGATGGAATGAGGCTCTTGGCGCTGTGCATTTCAAAGGGTTCCCCTCGTGACCGGCTGCATCCATTCGGTTTGCGCTCCACAGGGATTTTGCCTCCCACATTTCCTCCCCGTCACCGCCGAAAGCAGAGCAAATCAGTCCGTGCCGGTGCTGAGCGGCAGCCATAATGAGATTTGAGGGACATCAAAGTGCCTCTCCCTTTGAGGAAGAAAAATAGATGGGATGAAAAATGGGCCTGAAATGCAAATGCCCCACTGCGATGATGAACATGAGTCAGCTTCCTTCAGGAGCGCGGCACAAAGGGATGAAACAAGCGCGGGACGGCTGAGGAGTTTGCTAAATGAGTTTGGGGATATGTTTCAAAGATAAGCTGTTTGTGTCTAAATCCAGATATCAATCTTGTTGTGATGAAAGAGTTCAGGGCGCTCCAGTCAAACAAGAGGACAACGCACAGAATCCAACACAACCGAAAACGAATGCACCGAAGAAAAAAAAAGGGAGAACATGCAGCGTTTTTTTAAACAGCATGAATGAGTTGTGGTTTGTGATCACGGATTACAGGGTTCAGAAACAAACTCAGTTTAACGCTGCTTGTTCTCACAGCCATGACTCGAGCTGAACCCCAGCTCTGCTGCCATGGTTACGTGGCGACCATCGTTCATTCACATTGTTGAATCGTTGGACGTTCACAAAGAGGTGGTAATTTACAGAGCACAATGCACGCCGTGCTTTACATGATGAGCCGCGTTACACCGAGCTTATTAGACACCCAATAGATGTTTGCCCACATAATGCAGCTTCTATTGAACCTCCGGGTCCATTGTGTCTGCTTGAACAGTACATTTGTATCATCTAACCTGCTTTCCAATGATACTGTGCTGTGAGTGTAATCACCTCCTGGTTGGTGTTCAGGGTCATCTTTTCTGTCTGCAGGGACTTGGGTTGGGAACCAGAGGGTTGCCGGTTCAAGTCCAGATGCAGACCATGTCATGGATGTTTGTGAAGCACAAAAAAACGACACTTTAAAGGAGCAGTATGTAACTCTGACACCTAGTGTTTAAAATGGGTACTGCAGTCTAAATTCTAAACAATACAGAGAGCTGTCCTGCCCCCCTCCCCCGTCTCTAGAGTGGATGCTCACACAGGTCACCATGTGGTGGACACTGTAGCTTCAGTGTTTAGCCAGCTCTGCATGAGTCTTTGAAAAGCATCTCCAACACTGATTCTCGTTTGAGCAGGTTTCTGCTGTTGGAGCTTACTTTACTTTTCATCTTCATCATATATCCCCCTGAAAGGCTTTTAAAAACATGTGTGTGGATGCTCAGAGCATGTGACTCTCCATCCATCTCCCCACTCATTTTGGTATCTTCAAAACCAATTCCTGTATGGGAAATGCTGAATGCACGGTTTATGTAGGCATATGTTTCTTATAAATCTGACCCCAGGTGGTCCTGCTGCTGATCCCTGAGCTCTCCTCCCATCGATTTAAAACCCTACCACGCACTGCGGCTTCTTTAAATCCTGTAAGAAGAGTTTCTTTTGACTGTGTTTTCACCTTTCCTCCAGTGTGCACTCGCTTCCTGATTTCCTACCAATGTACGACTGTTTTGACTCCCTATATATCTCCTGTTATGTTCACTGAGGTCACTAAATGGGTTTCAGTCCTTTGCTGCATGGTTCATTAACCTGCACACACACTCATATTGCAAAAGCTTTACAAACAGGATAACAGATTACATGAACCGCACGAGAAATGGGGCATTGGAATTTTGACGGCTAGAATTGAAAGATATAGAAAGTGTAAGTATTACAAAACCACGAGTCTGTAGCAACCAGGTTGAGAGAATGTAATAAAAGTGGCGAGCTGTGAGGTAGCACACAGTGTGAGGAAACACTGCCTGGAGCCTGCAGATAGGTTTAAAGACTTGTTCTGGGTTAAATCATTTAGCCTCCTCTCCTTTACAACACCATTATTTCCCCTGGACGCTCTCGGCCTCGTTGTTCAGGGCAGCTACATGAGGAGAAAAAAAAATGGTTCAGATTCTTCTCCTTCAAACCAACAAATACAAGAATAATAATAAAGGAAGGGCGCAGGAGTCGTAACTGATTTTATCAATGCGATGGACGTCCTGCGTGGGGTGGCAGATACAAACATGACTGAACAATAGTAAAGATGGTAAACGGTGATACTACTCAAACTCAATGATGTCCAAAATGCATTTATATTATCGCCCACTGTTACAGCACAAACTTGACTTTTGCTTTTTAGTAGTAATTATAAACACTTTGGCGTTTGCATTTAGCCAACTGAACGATTAAACGTGGTCGTCCTCGTTGTAGTCGGCAGCAGAATTTGCAGGTGGTTGAAGTAACAGATCGTAGTTTAAATGTTGCGTCTAAGCTGTAACTCAGCCATCCACCACTAGCTGGAGCTGTTGCTCTGGTTGATAGGATCTCCGTCCTCGCTCTACAACGCGGGCGTAAACCAACACCGTGATCAGAAGGTATATCATAGTGATGGCGGCATTCTGATCATTTAGACATTTATAAATTAACCTGCGATGAGAACCGAAGAATGGTCAGTGAACCAATGTCACACAGTCTGTGTTGAAACCACATACTAGAACTGCCTATTACACAGTCAACCATTATTAACCATTGTACTGCATACGAGCCAGATGTTTAGCTCAAACTCAGCATTCAGGACTACAGCCGCTGTATATGTGACTTAACCACGAGGCTTTTTATTGGCCCCTTTCAACGTGTTCTCTAACTGATGTAAATAAAAATCTCTCAATGTAGATCACCTTGATTTAGACAATGTAAAACAATCCATGTGTCGAATCAAGACAAACTGAAGGCATTAAGTCGAGTTAAGAAAACGGTTCTCTTTATGGCCTCTATCACCGTGAGAATAAATGAAGGTTTCACCGCGGCCAAGTCCGCCTTTACAACTTGGAAAACAACATTTCTCTCAGTCACTGTCGATTAATATGAATGGCCACATAACCTTTAAAGCAGTGGTGTGTGCATGAACTAAAGAACAGCATGTTGACTTCAATCTGCAGAGGACTCCATCGTGGGCTGTATGGAGGAGGTTCTGGTGCCTTTAAGCTGCAGATGGACTGATCCATTATTCAGAGCAGAGCCTCTCCAGTATCAGGCCTGGACAGCCATTTGTTTGATTAACTCTCACTTGTTTGCATTTGGACAAAGGAGGTATGATGAAAAAAAACAAAAACAAACGTATGGGGCTAATTGGAAAGTGTAGCATAGCAATCTAAAGCTCCTTTATAGGCTGCACATTCATATTCAGAGAGGCTTAGACGGCTCATTGGTAGTCGTAGATTTTCTGGAGGGGGATCTGCTGGAAAATGTCACAGGTGCAGTCTGCCATTAAAGTCAGCTTTTACCTTTTGTTGATTTACCAACAAAGTAGGAACACAGCCAGTGTTTCAGCGTTTCAAGAATACAAGAGCAAACAAGCAGGAGAGGAGAAGTGTGACCATTTTAAAAGTCAGGCCAAAAGCAAACAATGCTCCCTTTTGTTGGTAATGTCCTCCAGATTAGTTGATATTGTCTGAAAATTATTCATTCATGTTCTCTGGGAAGTTGTCAGCCTGTAAAAACTTTGGCCAATGTCTGCCACGAGGTAGCAATCAGATGAACCAATCACACGCCTCCCTGTCTCCCTGCCCGCGCTCAAAGCGTGTGACCGATGATGGAGTTCATACTGAGAGTTGACTTACCGCTGAATGAGACATGAGACAACGTTGTTTCTACACAATGCAAGCCATGAGGTGAGATTATTTTCCTGTGTTATACAACACATTCAGAATCATGTTGTTTGAATGACAACAAGTCATGTACGTGTGTGTACATGCTTATAAAGTAAATGTATAATCTCTAGAGTGTCATCGACACTGAACCACTGCTGTGACTGAAAATAAAAGAGATTACGCAGGGATTACACCGCGACATTGTGAGTATTGTGATCTATATAAAGGTCAATACAGTACAACAGGAGGACGAGAGGTACAGGAAGTATAAGGGTTAATCCAGTCCATCGCACAGAGATTGTGTTTTCACTGTTTAATCCCATTTTACAGCGTGCAAACAGAAGGATGAAAATCTCTTCTTTGTGTCAACTGCAACCCTTGAAGACATTTCATGAAGGGTTAAAGCTCCTTACAGCAAGTTTACCGTCACGCATGCGAAACTAAGGAGACACAGAGGCGCTTTGGAAGTCTTTTGCAGACTAACGGTGTGATTTTCAGTGCGAGTGTTGGAGGAAGTTAAAGGTCCTGAAGAGGTCAAAATGCTAACTTTATTAAGAAGTTAGACCAAAGTGTTTGTGGCCTTCGTCAGGGTCACCAAGAAAGATGGCAAACACCATTTAAACAGGGTCGGTACAGAATTGAAAGAAAGAAAGAAGAAATTCAAAAAGGTAAAGACAACCAATCAAACACATCCACATATGTATATCAGCCAGTAAGGCACATGCATACTGTAGGTGGGCTGCTTAGGTTTGTTGGGCCAGACAGCATGGAGGTGACGGGCGTGTTCAACAAAGGCCTGGATGACAGCACGCCTGGTCAACAGGTAGGGAAAACCTGCAGAGCCACACAATAAGAGTAAGAGGAGGATGTTAAAGGTTAAAGAATGTGTGAAAGTAAAAACATCATTATTGGTATTCACACACGTCACCTACCTCACCCTAAAAACCATTACAACTATTTAATGCAATGACATGCACCACAACGACATCACAGCTAAATCCAATTCTTTTTGTATCTGCAGTCTGTTTTTCAGCAGTGCGTGATTTTATTCTCCTTTGTTTGCCTTTATTTATCGTTTTTTTGTGCCAACATTATCTTTGGAGGGCAATTTATCTTTGTTAATATTCCCACTTTGACTTCATTTGAATACTGAGGCTTCAGTAATGGTGAACCCCGATGACTTTCCAGATGATGCGTCCATATTTTCCTGCTGTCTGCGGTGGGACTAGATCAACATATAGGAGCTGTTTTCCATCTGTCCATCCCTGCACTCCCTTACGTATCATCCTTTCTTGAGGCCAGATGTCCTCACCATGGCAACGTCCTCCAGCTCCTTTACAGTCCCAATCTCTCTCCAGGAATAACGTTCACTTGGACCATACTGCGCTTTATGACTCGCGTCCAGTGCCAACCCTTTGTGCCAACGTTGGATCGAGAGTGACATTTATAATACGCTGCCAGGAGTAAAGCTGCACGGGCTGGAGGATGGGCGGTTAATTAATGAACTTGATTGGACACCGGAGGCTGAGGGTTGGCAGCGTCGGTGTTGGATATTTAAAAAAAGGAAATGGTTAATAACGATAAAGACGATTTGATTTTTTTTAGCAAGGTTCAGATATTTAATCACAGTGTTGGTTCAGTTATAGCATCACTTTCTATCAATCTATGGTTGACATTTTGTACAGAGAAAGAAGTGTCAGATGTTTTATTCACAAGGAGTAGATTGCAATTAATGTGGTACAAACATTCACGTGACCCAAAGGCTCCGGGTCCACCTAGCGCCCCCCCCCCCCCAGCAGTCCTCCTGAAGGGTCTCGATATTTTCACGAGTGTGTGTGTATAAAAACAGAATGAGTTAAATGCTCTCTATTGGTGAATGTGACTTAGCTGTTGGTGTTCAATTTGTTGCTCTACTTTGGCATAAAGCCCTAATGCCTCTCAACAGCCGAGGCATCTTCACTACAAGTCATGCATGCATGGATGCAGCGAGCTAGCAGGAGAGAAACACGATGAAAAGCGGAGCTAACCGATTAGCATGTAAGAGTTCTCAATATGTCGTCTTCTTTTTCCGACTTGGTGCCTCTGCTTTGTTCTTTGGAGGAGACTCTTCTTGGAAATTGAAGTGCTGATTAAACTGTGCGTGTAATCAAATAGCATCTTCCTGTTTGATGCCTCCATACAATCCTATAGAGAGAAATGTAGAGAGCAGGCATTCGCACACACACACACATATAAAGGCACTGATGATGAATGAAATCTTTCATGTGTGTTGCAGCATTTGCACTTAAAATGAACCTTTATTCTCTTCCAGCTCCCCCATGTCTTCAAATTGAAAACCATCAAATGTAAATGTGACACTTCTGGGCATCAAGAGCTGGAAGATTGTGTCCCTCTCCCAGCTGGTGATTTCCTGCGTATTTATCGGCCGCTTTTTTGAGGCTCCAATCGTCACATTTTCGCTCGGCGCCAAAGACTGTGCAGAGGTGGAAGAAATCTTTTTGAATCATTTTTTCAGACAGTAAGCAAAGAAAGCAGTCGATTGGAATTCACTCTCAATGTATGAATGTACAGAGCGATCACTTTGCCATGTGTTGAGGGTTGCCTACTTCGGCCTATTTGAGCTGTTATGGTCATTTTTGTAGAGAGAGGGAATGTATTGTTTTTACAGCTGTTTTCGATCTTATTGATTTTGATCAAAATAAGTGGATCACATAATCCCTCGGGTTTAATGAAGATATGATGACGAAGGTGAATACTATCCACTTCAATCTTTCCATCGATGTGTCCGCACAGTTATTGATTTTTTTTTTTTTTAAGGCGCCATTAAATATGTTGAATGATGAACAGTAGCCTTTGCAACTGCAGACAAAATCAATATCATATACTGTCACAGTGCTGTCATCAAAAAGAGTGAACTGTACTGCTTTGGCAATGTGTGATTGAAAAAATAATAATTATTGGTCATACTGTCCATTAAATGACGTGCCTGGCTTGGGTCTTGTCACACTGTTAGGAAAAGCATCAACATTATGGGTGAAAAAAATGATTATTTTGAGTTTAACGAGTTTATTTGAAATATTGGCTCCACTGAATTACACCGACATTAAAACATTTTATTTAACTGTCATCTATTTCGTTTATAGAAAAGCGTCTTAAGGCATTTTCCCAGTAAAACCACCAAACATTGGTGGTTGTAGCTGCACATTTAATGGTTACCTGCTGTGATTTGTTATTGGGACATAATTGAGGTTTTTGACCTTACAATAAACAGATATCAGATATTTAAGGAAAGAACAAAAATGTGTTTGAGAAACTGTAACAAGGAAATATTCATTATTGTTGTCATTATTGTTTTTTTTTAAATAATAATAAGTAAATATTATTATTGTCCACACAACCTGTCAGTTGACGAATCGGTTAATTGACCTACTTTCCCGCCTCTGAACATAATCAAAAATGAAGACTGATATTTTTGTTTTAATTTATTTTTTTTGGGGGGGGGAATCCGACAAATTATTTTTTTTCGTTCTTTACACTTAACACATTTTTGGGAATATTTTTCAGTTTCCAATTCCTCCGTCAAATCACCGAATCAGTCATTTGCCATTTACCTCACACAAGGTGGACTGATCTCACCTTTCCACAGAGGGGAGGAGGCATGAGGGAAGGAGGGAAGGAGGCAGGAGGGATGAGCACACTGGTAATGATGTGGATAAATAAGCAGAGCAGAGGAGGGTGAAGGCAGGGGATGTTCCGCATGTGTCTGTGTGTACAGTGTGTGTGCTTTACAGTGGTGCTCCTGTAGAGAGCGGTAGATAGTTTGAATAAGTGCTCACACAGTCTGACTGTACTGTACATAAGCGGAGGGAGGAGCGAGCGTGTAGTATTTCTTTTTTCGGTTCTTTCCCCTCCTGTCGCTGCAGCCCGTCCAAACGCTACTGTCGGCTCAGGAAGGCAGCAGAGAGAGAGAAGGACACAAACTATTCTTTCCACGTTTGAGCTTTGCAAGAAGGAGGACGGGGGAGCTGTGAGAGCAGAGCAAGGAGAAGGAGAAGGGAGGTGGGAGATCATTTGACAGCGCGAGGCAGGCGGAGGAGCCCGGCTCGGAGCGAGCGCGTGAGTGAGTGAGCGCGCGGAGGAGGAGGAGGAGACGTGGAACCGACCCAGCGCCGCCACACTCGTGCAGAGAAAAACCGGAGGAGCCCCCGCTGACTTTCTCCCGCTTCATTACCGCCCCAAAGCCCGCATACCCAACCCCGTGGGCTGGCGTCCACGCCGCGTGGGGGGTGAACCACCGGTAAGTGTCGTTATCTTTGAGGTTGTGTGGCGGTGCTAGCTCGAGTATCCCGGGCTTGCTTGCTTGGTGCTGCTGCTGCTGGTTTGACAGATTTGGATCAGCACCGTGTTCTGTGCTGCGTTCAGGCTCGTTTATCTGCAGCTATCACTCCACTAGTGTTGACATTTCCCCCCTGCTGACTCAGTGTAACGTTACCGGATATTACTGCATAACGGTAACGCTGGCTTCTCTCTCTCTCTCTCTCTCTCTCTCTCTCTCTCTCTCTCTCTCTCTCTCTCTCTCTCTCTCTCTCTCTCTCTCTCTCTCTCTCTCTCTCTCTCTCCCCCCTCTCTCTCTCTCTCCCCCCTCTCTCTCTCTTTTGCACTGTGCAATGCTTGAACTATCATGTGCTGCATACAGGGCCCGAACTTGGATTTATGCCTACTGCACTCTGGCGCGCGCGCGCGCGCGCATGGTCCCAATCGCACGTGCACACCCACACTCAGAAAAGGTAATCGATAAGGATCTTCAGCTGAAACTCAGCCGTAACACTCCTATAGGAGGAGGCGTTTCACCTCAGTTACTGGACCTTAGGTTGCTTTCCTATAGCAGGTGAAGAAGTGTGTTTTTAATGCATGCTGACCCCCTTATTTTCATTGGATCAGCATTAACAGTGCTGTTACAGCACAGGAAGGGAAACCCACCTTCAGTCACTGCCATGTGAAAATTGGGTCATTAACATTCACATAATAATCCATGCATCTCTGGTGATATCGCTGTGCAGCTTAGTCCTTGTGATGTGCACAGACTGGCATTTAGAGTTAATGAGTCTATTTATTTATTTTTTGCTTCCTGTTAATAATCACTGTGTCATGCAGCCCAGATGACACCGTCTGATCTCGCGTGTTGATCAGAATTGTGCAGGTTTCAGAACAGACTGTCCTAGTGAGGAGGCTTAATGTGCATTGCATCAAATCAGTGAGCGTTGGAGTTGAAATGAGCACGCTGGGACTTGTGCAGAAAAGGAAAAACAAAACAAAAGGTTTGTTTTGGATGAACGTCACTGAAAGGTAGAGTGCGACTCAGTGAACATGTCTGCAGGTTTTGCTGGATGACAACACAGCAAGAAGTTACTTTACAAATGCCATCACATTATTTCATTGGTGATGATAAGATCAGATCAACTGGCATGCATAATTTGGCACAATAATAACAATAATAATAATAATAATAATTATGCAATCAGCACACAATTCTCAGAGTGATTCAGATCGCTGGTTCTGGTGGGTCGAGACCCAAAAGTGGGTCACGCGTCCATTTCCAATGGAAGTGTGCCTGGGAAAAAAAAAAGTCTGTGAAACACATTCACATTTGTTCTGTTACTTCGTCACATGTTTTTAGTTTAAATAAAATAAATCTGATTGGTTGGAAAAAAAAACCCCCAGACATGTGGGTGGTTGTTGGTGTTGATGGGTCCTCAGGATATATAGATGGTTTCATCACACAGAGAAAGCATCACCTGCACTGACCTGAGACCGTGTGCTCCAATAATCATCGATGTATAAACTAGTCGTTAAATATCTGAGTTTGTTGCAGAATCACTTTGGTACAAAATTACAGACATATTATCCATGTAGAAAAAGTCTTTCCTGCTCTGAAATGGCTTTTTTCAGAATCCATATTGGCAATCAGCAATTTTCCCCCTTTAAAGATTGGTGTCGGTATCATTTGCTAAAATCCCATATCTGTCCCGCTCTTGTAATAAATGCTTGGAGTTGTCAGTCCCAGTGCGCGGGCTGGCTGCTGACAATCATTCACTCGGACCTTGTGAAGATCCTCGGCCGGACATAATCTCAGTGCATGATTGACCACAGCACACCGTGACTATAATGGTGACGGGGAGTGCAGCTGTTTGTGTGCGAGCTTCTTCATCCCCCACATTACAGCGCTGTAATAATGAAATCACTCCCATGTAACCGCCTCCTCCAGCGTCTCCGGTTCTGAGTCGCGTTGGTTCTCGCTGCGCTCGCCGCTGATCCAAGGTGACAGTCGGAGAGCTCCACGCTTTCGCAGTTGAATCCATGGAGCCGGCAAAGAGAACCCCGTGGACTGAACAAACCATCCGGACTCGCTGAGGAGCGTTGGACTCGTTGGACGTCTTTGCTAACTTTTCAGAGGTGGCAGAACGCAACATAAGAAGTGACATGGAGGAAAGCTTTTACATGGCGGATAGATGCATTTTAATTACCAATGAAGGGTTAATAGTGTTGCTGTCATGTTAATGAATGTAAACCCCTGCAGAGTCTTTGGATGTGCACAAACACAGGCTTTTTTATCAGACTCATTTATGTGAGATCAGCTGGTCGGGCCCCAGATGCCCACCGTTCATTAATCATTAACAGGCCTTTAAATTGCAGCGTTCTCTCCCCGGGTTGATTATTAACCACGGACAAATCCGCCATTCACGGATGAACATTTTCTCAAAGGATGCTGTTTCAGGTCGACGAGCGGGAGGCTGTAAAGACGGGAAAAGACGGAGTACTGAATCACCTTTAGTTTGGAAATAAATAAACTTTTCGTGGACGTTTCGCTCGTGTGTACGCTCGACTTTTCCCTCCGTTATAAATTCAGTGCATGAGAGCAGAACATGGGAACTAATGGCTGCGCTCCTCTGTGATGTAACGGTGTCATGCGTGTGTGTGTGTGTGAGAACACAGGCGATGTATGGGTGTAGCCTGATGTGACCTGCTCCATACAGTCTCGTCCTCAGCCCTCCCTCTCTCTTTTTCTCTCCTTCCTCATTCCTGTTGTTTTCTCTCCTCGTCTCCCTCTCCTTTAGTTCTCGTCCCCTCCCATTCTCTCGTCCTCCTCTCAGGCTGGGGGGCTCCTTCAGGGGGCCAGAGGTGACCTTCTTCGCTCTCTCCCGGCAGCGAGCGCCCCAGTGGGCCTCTCTCTTTTTGGGACCCCGTTTCTGTCCCGTCTTTCTTCCCAGCCTCCCCCCATTTCTCTTCTTATGCTACTACTATCCCCTCCAATTCCCCACGGTGGGGCAACAGCGCTTAATGCTTGGAAACATGCGGCGTTCACTTATATAACCTTGGCTGTGCAGCTGATGTCCCGGTCTGTATGGTGCTGTAAAATGATGTCAGAGCTGTCTGGAGAGGCACAGGGGCATGCTGGGTAGGCCAATATGTCAGGAGCTCTTCCTGAGCGGAGCGCGGTGATCCTCGGATTTGCTTTCCATTTCCTCCCCCCCCCCCCTTTTCACAGCTGGTTAAATGTTTGAAACATGTTCCCAGAATGCATCTCAGCGAGGAGACTGTCCTTGTGTCTGTGTGGCTGTGATCACTCGGAAGGGAGGAGCTACATAGTTCGCGTGAGCGTCAAGCTAAATACCTCAAGTCGTGTCCCCTGATTCAGATTTTTTCGGCCAGCTCTCGGGGAAGCTAGGTGACACACTTGCAGCGGATTAGCGGAGGTTAGCGTCACGTATTTCCTCCTTAAACGCACAATAAAGCACGCAAAGAAAGACAGGCCTGTTTCTCTCCTGCCCTTCACTTCTGCTTGACCTGAGTTGACTGTTGCTCCTCGCCATGCCATGCTATAGGAGCCGGGGGCCCCGCGGCGCTTCTGCACGTCGTCTGTGTTTTTCCCTGTGACTAATTAGATCAGCACCCATATGCTATAGACTTGTAGGTTGCTTCATAGGATCCATTCAGCCAGGGCGAATGCAGCCAACCGCAAAATGTCATCTGATCATCACGGGTTTGTGCACTGGCGCTGGCCTCATAGATTTCGTGGCCCCGGCGTGTGACAGTAAAGCTTGTGTTTGTGAACATGCTGTGTTTAGATGCATCATGACAACAAAGCTGTCCTTATCAAAGAAGCTCTTGTCTGCTAACGATTGATTTAGACTGACAAAATCCGCCCATTTATGTACATGAGGTCGCTCTTTGTCCGCCTGCCTATACATCATCATTTTTTTTTTTAAACTCTTGAAATAGGCCAAATCAAATCACACAGACGTCCTCTTGTTTCCCTGAATCCAGTTCTGACGCCTGCGACAGCTTTCAGCACTTTAACCAGCAGCTGCTGTCTCCTCACACTCCGATCTCAGCAGGTGTGTTTGTCTGTTTGAAGCCACATTCAAATCACAAGTCCGGAGAAACATCTTCTTTAAAGATATGAAAAGCTAAAAACACGGTCTGCGTTGCGTCCGACGAGTAGAAATGTCGGAGAACTCTTTGACACTGTTGGGACAGGAAAGCGAGAGAGAGACGGTTGATGTGGAGAGACGGCGTGTGTCGTGCTTCGCTGTGCGGCGGCGCCCCCACTTCCACTCACCTTTGATGCTGCAGCTCGTGAACAGGTGTTTTTGGACTGCCACAGTCTGAACGCTCTGTTTGGGATGCTGTGAGGAAAAGGACTCGTGCTGCCTCTACTTTTAGGGAAGAGGTGACGTTTAGATTTATCGCCCAGCTCTACAGTATTGTTCACTCTGTCATGAGTGAGCACGTACGATGTGAGGTTATTTCACTTCTTAAATGTGTCTCTGTCTCGACCTTTCTAACTCCACTATCTGTGTCTGATTTTTTAAAATAGTTTTTATTTATTCATTGTAGACGGCGTTTGTTTTGTCTTTACCACCCGAGGTCCAAACTGCACATTTTCATTGGTTGAAAAATACCATAAATTTGAGTTGCGACTTCTGGTGAGTCGAGAGGCGGGACGAGTTGAGATCCACTGGAGTCGAGGAACGTCCGTGTTTGCTGACCTCTCCATCTGCTCTTTCTCACAGCAGCTTTTGATCAAAAATATAACCCCCCAAAAAACTTTGGTACTTTACCATACTATTTTGGGTGCGGCTGATCTGGTATTTTTGGGGCTGATACCAATCAAACCGATTAGTTTGGGAACAGAACAGTAGCACGATGCTTGTTGCACAATTAATCCATTCATAGGGGTCAGGATGAGCGCTGATTTGCCAACGTGATAGTGAAATCTGTAATGCATAGATGGCCTCGATAATCTGTCACACAAACAACAACTCTGTTCAAAGTAATATTTGAGTCATAACCGCGGCTTTTGTCCCGATGATTATTCAGCCAATAAGTGTGGCATGTGACATTTTAAGAAGGTTACAAAAACAAGTCGGAGGTCGTATTGCTCACTGAACAATGCTCCCAGTGTGTGGGTTTCAAGTCATGTTGGAGAATCGATAGCAGCTAATGTGGCTAACGTGTGTTTAGCTTCATTATTGATCAATTCATTGAAAATAAAGACCAAAAATACCAACAGCAGATTCCCGGAGCTGAAGGTGAAATCTGCGTCCCGTTTTGTGTCCTGCAGCCGCCGACGCTCAGAGTGCAACAATGCTGAAGTCTATCCGAAAAAAAACAACAAAAAAAGTCATGAAGTGATACCTCTCTATGACGCCATGCATCATTCAAACCAGGACGCGACCACATTCAGTCACATTGCTCATTTAAATAAAAGTAGGCCAAGACAGCTGATACCCATATATACACAGGAGTAATGTGCATCCTCTCCACTCTCTGCCGTGGAGGAAATTCCACGCCGTTTCCTGCTGTAAAATGTGGCGCTCAGAGTAAGGAGTGTGTCCTGGCTGACAATAGGAGGCTCATTAGCGGGAGAAGAATGAGGCTAACCTTCCAGCGTGATGCTGGAGCCGGCTTGTCAGCTGCACCGCCGATAAGCACGGTGAAACACGTCAAGAGATTATCAGCAACAAGGGGTCCTGCTGTCTTTGAGATATTGTAACAGAGGACTCGACACACACGACACGTCAGCGTCACTCCACGCTTGTTGCTTTCTTTTGCACCCCTCCCTTTTATCTCCTCCTCGTACTTTAGCTTTCGTTTTTTTTCTTCTTTGGTCTCGCTGTTTGTCAGTTGTGTCTGTTGAGCTGTGGTTTCCATGAAGAGTCTTACCACAAGACCCCCCCCCCCCACTCCCCCTCCGTGTCTGAACCGTTTCATGTTTTTTTCTATACTCTTGATTTTGAATTCTCCCATTGTGAAACAAATTCTCTTGTAGAAGAAAGTAATCACTTTTAAACTCTTTTTAAAGTGATATAAACTCCCCTTTATTTTTTTTAATGATTGATCCTATCAAAAAGCTTTAAAGGAACTTTGGATCTTCACCCATTTTTAAGCAGAAGCTCCAACAGGCTAAAATGATAGAGCAACATCAAAACTGCACAACTGTGTCGCCAACATATGTGTGTTGTTTAGACAGTGAGCAGGAGCTTGTCTGCATCTTTTAGGAATAAAAAAATAAGAACCAGTCCAACATTGCATGCTTAGGAACCCCCCCCCCCCCCCCCCCCCCCCCCCCCCCCCCCCCCCCCATTGGCTCGAGGGGAATTCTCTGGAAAATATCCTGCTGTGTGCTCATGTAAGCCCACTGTGGGAAAAAAGAAAAACTCAGGTCTGTCAGGAGAAACTCTGGGTGAAGTCCGAGCGAAAGATTAGCCTGTTTGTGTTCACAATCGAAGCTCAGGAGTTTTTCAGGAGTTTTTAGCGAGTGTGAAAAAAAAATCCCCCCCTAATAGTGACTTCATCGTTTAAACCAGGATAAAGGAGCGAACGCATCGAGAGCGCTTTGACCAAAGAGGAAGATGGTTCGAGGAGTGAATGACAAAATGTGTCCACTTATGTTGTTACCATCTGCTGCTCTTTGTCTTTGGCACTCTCACCAGGAAAAGTAACAATCATTTGTGAAAATGGCCAGAGAGAGAGAGAGGGAGAGAGAGAGAGAGAGAGAAGGCCGTTTTACTCGGCCGCACGCCTTTCATAATAACACCAGTCAGCTTGGCTCTGCCCGGTACAACTGGGGCCACTCACAACTGGCTTTTCATCAACGGGAATACTTGGCACCCGGACCCGTGAGGTTTATTTTTGCCAGGGTGAAGCGGAGCACTTTACGAGGAGGAGTCCATCCCACATTCGCTGGCACTCAGCTGCTACCACTCGCTCTCTTTGAGAGCTGCCGCCGTTTATTCAGCGGGAGAGAAATGACTTCAGTTTTGCAGACGTATTAAACAACCAGCTCCCAAGACAATAAAGTGGCTACACGTTTTTTTTTTAACTGTGTCGTAAACACCGAGGCGTTGTGGCGTTCAGAGGGATTCCCGTCTTGTGGATTCGAGATTAAACTGGCAATAATGATTTGAGTATCTGTGCCTCTGGGGCGGCAGATAATCAGTTTATAATCAGAGTTCCCGAGAGGATTGAGTGTGTGAGTATGAGTCGGTTTGTTTGCAGGCCGTAGAGACAAGAGATAAAAATGATTGAATTTAATATGAATGAGGTTTATTATGCTGTGTGGGATTTTCTTTTGTACATAGTAGTCAGCTATCTTGACTAATTTTATTTTTCACTCACTGATTTGCCAGAAAACTCCTGGAGCTCCTGCAGCTTCTTCAAAAAATTTTTTTTTTGTTGTTGTTGTTGAGTATAAAGTCCTCGTGTTCGACAAATTCGGACTTCTCTTAAAGTTGTTACACTGCACATTTTAAAAAAGGACAGTTGTGTCTTGTCCTGGCACCATGACAGTTACAACAGGTTTATCGTTGCCGTGGAAACAGGACTCTGCTAACTGTTGCCGTATGTGCTGCTACGGCATGTAAATTATAGCTCGAATACAGTCGCTGGTAAACACGTTGTCTTCCTCAGGTCGGTTTCTCGACTTTGGTGGACTCAGAGTTCGTTTTTAAATCGGCGGGTTGGAGCCGGAGAGTAGCAGAGAGAATCACTCCCATGATTCCCCGCCAGCCTCTACATCATCTGTACTTGCTGTGTTGATAGAGAGCCCTGCGGTGGTGGATTGTGCGTTTGTTCCTGTGTAGCATGTTAGCCGTACTGTCTTGAGTACACAAATCATTTTACGTCCTGAGAGTTCAGAGAGGAGCGCTCGTTGCTTCCACGAGACAAAATAATGTGTTACACCACTTCCACTTGGAAATGTTCCACGCTTCAACACATCGTCTGCTGAGGTCATGAATAACTGTGTGTTAGAGAAGCTTATAAAACCCTACAATTAAATATTTGGCTGAAGCCCAAGTTCCACTATGGCCACTCTCCTCTGCTGCAACATGCATGGTATATAGGTCAGCATTTCATTAATGCATGAAAGAAGTCACGAGTGCACAATCATTGGACCTTTTTGATCGAGTGGGCTTAATGCTATTTCCTTGCTGCTGTTGCAAATAAAAGTTAATAACTGGGAGATATGACCCGATTATGGTTAGACCTCTCTGTCTCTTCGATAAATGTTCGCCGACGACAAACAACAACGAGTCGAGTTTATTGCTCCCTGTTTTGTAATCTGTCACGGATGAGGGAATTCACATGGACTCGTTCCAACTCCTGACGCTTGGCAAGCTGCTGCAAAACTCCACCTCTTGATCTTTGTATTTCTTTTTTTTTTTTTTTTTTTTTTTAATTATTGACATTGGAGTCACCACATGAGCCAGACTACGCTTACTTTTTGCGATGTAATAGTTACATAATCACAGTCCAAAATAAAGCCCTGTGCAACAGACCGACGAGGACTACAGCCTCTGTATATAGGGCATGCAACATAACCGCTAGGCTAACGGCGCTCAGTTTAGGATAGCTTCATGTTTACCTTCACAACAGCAGAAGACTTTTAAATCAGAGCGGTTCCATAAATTCTAACATCGTCTGCTTGGATCGGAGAAAGCGCTTGATTTAGGTCACAGAGGTTGAGTCACTCCCCTGTGAGACTGGTGCAGGTGTGTGTGTGTGTGCGTGTGTGTGCGTGCTAAAGAGTTTGACTTTGGCGTTCTGAGAGGTTAAAGGTCACCCCAAGGTTTCGATGGGCTTCTTTGAAGTGGGACTGACATTGAACCGCTCTCCTCTGTTTCTGCATACTCGGCGCTTTTCTGTTTGAGGAAACAGACCTGGACATTAGTTAACACGTCAGCAAATAGCATCTATGCTAATAGGTCAGAATTAGCACAAAAGCTAAGTTTCAGCTATAGTGGTGAGGCAGCTGCATTAACAAATACATGACCCCTCACAGCACATCATGCAGGATCACACACAGACACAAAGGTCACATGGAAAACAACACAGTGCAGTTAGATTATTACTAATACTTTGAGTTGCTGCCATTTTTTTGTTGTTGTTGAAAAATGGCCAAATGATTCCTTATTATTATGTTTCTGACAAATCATTCTCTTGTGATTTTATTAATCCGTGTGTGTACACCTTCAGCAGTCTTTGAAGGCTGTGTTGGGATGCACCCCCACACTCTGTCTCATTGTCTTCACGCATTGGTCACGTTTCATCTTAGCTTGAGAAGACCAAAACAATCGCTGGATTAAAAAAAAAAAAATAGAAGCCCTTTTTCTTTTGGGCTTGATTCACCTGCGACCATGCAAACGGAGCTAAACGTAGGCACGGTGACCTTTTGTGTTTTTTAATTCCATAGCAACTCTGAAAGCTTCACATGCTGATGCTCGGCGCCCATATGGAGCTAACCTTTAAAAGCTGTGATTAGAAACCCCTGCTGAGCAGCACAGCTCAGAGCCACATGTCAAATATCTCCTTCTCATGTGTGCAGACTGGAGTTCTCCCTTCATGTTTCAGGTGTGTTACGTGGACTTTCCACACTACATTGGATTTAAAGTGGACTCACGGTTACCTGGTTGATTGATTGATTGATTGATTGATTGATTGATGCTTTTGACTCTGTTTGATGAAGAATCATTAAAACAGGATGCATTCATCCTAACAAGGTTTACTCATCTCTTTGCATTCCTCACATTTGTGGTTATAAATATTTAGATTCATGTTTTTAAATATGTTCAGGATCTGATTTGTGTAAAACTCCTGGATTGATGAAAGGGACATCTGTTCTGCTGTCGCTGTGAAACTGTCCAATAGTCAAACAGGCAGCTGCTGGTGTGTGAGTGCATGTGGTGTCTTATAAATGGAACGAGGCTTTTAAAATCTATTCTGTCCAACAATCCCCGTTGTAACACAGAGCGGTACTGATTCCTCCATCCCACACGTGACCTCCATATGCTGATTCACAGTATGTTTTTTTTTGTTTTGTTTTTTTTCTTGCAGCATCTCTCGGGTCTTTATTCCCTGGCTCGGGTTATTTTACCTGAGCCATGAAGAGTTTTTTATCCGTACCTGTTAGTGTTGCCAGCCAAGTGCAGGGATGGAGAGCACCACGCTGTGAGGTCCACAATGACAACCTAATGCCAGCCGCCCTCAGGCTGTGTGTGTGTGTGTGTGTGTGTGCGCATGCGTGTGTCTTTGAAAAGGCGTTGGGAGACTTTCTGATTTGGCAGCTCTGCAGCATTCCTCATCCGAGCTATCTCAACCGCAGCCGTCAACGAAAAAGAAATCTGGCGTACAGTAGACACTAAGTCGATTCAGTTTCTCGCTGATAATGAAAGGACCCTCCTCTGCCTGCGTGTGTTGGCATGTGGAAAGAAGCTGTGTTGGATTTAAACGCTTGCTCTGTGTGTTTGTGGGTGCAAGGCTGCTGTTTCTTTTTTTTTTGTTGCTGCGTCTCCATGTGTTCAAAGAGGACGGGCTCATGTTTCCTTCAGCATAGCTGGCCGTGGACTGCAGGAAACTCAATAGGCAAAGTGTGAGACAGTTGCCCTGTGATTAGTGGACACCACCCCCCCCCCCCCCCCCCCCCCCCCCAAAAAAAAAAAAAAGAGCTGAGGCCCCCGTCAACACGGCACACACGAGTTCAGGGAGTTTGCATGTAGCTCCAGTTCTCTGCATGCATGTACGTTAACAGCAGCAGAGACACATCTGATAAGCACACGCGTGTTCTCGACACACACAGGCTGCTATTCTTAGTTAAGATGTAATCACTCAGGCTTCCACAGTGCACAACACATGTTGACTCTTTGCACAATAACATAAATGAGCATATACACCGAACGGTACATTTGATTCCTGTTTGTGTGCGTCTGTGTAAACTGTGTCTCAGATGAGGGTTTAATGCTTCGTGCAGGACTTGGTTTAATGCCAGGTTTTAATTTTGGAACAACTTTGTCAAAACGTATCAGATTCACACTCCATCAAGTCTGCGGTTTGGATTCCTGACTTAGCGTAATAAAGAGATTATTCGAAGACGAGTTGACCGATTAGTCATGGGGCCGATAATATCAGCCGATGTAAGCGTCCATTTTTTAAGTAAAAATGAGTGTTTCAGTCCACTGCTGTTATTCTGGCCAATAAAGGCTTTTTGTTCAACGGAAAAAAAAAAAATATATATCTGATAAGTGCATTTGAGAAATCATAGCTATAAATGTGTTTATCTATATCAACCAATCGCAAAACATCGAAGGCTCATAAAGAAAGATATTTTCTGAATCGTCCTTTGTCATGGATGAATTTGATTGGCTGATAAAAGACACACTCCCCCCCCCGATACATTTCCCAAAAGGTGTGAGAGACACCTGTCATAGATCGGGCTGAACGGACATCCAGGGTGGCACGCCGCCGGCTCTCTGAGACGGGATCCTGAAGCTGCTCGTGTTCTCTCAGACGTGTCCCTGACCCTTGTCCAGGTTGGACGGGCTCCAGCTGCTCCCTACTTTCACATCTGTAGTCCTCCTCTGCGCCAAGGCAGGCGGCGCTCACCATGCTGACCTTGTTTGTTTTTGTGTGTGTGTGTGTGTGTGTGTTGGGGGGGGGGGGGCAGCTACGTATCTCCAGATAAAATTAGCAAGAGCAGCTCACATAAATGCAGAAATGGTACGAGGATCATGTGTCGGACTGAGAGTCGATGTGCTCTGCAGGTGCTTATTTGGGTTGGGTATCACGTGAAAGTACATCGTTTACAGTCCACTGCTCCCCCTTGTTATTCCTGCATACGTGTGTGTGTGTGTGTGTGTGTGTGTGTGTGTTACTGGGCTAAGCACATGTGTCGGCAGACCCTTAGCTGACCTGGAGGGGATTAGCTGACCGAAGGCGACCCCGCTCTCCTCTGACCCCTGCCTGCTGTAGCCCTTCCCCGTGTTTTTGCACAGATTGTCACTTAAGCTGTCTGCTACTGTAATACCAGACTGCACAGAAGCTATACATTAACCTCAAGGAACATACTGCTCTGCTCTGCTCTGCATGGCTTACTAATTAAAAACAGGTTCTTCCTTCTGGCCGTCCTTGTTAGGCATTCCCTTCACTGTTCTGTCGCATGTGAGAATGATTGGTGAAACTTTAAAGCTGAAATGTGTCTTCTTTAAAGCTCCTGTGAGGGAGCGCTAGCTAGTTGCTACGGAAACAGATGGAAATGAAAATGGTTTCTTATGACTTAAAAAAACCAAGCAAGAACACCAGCGACAAGATTTATTTCTTCTGTATCACTATGTGTGTAAAAACTGCGGCGGGGTAGGTGACAGACGAGGTGGTTCACACTATGCTGCGTGCAGCCTTTGTTTGCATCTTCTGAGGCAAAGATTCCCCGTGAGTGAAACATTCGACTGTTCAAAGAAACCGAATAGCATTAAGATACCGCTTTTGTCCACAGGGGGCGCCAAAATCCACGAACCGAAAGGTCCTCACAGGAGCTTTAATTTAAATCCCACAAAGATGTCAGTCAGTTTAGCTTGAGTTTCATCATGATGATTTTCATGTTATCTCCCCGTGATCGCACCTGTGCAGGATTCATAACTCACCAGGGATTCAGAGGAGATGATGAAGGTTGATTGTGTGATTTGATGTCCTCCATATCAGCCTCAGTGTGACGTTTGACTCTCCTGCACATATATTAAGCTACTGCTCATGCTAGCTCAGTATTTCCTGCCGCTTCACATCGAACATGCTCGACTGGGGAAACATCAACTAAATCTTTTTTTTTTTTTTGATGAACTCATTCGACGTGCAGATTAGATCACATTACCAGTCTAAATAAAGCACACGGCCTCAACACTCTCAGGTGTGCACGGTTGCAGCAACATACTGTGAAAAATAAACCCGAACTCTGTGGCACTCTGGAAATAACTTTACTGTTTTTTCATTGTGAACAAACAACATGTTTGGCCCTATTAGCTCCCTCAGGTTCACCCAGCAAACACGGCCATCGATTTCAGTAGCAGCGTGCGATGTGGGTGTTTTATGCACAAAGAAATACAAAAACAGCTTGTTTTTTTTGGGGGGGGGGCTCAGACTTTGAGATGTGCAATCTCTGCACCCAATAAACCCATGAAGGTGGATGAAATGCAGTGAGAGCCACTTCTTGGGTGCCTGTCCCTTTAAGACTCCCTTGCAGAAGCCCTTTAAAGATAACATGTCACTGATGAGATGTCGTTAAAACATGCAGGTACATGCCGTGACCACACTGAACGCCACACACGGTTAAATATAGAAGGCTGCAGAACACTCTGTGAAAATGCTAATATGCACCCGAGCCACCAGGGGACATGTCCTCTCCTTATTGTGTGTGACTTAACGTGACTCTGTGTGGCTTCATATGGACGATTCTGATGTTCGAATGTTGTGCCAAATGATTTCATTATTAGGAACAGGCTTTGCTGTGTTTCCAGGGAGTGAATAATTGATTATTGAACCGTCTCTGTTGGAACACAGACCTCTTATTAGGAATACAGTTGAACATATACAGCACATGTGACTGCTAATGGGTACACACACACACACACACACACACACACACACACACACACACACACACACACACAATCCTAATCATACTGTACAAGCCCACACAGTGAATTTGAAATGTTGTCAGATCAAGCCCGGCATGCTCGGATCGCTTATTTCAGTTCATCTATACCGCCCTACTGTACGTTTGTTGTACGTGTGTGTGTTTGTATTTTTTTAGGTTTTCATACACATTTCTCTGCAGCTTCAAAAAATCTGAGTCAGAGCTCCTTGCTTTTTTTTTTTTTTTTTTTTTTTACTGTAGATTAGAGGAAGGAAGGAAATTAGGAGGAAAGGAGAGCGAGAGAGAGCGTGAGCAGAAAATGGGTCAGACATCTGAGAGCCAGGCGTTCCTTTTTTTTCCTTTTCTGCAAAGGGTGTCGAGACTCTGTCCAATCACACCTCTTTTTCTTTTTCTTCCTTTTCTCTCTCTCTCGTGCTTTTTTCCTCCCTCTCCTCCCTCTTTTTCCCAACTTTCCTCGGCCAAGAAAAAGTGCAAAGAGAAAGGGAGCGTTATTATGCCTGGCATGTCTGCAGAGGACGGGCTTTAATTTGGACGTCACCCAGTTGATCAATCTCAACATTGGCTTGGTAACAGCGGTGTGTGAGTGTGTGTGTGTGTGTGTGTGTGTGTGTGTGTTTCAGACCACATGTAACAGCTAAGCTTTTAAACTATGCAAACCAGCAGATTGCTCTGAAAAGTAAAGCACAGTGGATTAATCCTGTGTGGAAATGACTTATTTTTAAACACAGGGCCGTGTACATGAATGAATTGGATTAGAGCTGGAATGAGCCTTAATGAAAAACACGCTGCGCTCATCTATAACGAAGTCAAAACAAAAAGAAACCGACTTCCACGTGTGACAGGAAGTCTGCAACAGGAGCGCTCGCTTCACCTGGAGAAAAAAAAACGGAGACCTGAAGTTGGCGCGTTGGACGAGAGCGACGCTAATGTGTCACGCTAGATCGTAAGCTGATTTGGAAGCTCGCTCGCTCTCTCTCTCTCTGTCTCTCTCTCTCTCTCTCACTCTCTCTCTCTCTCTCTCTCTCTCTCTCTCTCTCTCTCTCTGGCAAACACATGTACTCTGATGTACGATGAAGTAACTCAGAGTGATTTGCATAATATGCAAACAGATGGATGTGATTCAGCGGGCGGTTTGGCACAGTGACAGCCAGCCCGTAACATTTCCTGTTTGAGGCCTTTCTCTGGCATCAAGAGCACTTAGCCCACTTCTTTTAGGAAGGCCTGGATGCTGGCATGACAGCAGCCGTCTGAAACAGACTGCAGCCCGGCTCCGCTAACAAATCATTCAACAGTGCATCCCCTGCAGCAGGATTATTATTTAGTGACGGGCAGAAAGAGAAACACGTCCATTTGTTCTGTAAAAAGGTTAGGGCTAATATGAAATGGCAGAATAGTGAAAACGCCGGTTTTAGTTTACGTCAGCCCGAGGGGACGTCCTCAAACGTCTTATTTTCTGACTGCGGTCGTCTAAAATGTAGATATTCAGTTTATAAAAGTACGAGACCGAGAAAAACAGGAAACGCTAACATCTCAGAGGCCGACGCCAAACGTGTCGTTTGATATTCCTCACTTGAAAAGTTCTCTATTCTTGCATCTCCAACAGAGAAAACAACCTGGCAGAGGTTTGAACTAAAGGTAAGCTAGAAGATAAAGTCAGATAAAAGCCGTGCAGTGGAGACAAAAAGGATTTTAGTGTTTAAACTTATTGGCCATTTGTGCGTTTTTCATGCAGCAATAAAAGAAAAAACATCTTAAACTCATCCGACTAAAGTTACTAAAGTTCTTTTATTTGTAAAAGTAAGTAAGGCAATGGATAATTGATTTCCTCATGCTGCCCTGAAAGCATAAACTGTGGTCAAACATGCTGATGGTACAAGTGAACTAAATGAATGAAAAGCATCAGTGGTCCAGTTCCATTTAGAGAAGCTTGACGTTGTTTTTAATAAGACAGCTCTGTCCCAAACGTCACACTCACTTCTAAAGATTAACCATGGAAGCATCCGCTGTCGTCTTACAAAAGTCACTTCTTCTTTATTGTGCAGATTATGATTTGAGGGTGAGGCGTGAAGACGCTCAGTCTGCGGGATGGGCGTCGTAATGTGAGAGACGTCCTCTGTCAAACTTTAGTAGGAAACTGATTTACATTAGAAAAGACAAAATCACACGTCCTCTTGTTTGGGTTGAATTAGCAGACAGGTACTTGGCTGCTCTCTCTCTCTCTCTCTCTCTTGCTCGCTCTCTCTCTCTCTCTCTCCCCGTGCATACTCTACGACTTCCTCCCACAGTCCAGAGACTTGTTCGTCAGGTCAGTGGTGACTCGAGGTTGTCCGTAGCTGTGAGTGTGTCTGGTCGTCTGTCTCTACATGTCAGCTCTGTGATTGACTGGCGAACAGTCCAGGGTGTAACCCCGCCTCTCGTCCAAAGCATCCCCTCCAGCCCGCCCGCCCCCCGCACGTTAAAAGGCGTTCAGATGGATGGATAGACAGATACTTAGTGATTAAGGTTCACCATAAAGAATACATTTCAAAATAAAAGCAGGGTTGAATTTATACATCAAGTAAAGTACGCTCAGCTTGATAAAGTACAAATTTTGTTTTTATTTTAAAATGCAAATGAATGGAATTTAAAAAAATTGATCAATCATGAATACAAGTTTTTGATTGACAGCTCTAACAATTTTTTTTTTTTAATGTATACAAGTCCTAAAGTCCATTGCTCTTTTATTTTGTCTCTTTCAGAGAGAGTCAACATTGACTGTGGATTCAGCTGTTAGCCCTTGAACGTGAACTCTTTCCTCTCGTAAAAGTTCAACAGATGGTTACGTCCAATAAAGCATCAATCTCCCCAACAACGCTGCCAGTAACACACATTCCTTCATCCTCCTCCGTCCTCCCTGTCCCGTCCTATGAGAAGCTTTTCTCTGACTGTTGGATTCTTTCGATTGTCCTTCAGGGCTTGCCGTATCACCCCCCCTCGGTCAGTGTCTTCAGATGCTTTGAACTCGCTCACGCTCTTGTGGCAGAAAAGCACCTTATGTGTCTTCAGACAGATTACTGGAATTTGCTAGCTTAGCTTCAAAACGGTTCAAGGTTCATGAATTTGTCATTTTAATCACAGGGCTGCTTAAAGCCCATTAAACAAAACCTCTACAGTAATGTGTCCATTTCAGTCAGGACATAGTTAGCCTCGCTTAGCATGATTGAACCGTGATTTGTGTTTGTTCTTATTGGACAATTCAAACATGGCTCACGCCTCGTGTCCACGTAGCGTTTTTTCCCCCAACGCTAGCATCTTTTTTTAGTTGTTTTTACGGGTAGAGGATGTTTGCAGCAGAAAGCGGCCGGCGCCCAGCGTCTTTTCAACATGTGCTCCGCCTTCTTTGTGCGGCCGCTCCGAGCGCTCAAGTTTAAAAAAAAAACAAAAACGTTCAGCTTATCAAAAAAAAGCACTGCTGACATCACCAGCGCTTTTTATAACCAACCAATCACAAGGTTGAATCGCCGGTAGTCGTAATGTTGAAAACCAAAAACAATGGAGGAGAAGTTGGTTTTGGCTGTTTCTGTTTCATATTTATTTAATTATAGTAAGACTGAAATATGGAAACAAGGCGGTGATATTCCCCGTACAGTCGTCTCGTACGAATCGTGTTGTCCCCACATCCTCCTCGCTCCGAGTCTCATCGGACACTTCAAGTAAAACAGCATCATGCTAACGGAGGACTCCTTCAGCTGCCTGCTGAGACATGTTTGTCCCTTCTTGTCCCTTCTTGTCCCTTCTTGTGGTCAGAGTTGAAAATGGGCTTCAGTGAACATCTAATTTCCTGTAATGCCTTTAAAACCTTACCGTGGTCCCTGTACCTTAATCTGTAGCCGCCATCTGTTTAACCTCAAAATCACTATGTTGCTGCAGCGTGTTGTTGTGCACTGAAGCGAGTCACAAGACGAGGACTCGTGTCGATCGTCCCACTGAAAACAAAATCATTCACTCTCTCTCTCTCTCTCTCTCTCTCTCTCTCTCTCTCTCTCTCTCTGTGTGTCGTCTTAGCTCCAGGGCGAGCAGAGCTTATGTTTTCCTGCTCCTCCATCTTTCTTCCCGGATACGTGTGTTTATTTTGTCATTTTTCAGCGAGCGCTAACTCGTCTCCGCGGCGGTCCGCGTTAACGTTGATAAACTGAACTCGTCCTGCTCTATCTCGTGCGATCTCCTTTTTGCTTATCTTACATTAGCTCGGACAAACGACTGAAGCGATGAGCTTTTTCCTCGAGTGATTATTTAAAGGCTGTAAAAACACACCAGACTCCCCCGGATCGGCGTCACAGAGACTAACGTGCACTGCAGTTATTCTACATGCGACGTCGTCTTTCTGTTCTTCCCCGCGCTGATAGAATACGAGAATAATCGCACGTGTGGAAAGTGCTTCTTTTTGATTTTCTTCTTCATCTCCCGAACACAAACTTCACTTACATAACAAACTCGTTCACATCGGTACCTGATAGATCAAAGTAGAAGAAGAGAAGATTATGAATCCGGCCGCGGAGCTTTTATAACCCTGACAGCTTTTGTTTGGGATACATTTCGGCCTTTACCTCAGAAGTATTTAGGTTACGATACTCCGCCCCGGCACTCAATAAGAGGCTTTTCACATGTTGCCTCACAGCAGCGCTGAATCCTTCATGCACGTTCCCTACTTGCCATGCTTACCTGTTGGGCTCTCCAGTCTTTCTAAATGAAAAACACAGGACATATACTGTGGATGAGCACTGTCAGGGTTGACCCTGCCCTCAAGCAGCTGGCCCTCTGATCCGTCCCGCCTGTGTCCATGCATATTTATCCCTCCCCGGGTGGCTGAGAGCAGGCTTAGCATATGGATTAGCCCGGGAATCAGATGCATGGCTGCACTGAAGCAGCACAGCCAGTGATGAAAACAAACCAGTGCTGATATCGATCAAAGACACATTTAGCTGAGTACCCGACCGTGGACCTGAGTCATGACACACGTGGAGCTCAAATATCACTTTCATGAACCCTCGTCCGAGTGGGCTTCGTTTGATATGAAACATCATCATGCAGTGTTTCCCAAAGAGTGATGCAATATGTGTGTGTGTGTGTCGTTGTTTGTCTCCAGACCACGTTCTGAAGGTCTCGTCTCGGGCCTCAAACTGGGCGGTTTGTCCACGTCTTCTCTTTCTAAAACAAATATTAACTTTAACTCATTCATAGTAATTAGATTTGTTTCCTCAGCTCACGGCTACGACCTTCCCCGCGTTCCCGTCTGAGCGAGTGACACGTCTGCTGCATGCAAGATGACGTATGTGGTATCTTGGTCTCGGTCTTGTCTCGGTCTGGCCCTGCCTTGGTCTTGGTCTTGGTCTTGCTCTTGTCCTGGTCTGGCCCTGCCTTGGTCTTGGTCTTGGTCTTGGTCTTGTCCTGGTCTGGCCCTGCCTTGGTCTTGGTCTTGGTCTTGTCCTGGTCTGGTCCTGCCTTGGTCTTGGTCTTGGTCTTGGTCTTGGTCTTGTCCTGGTCTGGTCTGGTCCTGCCTTGGTCTTGTCCTGGTCTGGCCCTGCCTTGGTCTTGGTCTTGTCCTGGTCTGGCCCTGCCTTGGTCTTGGTCTTGTCCTGGTCTGGCCCTGCCTTGGTCTTGGTCTTGTCCTGGTCTGGCCCTGCCATGGTCTTGGTCTTGGTCTTGTCTCGGTCTCGGGGCACTTTGCTCTCCGGTATGTCTTGGTCCTGGTCTTGGTCTTGGTCTTGGTCTTGGTTAATGCGGTCTTGACTACAACACTAGAGATCAGATCATGAATGCAGAAACCCCACAGTGACGTCTTAAAGGCTGTAAATGAAACACAGCTGGATCAGCAGGCTTCAAACTGCAGCGTCACCAAACATGCGTCTGTCTGTCGTCGAGGCCGACGTTCAGCTCTCACCATGTAAATGTTGTAAACACACTGAGAGATACAAACATTGTCGGTTGTTGCTCATCGTTCTCGGACCAGTAAACTGGAGTGAAACCAGCAACCAGCCGGGCGTCCAGTCTCCTGCTCAACAACACCCACGAGCACCAGACGGAATCATGATGTGCTGACTCAGAACCTTTGTGTGCATCCGAGAGGAATCCATTCATGATCTGCTCGATGACGTGGGGGGGGGGGAGTGGCCCGGTGCTGCACCGCCTGCCAAGTCTGCTGGAGAGGTGACAGTGTCATGGTGCTACTTGGCTGAGTGTCATCAGACTGTGATACAACAACCTGGGGAAAATAGATCTGCTCACCTCATGATGCTATTTTTAGTCCCGAGCGGAGCGAAAGCAATTTCACGAACGATGGAGGAAAAAAAAAAAAACCCAGCACGTCGGAAAAAGACGTAGAATTGGATTTCATGTCACGCCGTGATAAACGAAGCACAGAGATTAAAGAGCACACAGGTCGATGACTTAATGAAGGAACAGTTCTGTCTCTGCGTGCGTCTGTTGTCTTCATTTATAAAACACACAGATTCATATTTTAAAGGGACGGCTGTGTGGAAACACCAGGACGAGCTGAAGCATTAGCGGCTTGCGTTCCTTGTTTGACTTTGACGTACGTCCAGCATGCTCGTTTCAGGCTTCGTTAAAGGGACACTTCACCCATTTACATGAAGCTGTGTATCATTAGAAACATGGTAGCAGTGTTGAATGGTCGTGAATCCAGCCCTCATTTTGCCCTGAGACGAGAAAAATGGGTTTTTCTTTGCCTGGAAGTTTTCTTCATGTGATGCAAAAAGCGTCATATTGCATCACATGAAGAAAACTTCCAGCTTCATGCAAATGGGTGAAGTATCCCTTTAAATAGCTTTGGGAAGACGGTGAGCGTGCAGGACTGTAAGTGAGCACCAGACACTAAACACACATGCTGTTATTGGAAAGATGACATATTTGACAGCTGCCTCCACTCATTTCTTCATTTCATGCAGATTTCTTGCAGATTTCTCGCTCAGAATTGACGGAGCTGCAATAATCATGTATCGCTTAACATTTGGACCCCTGACCCGGCGTTGACTCATCCAATCAAAAAAAACACCAGTTTTCGGTGCAGCCCCCTTTGAGTGACATTTTTACCAATACACAAACGCCTTTCTCATCCTCACCTCCATGGCACTCTTTAAGGCGTGACTGCTAATTATTCCCTTTGACTGTCCTGTTTGGACATGTGAGTCTACATAATAGGCCGCTGCTGTAAACTTGAGCTCGTGCTGCACGCAGAGTAAAGTATCCGAAGAGAGGACTACCTTCCCACCTCTCCATCACTGCATTCCTGATCTGATACGGACCGGAGTCCTGGCCTTTTGAAAGTCCAGCAAAGGTTCCTACTATAAACTCCCTTTGATTCCTGTTGCCAGCCTAAGCCTGAAGTTAGACACTTCATTTGGCTAAAGGATTAGACTGCTAAGCCTTTTAGTGGTAAGCTGGTCACATGAAAATCTAACATCAATTTGCATTGACAAGAAAAACCTCGCACCTCCTCCGGGGATTTCCGTCGAGCCCTGAGACTCCTCCCATGTCATCCCTGACTGTGCAGCGCTCTCATGCATCAGTGTCCATGTGGGTTTCCCCTCTGCAGGGCTGCGTCTTTGGATTTGGCTAACCCCTGTCTCTGTTTAGCCTGGATGTTTATTTTTTGATTTTTTTTTCTGGTCAGTTTCACAGATTGTCTCGTCTTCTTTCAGATTTCTGTGAGACCTACACCGAGGTGACCGCTGCAGTCGAACGTAAAGAAACCTCTGGAGGGAAGATAACCGAACTGACTCCCAAGGTAAGAGGCGTTTGCGCTCGCAGCTCTGCCGTGAAGTCGCGCACACAGTTGCTGTTTCTGCACACACAAATTAAGCGTGAAGCTCCATCAATGGGCTCAGTGTATAGTTACAGTGATACCTCCATAGTGTCACGAACTCTATAGCATGGCGGGCTGGTGTGGGTTGGTTTTATTTTTCCGTGCTGGAACACAGTGTCTGATTTCCACAGGTGCAGATATCACATGTGGTGTCAGCAGGGGATCCTATATGTACAGTATAGTTCATGAGAGATGTACAGAACATATGTGCAGCTCTCTTTTGGTCCGCTGTGACCGCTCAGTCATTCGGGAAATGATTAAAAATGCAGTTTAGTTAAATTGCAATATCTAAATGTCACAGGCTGCAGCTTTTTTCCCCCTGCAGCACGATGCACTTATTTACAAATCAAATGACCTGTCAGGAAAGTTTGCATATACTCAGATCAGCACATGGCCTCCTCACTGTGGAGAAGTCTGTAGGATGCAGTGTGCAGGATTCCACGCCGTGTCGTCCCTCAGCTCCGAGCAGCAGAGATGAACTCGTCCGGGTTCCTCCAGCGGAGCACAGAGAGAGAGAATCCTGTACTGTGCTGAACTTGAACTTTTTCTCCGTCTTACATCGTGGCTGACACGCTGTGCCTAACTGACAGCTCGCACACTTCTCCTCTGCACCGTGCATGAACACATGTGCAGCAGGATAGAGCAGATTTGGTTTAGTAAGGGTTTAGTTCTGACACTGTACTGAATCAGGATGCTTTAATGTTATCAAATCACCTGAACTGTCAACCTCAGTCGTCGTCATTGTTGTAACCAGAGGAGACGTTGGCGTTGTGTCGGACTTGTTGAACCGCACAAACATTCTGTTGTTGGATGTTTGTGAGTGTTTTATAGAGCTCACCTGAGCCAGCTGTGATTCTGCCCTGCGGCAGGAACATGATTCTCCGGGCTGCACGTGCTCCCAACGTTCAGAGCCGTCGTCTCTCTGGCTTTTTAAGTTCTACCTTTTTAGTGTGGCTTTTTCTGCAGGGAGTCCCGGCGAGAAGGCTGCTGTTTGTATGTGGCACACCTGTCAGCAGCACCCGCTCTCTCCCCCTCCACTTTGTCGTGTGAGTACATTTGACGTGCTCTGCAGGTGATCAGAGAGACCCCCGCTCGTACGTCACTCCTCTAAACGCACCGACTGAGCTGGGAAGCCTTCGTGCAGCTGGTTGCTGAGTCACCTATAAAAAGTCCCACATGAGGAGGCAGAGTCGTGGTTTTTAATCTTCCTTTAACTGAATTGCAGGGTAGCGTTGCATCCTTGCAGCGTCTGTCCTGCTCGTGTTTGCTGCTTCAAGGCGTTACTCGCTCCTCTCTGCACCACGAGCTTCATGAATCTGTGCAGATCTATTTTTACAGCCACTGACATTTATCTGCCACAGCTGATAGTATCTGTAAGTTAAACCAGAGGAAGTGGCTGTTAGTGCCAGCTGTCTGGTTTTTTTTGTATTCGATGAGTCTTTGCTGATGCAACAGCAAGATCCAAAAAAAACAGTAGCGTGCAGGAAATATTAGCATTCGTGCTCGTCTTCCCTTCTACACAGGCGACATGGATCAAAACCAAGAAGCTGCCGTCACACGGACGAGAGGTGAGCAGAGCTGCACAAACATCCCGCCCTCGTGCTTCAGGTGGGGAGAAAGAACGGGCCGAGTGTTTCCCTGCACAGCTGTCAGGCCGATCAGGAGACGCGCTTCCTTCGCTCCAGCAGGCATACTCACAAACACAGCCCCCCCCCCCCCCCCCCCCCCACCTGGGCACGAAAACCAACCAAACACACATAATCAAACGGACAAACATCCAGATGCGTGCTCTCACACACACGCTTACACACACATTTACATTCATACAAAGATCCTCTGTGAGCTCGGCTGACATTTATCTCCAAACACGGAGCGCTGCGGCCCTTCACAGCAGGTCGGACACGCCGGGAGCTGACTGTGAGCCAGACGTTGATTCACTTTTATTCTCCGACAGTTTGACTCACCACCTGGCCCGGGGTAATCCCAGCGCACGCTTTTGGACAGTCCCCCCCCCCCCCGTACTAAACCTCAATTTCAATCTGAATAAATTGAAGTTCTCATATGGCCATTCAAGCTCTGCCCGGCACGAACCGGAAGAGCTAAGCTTTATGAGCGTTAATGCGCCGCTGAGAGAGAGAGAGAGAGAGAGAGAGACACGCTGACATTTCAAATGAAACCATTACAGTCACAAAGATGTGGCTGCAAGCTGTTGCTGTATTAACGCTGTCTCCTTCTCCGTTTGTGACATTTGAGGAAGCAGTCTTCTTGGTAATCAATAAACAAACTTAATAACCTGCCTCGTGGCTCTCTCATGTCTAGACTGAACGGAGGAGCAGCGTTTGAGCTTCACTTCGCAAACAAGCTCGGGATTAATTAGCATGCAGCTAAGTGACCTTTTCCAGGAAGTGAGGAAACATAAGTGAATTCTGACGCTGGCTAATGCCTGCATAATTAGTTTGTCATTCAGTGTCGAGTCGACTTTCTCTGCATAGAGTCACCTGTTGGCTCCTGAAGAGGCGTCGTGAAGCACAACGATGGCCGTCGCCATCTTGGAAATGTCATGGCAACCTAACTTTCGATCAATCGCGCCAGTTTAAGCGAAACTCTCGGGATGAAAAGTCCTTCAAATGGTTTGGAAAAATATCCCTGTGCAGCTTTGACACCATAAAGAAATGAGCTAGTGTTGCTAATGATGCTGCAGTAAAAATCTGCATTTTAATAGAATTTTTTTTTTTTTTTTTGCAGCCTGCCTCAAGTGGGCTCTTGAGGAACTGCAGTTTTTTTTTTTTTTTTTTTGCACTTCCACATTGGCACCAGTTTGCCTGTTTGTTGTGACTCTCTGCTTTGCACTGTATGATTTTATATGCGAGCAGGATAAACAAGGTGCAGCTGTAATGTTAGGTTGAAGCGTCACAGAAAGCGAGTGGGTGGTATTTTATGAAACCGTGTGGTTTCTTGGACAGCTCTCTCATTCACTGAAAGGAAGTGGGTTTTTTTTTTTGCATCATCTCTGCAAAACACTTCCTGTTGTTATTTTTTTTTTTTTTGGTTGATACTCTGTTATTTCATTCACTCTCATGCGATGGCATCAGATGAGCAGCCGGGGCGTTGAAGACGCTCCCTGTCTGGGGTCAGATGAAAGGCTCAGGCGGAAAACTTGAAACCACAGTTGGCAGAGATTAGAAAGTGTTTGTGGTGTGATTTCAGGTTCCTGACTGTGATGCCTATAAATCCTCAGGGCTGCGCGCGCGCGTGTGTGTGTCAGTGATTTAGGCAGAAATGGGAAAACAGGGGGTGCAAAAAAAAATACAGGGGGTGCAAATTTTTTTCAGTGTCACTAACGGCGGCGCGGCGGTTATGTGCTCCCTAACACACTAGTTTTGAAGAAAACTGAATAAGTCTCTAAATGGTGCATTCTGTTCAATAAGATGCATTGTTACACGTTTTAGTTTTCACATTTTAGTTTTCCCAAGCTTCATAATGTTGATTTACTGTACAGCCCCTACCCTGACACACCCCATCATCATTTGACTGCAACTCACTTGGTTCATGTTGTCTAAGCCCTTTGTTGGCCCACTGCTTCTATCTGCACTTTCTTTAAAAAACAAACAACAAACACATAAATTCATAATATAATATTGTGTCATCCAGTAATAATAGATCCCTAGACCTTGATAAGTCAATCATCTGGAGCTAAACCCTGCAGTCCGTTGATTGGTTGAAAGAGTCGTCACTTCCTGTGTTACGTTGGTAAACAAAACTCCACCGTGTTTAAACCATTGACTGTAACACAGCTGATTGTTTACGTGTGTATTTCTCCTCACCGCACACAGCCTTCTCTGAAACAAAGCTGGATTGAGTTCTTGTAATAAACAGTCACATGCCAATGACAAAGTGGATGAACTGCTGGATGTTTCCAGCGTTGGTTTTGTTTATGTAGCGTTTTTCTCTTTTGTTGGATTTATTAGTTAGCGGATAGCTGTTAGCGGTTAGCTGCTACCATCTGACGCTATTTACATAGCGGCTATCGTTATCCTGACATTCCGCCTACCAAATAGGGCACGGGTGGCACCGTACAGAAACCCGTGTAGTAAGCACGTCTATTAAATGTAGATTTTTGCACGGCCTAGGTCAAGCCGTGCAAAAATTTCAAGGCCGTGTTTTTTTAAAATAGGCCGTGCAAAAAGCGGCTTCGCGGCAGGCTACCTAAATCAGTGGTGTGTGTGTGTGTGTGTGTGTGTGTGTGTGTGTGTGTGTGTGTGTGTTATACAGGCGTTGGGTGGCGTGCAATGATGGAACTAAAAGGAGAAACTGATCCATATGTGAATACATGTTGCGATGTCGGATGTCCACACTCAGCCCCTGCAAAGCTTTTTAAAACACAAGATACAAATATTGCTTCCTTTGCGAGAATCCGCACCGATGTAGGACACGCCCACCCGGATGCTTCTACATCTGATACAGGCTGATGAAGTCAGCCGTGAAGATCAAACAGCCATGGGAAAAACTTCCAGCAGACCTTAAAGTCTGTTTAAAAAAAGTGAATTGGTGAATCAGACTCTTTAAGTTTACAAGCACGATAAGAAGCTGCACGTTTCTGTGAAATCCTGTGTAGCTGACGGGCTTTGCTGCTTCAGTCTGCAGATGTGGCTTCTTTTTAAAGTGTTTTTCTCATGTTGTGGGAGAATGTGTATATCCGACCATGTCAGAAAGGATGCATCATGTGCAGGAGAGATGCTCCCTGTGAATATGTCTGCGTTTACAGAAGTTACATCTTATCAATGAATTCCTCTTCAGGCGGTCTGCAAAATGCAGCTCCTGTCGGATGTCACGCTGTGACACAGATCTGATCGTATCGAGTGTGATCCAGTTTCAAACTCACTAACAAAGACTTCTTTCTATGAACCAGACTGGACTCAAATGTTCTGAGTTCCTCGGAGCGATCCTGTTTCCCTGCACTGACTGTTAGTGTGACACGCTGTTTAACGTCTTTGCATACTGGACCAGCCGCCTCTGCTGCTCTGTGCGTGAAATGATTCATATCTGGTGTTTACCTGCGGCCCTGCAGCTTCATGTGAGATAGCAGGATGTTTGCACAGACACTGAGACGTTAACGGCTACCTGCAGTCATCGCTCTGCTGCCGGGTTCTGAACTTTAGCTGGTATTTACATGTTAGCGAGCTGTGCAGGGATTATTTAATGACCTTTTTTATAATTACAGGGTGTGGCGGGACTTCTGATCTCATCACAGACTGTGTTGTAAATGATCTGTGACGCATGCAGAGCCGCAGATAAACGACTACGACCGTTCAAGTTTGTAAAGCCTTCAGGTCTTAAGAAAAACACGGCAGACGTTTGGAAAGTTGAAGATTCTCAAAGTGGACGGTCGAATGATTTGAGGACGGATTCCCTTCGTCCTGATTGCGATGATCACGGACTATAGACTGGTATAGTAATGACGTATTTTTGTAGGCCAACCCGAAAAAATTTGTCTATGGGATTTTTGAATTGGATTTTGGATCATTGCAGAAAATAATCTCTGTGTCAAACACACTTTTCTGATACGTAGCTGTTAAGTTCAGCGGGATAATCTTTACAGATGAACATCATTTATATGAAGTTTGAAGAGTTAATGCAGCCGAGAGAAGTAAAAAGCTAACGTTATGCTACAAGCTAACTACACCGCGGTCGGTTTATTATGACGTCACGACCGTTATGCTTCATCGATCTAATCAGCGGATTTGACAAGCTAGCTAAATGTTAGCTTAATAAGTTGTTTATTAACCTAATATTTACAAGAACAGTGAAAAACATGACTAGAGGCCGTAAGGAGGATTAGGGAGAGAGTTCACGGCGTGATGACGTTTAATGTCTGTGAAAACCACTGTAGTTTCAGCTAGCTACTCGTTAGCAACCGCCGTTTAAAGTTCGCGTAAAAACTTTAAAAGTCACAAGTGGGGTCTTAGCTAACGTAGTTTATCTCGTCTAACAAAACGTCAACATCTCTTCAGCTTGTGTTAACCACAGACCTTATTTCAGGCGTCTAAACACAAACATTCAAAATCCCCACTTTTAGAAGTTAGAACCACGGCGCTAAAATGCTAACTCACTTCCTGGTTTTAGGACTCAAAACTACACCAGTCTATAGGACGGAAGCAGAAACCGCGCTTTCATCAAAAACGTCACCGATATCCATGTGATGCGTTCTTTGTGGTCACACTGTGGATGACGAGACTTTCACTCACAGGAACAGCTTCGAACATTTAAACTCCTGCGTGGATCCAGGTATCAGGATCAGCTCAGGTTATGTGCCTGATCGTGTCTCTGTGACATCTGATGCTGAGCGTCCTGCTGATGTCACGTATCTGATGCTGCTGCTAAAGGCTAAAGAACTCTTCATCCCCGTTTCTCCCTCTTCCTCTCCTGGCGTGTCTCCTCCCTCCTCGCTTCCTTAATCTTCACCCGAGGCGGTGTCAACAGGTGCAGCCGGGAGCGATATGAACACAAGTCTCTGCTCAAACAGTCCCCCCCCCCCCCCCTCCATTATACATACAGTGTGTCATGTAAAGAACAGGCCGCACATTCACGTGGAAAAGAGAGAAAACAGGTTCAAAGTACTCGACCCTCCAGACGCCTTTTCTTGTTAAACACCGGCCCGGCTGTGTTTGCTCTCCCGGCCCGAGCTCAGCTGTATAGGGTTCGAGATAAAGACAGCGTGTATGGCGCAGGCGGAGACCTCACAGTGTCTTTTCACCCCGGGCGCTGCGGGTTTACAAGTTTAATGAGTAACACATCAGCGTGGAGAAGTGGAGCTGCACGGTCCGTCTTCAGGCTCCCGCTCAGGAGGAGGACGTGCCGGAACATGCCGGATCGTCTCGTTCTTTAGTGGGGGGGGGAGAGGACGAGGACGAGTTAATGTTCTGTCACTCTATGAAAAGACAAGCTGCTCTAAATGTTGTAATTCTATATTTCAGGTTTGTAATTCTCATAATCTCCCCCCACTGTTGTTGTTGTTTTGTTTTTATGCCGTTGAATGTGTTTTTAGTTTACAGTGTCATGAAAGGTGCCCATAAATAAAAAGTATAATTATTATTATTATTGTTATAAACATAAAGTGTTTCACTGCGTTGACTGTCAGAAGGGACATGGAGGCGTTTGTACCTGTTGGGACTTTGTGAGTAAAATCAAATCTGGAGTTTAAATTTGAAGCCGTGTGGCCAACTGTGCCGTAAGATTTTCCAACATTTGAGTTTTCCCGAGTCTTTCAAGTGTTGCCAGAGAAGAAAAAGTGGACAGTGTGAACGTGTTTGACGTTTCGACCTCTCCGAGTCTGAAAAAAAACCCAGCCTCTGTGGCTGTGAGCTGGCATGTTTACGACGCCCCAAATTGCTCTAAACGTGGTTAGGAAAGCTCTGGATGCACTGAATGTATCCGTAATGAAGACCAGACTTCTGTTCCTCCAGGGGGCGAAGACATAAAGACATGCAGGAAGAAAAACACAAAGACAGAGATCTGAGGGGACACAGGACAGAAAGGACTTGCTGCTGGTGGTGCTGCTGGTGGTGCTGGTGCTGCTGGTGGTGCTGCTGGTGCTGGTAGTGCTGCTGGGGCTGGTGGAGCTGGTGCTGCTGGGGCTGCTGGTGCTGATTGTGCTGCTGGGGCTGGTGGGGCTGCTGGTGCTGCTGGTTGTGCTGCTGGTGGTGCTCGTGCTGCTGGTGCTGATTGTGCTGCTGGGGCTGGTGCTGCTGGTGCTGCTGGGGCTGGTGCTGCTGGTGCTGGTAGTGCTGCTGGGGCTGGTGGGGCTGCTGGTGCTGCTGGTTGTGCTGCTGGTGGTGCTCGTGCTGCTGGTGCTGATTGTGCTGCTGGGGCTGGTGCTGCTGGTGCTGCTGGGGCTGGTGCTGCTGGTGCTGGTAGTGCTGCTGGGGCTGGTGGGGCTGCTGGTGCTGCTGGTTGTGCTGCTGGTGGTGCTCGTGCTGCTGGTGCTGATTGTGCTGCTGGGGCTGGTGCTGCTGGTGCTGCTGGGGCTGGTGCTGGTGCTGGTGGGCAGCGTTGACCGGTTCAGGGTTGGCATTCCAGCTCTTTTGTTGTCAGGCCACAAATATTCCAGCGGTCCCGGCTCGCTCCTACTCCTCGGCCACAGAAATGAAGTGAACTTTGGAGGACTCCAATAAAGGCGGGGAGGAGTATTTAACGCCTGGGGTCAGAATCGCTGGATTGGCTTCACACACTGGACGCTGTTGTCGCTCTCCACGTGGTCCGCACTGGAATCGACTCTTGGCACCTTCTGCTTTGAGTTTGACTGTGTGGGGGAGTCTTTACATGCACACTATTAAAGACAGACGAGGAGAGAATCAAGCCCCTTTAATAAAGTGGATTTATTAGACCACCTCCCCATGCATGCACAAACATGCACTGAATCTTTCCCCCATATTTATATATAGCACAGGAAGGATCCAGCCTACCTTTTTCTACTGTGTTTAGATGAATTCCAGATCAGTGAGCCGTGCGCTGCACCTCCTCATTAAAGATGCATTTCTGAAAGCTAACGGGCCGGCTTCGACATGCCGTGTCGAGCTCCGGCTATATCGAGATGATTCCCCTCCGACACTGGAGCCACAAGTCCAGTCGAGTTTTACAGGCTGATTGTAAAGTTCGATCACACCTCTTTACCTGAGTCTGATTATTGGTGATAACAGATACAGGAGCCTGGACTGATAAAAACACATCAGTCCCTATATTGACTCATCTCTGCTCCTTTTTGTACAGCGGACACAAACAGTTATTTATTTAACTGATGTGTTTCTAAGGTTGGGAAAATGACTGAATCTGGAGATTACCAGAGACTCGAGGTTGCAGGTTTGACTCCTGATCCTGACTTGGTTCGGGCCAGTCTCTCTCACAATGTTTTCCTGCCAAGCAACGTTACGTCAGAAGCTCCCCAAACAATAAACTTAAAGAAAATAAAAAATAAAATTTTTTTTTTCAGTGTAATGGATCGATCAACTAACGGAGAGTATTTAAGTGCGACAGAAAAGCCTGAAGAATTCTGACAACCTTAAAGCAACAGAACCTGGAAGGCTGAGGGTTTAAATCCTCCTCTGCCTGTTTGAAGACGAAGTGATCTCTGTGCAAACACGTTGTTTACTTTGCACCCTGATGGGATTTCCTTCTCTCTCTTTATTTGTTTGATGTCGTTCGACGCTGCCAGCTCAGGTGTTATCTCCATTACATAAATTGCCCGCGTGCCTTTTGGCAAAGCACTCGACGTGTTGAACGTCTGCCAAGTCTGTCAAGGTTAGCTTAGCTAACGTGCACGTGTGTATGTGTGTGTGTGTGTGTGTGTGTGTGTCAGAGAGGCCTGCAAGTTAAAAAAAATCCTTCTCTTGTTTTTTTTGTTGTGAATACTTTGATCATTTAACCTCATCCAGTACGACCTGATTTAAATGATTTACAACAGGTGTGTGTGTGTGTGTGTGTGTGTGTGATAACTGTGACTTTATCCGTGTGTTGCATCAAGTCAGAGGAGAGACAGAGGAAACCTTTGCTCTCTTCACACACGACCTCAGTCAGGTCTTCCCTGCTGATCATCTGTAGAAAGAAGAGAAGAGACTCGACGTTCCTCAGACTGAATCAAACTGAGCTGAAGTGAAAATGGCTGAAACAAAAGGGCCGACGGGGCCGACGGGGCCGACGGGGTCGACGGGGTCAGTGGGTCAGCTGTCAGAGTGACTCCGGCTGCTTGGTTGTGTTTGCGGGCTAAAGAGAGAAAAACACTTATTTGTTCAAAACTTCAATGTGAAACATGTAAAAACATCCCAAGTATTCCCGGATTTAGGATTCAAGATGACGCTGTTCATCATGAGTTTCCACAAAATGGTTCCGTCCCCTCCGAGAGACTGGACTCAGTAAACGTTCAGATAAGTCTCCCGTCTCTCTTCAGCTGTCGCTTCTTTAAGACAAAAACATGACGTCCAGAAGAATGGGAAGGCTGCCACTCCGTGCCTCTACGGCTTCCTGCTGCTGGATTTCCTCTGAGAACACTTCCTGCTCAATCACACACTTTCACTCCCGCTCCTCCCGAGGAGTTCCTGCGGGATGCTTCGCCTCTGCCGCTCGGCTATCGCTGAGAATAACAAGCAAAGGCCGCCGTTTTTAAGCTGTGCTTTTTCTGCCTCTCCATCTGTCTGTGTGACCGTGTTTACAATGCCGGATATATTTAGCTCTCTCTCTCTCTGTGTGTGTGTGTGTGTGTGTGTGTGTGTGTGTGTCCTTGGCTGTTTGTTTCTCTAAATGGGTTTGTGTGTCCTTGGGTGGCGTCTCTGAAAGCATCCTCCTGTTTTTATTAGTGTCTGTGTGTGCTCTGTTAATGTGTGGAGGCTGTGTGAGTCCATTTATGTATGCATCCAAGTGTGTGTGTGTGTGTGTGTGTGTGTGTGTGTGTGGGGATAATTCCTGTGCCGTCCATACACTCATGCATGCAGCAGTGGGAGACGAGTGCAGAGGCATGCCCGGGGATGTGGTCGGCCGAGGCCTGTGTTTAGTGGAACATACTGTACTGAGCCGAGCTGCTGCAGTAAAGCTGCTATAAATAGAAGGTGCTGATAAAGAGGAAGAAAAAAAGGGGAGGGGGGGGGGGGCTTTGGAGCGAAGCAGACTCACCGAGACGTTCCTGTTTGAACACTCAGTCAGGGTGAGTGCGAGTCCAGACTGAGCTCAAAGCAACACTCAGGTGCACGAGAGCGTCCAGCCAGCGCCTGCGTGAAAACGAGCAGGACTCTCTGATTGACTTCTTTGGTTGTCTCTGGGCGTCTCATGATATTTAGTGGTGTTTCTAATAAGAAATCTCCCTGTTTACTAAAATGACGTTTTTATTCAGACTGTAGTCGACGGGGTTCAAAGGTCGTAAAATGGTCAAACACAACGTCACATTTTTAACTCTTGAACTCGCGGTTCTGGTTTTCAAGACGTGTTTGTGGTTCCATTGTTTGGAAGGTCAGCTGGTCAAGCCAATGCAAACACATCATGAGTGATAACGCAGAGGATTCAGCCTTTTTCATTGGACGACTGTGAGTCCTTTGCAGAGTTCTCTGATACGAGCGAGGTCTTAACCCAGCGGTGGGTGAATCCTTCAAAGCGAGGGGAGTTTTGCCCTCTGATCTAGGAGGTCATGATGGATGGAGGCAGGGGAGCGGTGTTAGCTTAGCCTCCGAGTTCAAATCCATAAGGAGAGGTGAGGGGAAGCGGACTTTTATATTCGAGACATTCAGCTCCAAGGACGCTCCGCATGTGAAGCCTGAATGAAGCTCGTGTCATCAACCTGACCAAGAGGAAGGTAACGTCACGCCACTCCACGTTTGAACGTAGCATGCTTTTTTTTCCAGACCGCCATCTTTGTTTTATTTGAGTCAGACTGTCTAAATTCGGACCACATGTTCGGCATACGTTGCTTCACCTTTCCTCTAGTTGAAGACAGGAGGCCGTGCCCGAACACGTACAGTGCCTTTCAGTGGCGTCTAAGATTAGGAGTACAGCCGGCTGATTGGATAAAGACTGAAAGATGTGAAGCGGGCCCAGCGAGGTAAAAAAAAATCAACTGTGAAATGGGATATTTAATGAATCTGGGTCCTCATAATGGAGCGTTGCTGTCCATGCTGGTGATTGGAGACAAGGTGACGTCTAACTGGCTCCTTATGAAGCGTTAATGACATGAAGCCAAAGGCAGGTCCATCAGCATCGTGAGGCATCTTGCCCCCCCTCTCCTTATGTGTGCACCTCTGCTGCTCAGCTGGCTCCCCGCCCTCTTTAAGCAGCACTCTAACCTGCTTTATGGCCTCCTTTTATTTTTACTCCCTTCTTTGTCTCCTCTGTTCCCTCAGTTCACCTCCTTTCCTCTCCCACTCATCCTTGACCCCGATCTTCTGTCGCCAGCCATCATTTTGTCTCGTCCCTCCATAAACACTCCTTCAAACGTCCTCTGTAACTCACACACACACACACACACACACACACACACACACACACACACACACACACACACACACACACACACACACACACACACACACACACACACACACACACACACACACACACACACACACACACACACACACACACACACACACACACACACACACAACACACACACACACACACACACACGTGGAGGGTAGTGGTTTGGCTCCATGCACACACTGCTCCCCCAGTGTTCCCATTTGGAATTCTCCCCGTTCCCCTCCATTCCCAGAATCCAGTTTAACCATAGCAACACCAGCATGTCTGCACGCGCACACACGCACACGCACACACACACACACACACACACACACACACACACACACACACACACACACACACACACTGACTCACTCCTTTTTTATATTCACCACATACTCTTTTTTTTTTCCCCCCATGAGAGTTTTTTTTATACCCCAAGCCTGAGCTGTTTTTTTTATAGCCCCCCCTCCCCCCTCCCCCCTCCTCCCTCCTCTTACTGGGTTCCTTCAGGAATTTTTGGCTCCAGTTCAAAAATTCTAAATGAGCCACAGGCTGCTGCAGCACCCTGGGCCCCCTCGCTCCGCGTCTGTCACCCCACATGTTGACCCCAGGGAGTGTGTGTGTGTGTGTGTGTGTGTGTGTGTGTGTGTGGGGTGGGGGGGGGGGGGCTGAGGAGCTGTCCACAGACTGATAGACTGGTCCTTGTCCATGTCTGTCAGTTTATGACTTTTAAAATGCTGTGAGAAAAAAGACCAAATGTGGACAATAAGAAGCCAAAGAGTGTGAAGTGGTGATGCATCTGTCGGACATCGGTGCATCTCAACCATGTGAACACACATCTGACATTAATGTTGCATGAACTCATGTCAGGCGTCCATGTTTCTGTTTCTCCGGGTGAGGTCGTTTGTGTTCACATATGCAGCTCGCTTCATCTCCTCTCACTGACCTGCACAAAGCTCAACATGACCTCGTCACCTCTCAGAACATTTTATTATATCACAAACTCAAAAAAAAAAAAAACCTTCCTAGTTCAACAAATTACAAACTTGCATCATCGTATATCTGAACTGTAATGTGATTAACTCCCCCCCGCCCCCCCCAATAAATGTAATCTCAGCATCTTCTAAATCCCTCTGCAATCTAAGATACCCCCCACATATCCACAGAGTGAAGAGTGAAATGCTGCACTGTTATTTTACGAGCAGTACACAGTCCAAAGTGTGCACAGCGTATTCTGACATGCATCTTTTTTTTAAAGCGAGGACACGAGGAGACTCCACAGCGGTCCTGTTCTCAGAGGTGTACAACGTTTTGCTTTTACGGAAAGATTTATTTCTTTCTTTTTTAAATTCCGAGATCACAGAGCCTTGCAGGAGGAGTTTGCACATGATTCTTTCTGTGCAGCTCTCTTTGCATGTGGCAGCTCTCACTCTAAACCATCTCTCTCTCTCTTTCCTCCTTGCTCTGCTTTTTTTTTTTTTTTTTTTTTTTTTGGTGCAAAAAAACAAAAAACAAAACAAAACAGAGCCATGGAAAGAAATTTGCTCTGCAGATGTTGTCTCTGGTGGAGCCCAAGGCTTGCAGTCGAATGCAGCTCTGCTATTCCCTCCACCTCTGCCTGACCCCATTCTCTCATTTTCCCATCGACTCAATCTCTGCTTCTCTCTCCGCTGCATGGCGTCCGTGTTGATTGACAAACTGCCTTTAATTGATTCACTGCACCGTGTGTGCTGTGCTGCTCGGATCTGCAGGCCTCGCTCTGCAGAGCTGCTGTCATGTGGCTTCATATACAGAAAGGCTAGCATGTGAGATGCCTGCTGCACATTACCCCGCTGATATAGCGAGTTTGGCTGAGGCGCCGTCCCCCCCCTTTCCCTCGAGTTGTTCGTCCCTCTTTATCTCCGTGGTCGTCCATTGTATTCGGTCTGTTCTGGATTCTCAGTTTTCTCGCTGCTGTGAACACATGTGCAGCCCCGATGTGTCACCGTCATGTGATGCTTTTCCTGCTCCATGTGCATCCTGTCACTGCTTAATTGCACCTGTAAGCAGTTTGATGACAACTTTCATCACCTGCATTCATTCAAATAAATAAATAAATAAATAAATAAAATAACATCATAAATAATCCCCAGGCACCAAAACAGAGTACAAAAAAAGGGACAAAATTGCGTGGAGATTATAATTACCATAATTTCAATGGGGTCCCAATCCCGTTAATACACGTGGCTCCGTAAGGCTGTGCATTAATTTAGCGTTTCACAATAGCTTCAAACATGTTTGAGGCTCCGGGGGATTGAAAGCAGAGTTTGTATGGTTTGAAGAGCTTTGGACATCACATGTCTTCGTTGGAAGCACATCCTTTGTTACAGTGAAGTGATCCTGGTATCCTAATCCGCCCATCAGCCTCCTCTGTTCCCAATCAATTTACTGTGAATGTGCACTGCAATGTGTTTATCCGGTGCGAGCCCAGCGGGGTGTACGTTGGAAGCCAAACATCAGTAACAATCCCCTTTCTGACTTGTTTAGGAATCACTTTTTTCCCCCCCGTCATTATGGCATTAGAAGTTGTCCCATTTGATCTGCTGTCTCTCAAGCCCTATAGAGCCGCTGCTTATAGAAGTCTGCTTGTTTGTTTGTTTGTTTGTCGGCTTTACGCACAAAGAAAGTCTGTTTTCTGAGCTCTGAATCACCGCCCGCACCCCCCCAATTTATTCAGCTTCTCAAAGAGGTCTGGTGTTGTGCTCATCGACGTTTCCCCCAGTTGGGGAAACAATTGACAAATTCAAAGCTTCGCAGGCGGGACGGAGAATGTGGACAACAACTTCCTACTGTAAAAAGCCTGCTAGCTACATCCAGGGAAAGTGAAAGAGCATCACATGAAGGCAGAAATAAAAACCGGTACTGTTCCATGTTTGTTAGCATTCTGTCCATGCTCATTTAAGATATTTTATTACAAAAGAAACCCCTCTGTGCTCGCACATTTATCACAGTGAAAGCTTTTCAGGCTTCATCATTAATGTGGACGTTAACCTTCGGCTGGTTGTAGCTAGCTAGCAAAACGTAGCTCCCGAGCTACATGAAAGAAATCGACAGAGAACGACTCAGTTTAACTGTAACTGAAGGTTCATTTTTGGCCCATAATATGATTGAATGTGTCTGATAAGGAAAGAAGCAGACAATGAGCTCCTCTTCAAACAGAAAAGTCAGAGAGAAAAAGTAACGGCATGTCTTACATTGCACTTGAAGCTGTTGCATCAGACAGTGTGAAGCCTTCTAGCTGTTCTGCGAGCGTACATTTAAGGCTCTAATGTATTCACGCCAAGTACCGCAGAATGTCCTCCGGCCCTGTTGTGGTTGTTGACTCCTGTCTTTGAATAGCAGGCTGTGTTTAAACGTCTCAAATTCTCTGGGAGACATCACAAGACCGAAACGCTCTGACATCGATCGTCCTGCGACTTTTTAAAACGAGCGTCCAGCACGTCCGCTCATTGATCTGTTTTAGGGGGGAAACTTTGATCAGACGTCACTCTGCTGTGAAACGTCATGTAGAGTCGTGATCACGCGTGATGCGTGATCAGAGATCTTCCAGCTGTCACGTCTCTAAAAGACGAGCGTACAGTTACACGACAAAGAGTTTCATCCTCCTGGAGACACTTGATACAGAAAGAACAGGTAGCTCGTGTGTTCAGCCATTCATTATGGACAGCTCATGTTTTTTTTCCTCCTTAAAAAAAAAAAAAAAAAAAAAAAAGGCTCTTCTCTGCTTTTAATACGGAGCCAAATGATTGTGGAGATGATGTGCAGTGAATGAGTGGTGGTGCACATTTTGTTCCATGCTGTGGGGTCATGTGATCCGCTGGTCTGTTACTCCTAAAGAGTCCTCTAATGTTCTGCACTGTTACCAAGGGAACCAAATCAAAAGGCACCCATCGTGCTGCACTTCTCTGTTCTCTTCAGGAAACAAGTTGAAAGCATGAACCGCACAGGAAAAACGCTGCTCCAGCTCCTCAGCGTCTCGCTAGCCGCTCTGGTTAGCCGCGTGTGTGTGTGTCGTAGTAGCTGTTGCTGCGCTTTTAAAAGCAGCACATGTACACAGCCGGAGAAGGTTTGGCAGCCCCGAGTGTGAGTTTGCCAGTAGCGACTCCTTTTCTCGAGGCTCGTCAGGCGACCGTCTGTTCCCGTGCCAGACCTTGACTCCACGCTCTGTTGTGAGTATCTGGCTGCAGTGAGCAGGAGGTAGGAGGCCGAGTCAGAGCGAGTCCAGATCAGCTGCGACCGAGCGCCCTGAATGTCTCTGTGACGGGGAAGTGGAAGCAAACAGGGCTGAGGATTGACTCGGCAGTTTATTTCCTGGACTTGTGTTTGTTTTGATTCCCTCGTGCGTAGACAGATCTTCCTCTTTTCATTCACAAACTTGAACTTTGATTTTTTTTGAAAGACTCTGGCTGTAACATTACCGACCGTATTGTATTTTAAAGTAGGGGTTTTTGTGCAGCTGTGAGGCGCTGATCAGGTAGCAAAAAGAGGTCAGGAGGTAGAAACTGATGTTAAAAAAGGAAGTTAATTTATTCATCAAAAACAAACGTCCTAACCAAGGAAACCACTAGTTTAAATAAAATAAATAAAAGCTGTTGCTCTCTCTCTGGACTGGTCTTCACCCTGCCTTTGGACCAAGATTCTAATGAGGCTGCAGGGTTGTAGGGCAGGTGGGGGACTCTTCTTTAGAAAGGCTCCTCCGCTGCCTTCTGGTCATTTCTTCGAGACAGAAGTCTGAGCCGCTCTTACCAGAACATGCAGGATGTGTATTGAATGACAAGGCGCTGGCTCACCCTGAGAGACGTCTTTTTAAATGTCATCTTGATCCCCCTCAGTCCATTAAAAGGACGTGAAAACACCTGCAGACTCCAGCTCTGCATCGACGTGTGGCGCTGCTCCTTTACAGTGAGCGTCTCAGGTGACTCAGAGTGACATTTCACTCGTGTTGCTCCTCTGGAAAAGACTTCCTTCTTTTCGTGAAGATGTCTTCATGACAGCAGGAAATGTGATTCTGTTACTCTGAGCCTCCTTTTATCTTTTAATGTTGAGCCCACCTAAATGCCAGCGCAGACATCTGCGTGATGAAGATCTGGTCTGGTGGGGCAGAAGCACCCGGGTCACCTCTGCACTGGAGACAATGCTCTCTTACATCAGGGTTCACAGACGAGGTAGACACCTTCCTTATCTGTGTCCTCAGTCTGACACTCACACTGGATTACTGAGTCTGGCTGCTCAGCACAGAGTGCAACGCCACGGTTAAGTACATAACGTCCTGTACTGTGCACACACACACACACACACACACATGCTATACACTGTGAACAGCAGGGCAGCAGCGTGTCAAGCTGCAGGCAGGCTCACACAGATAGAAGGGTGTGTCGGCTCTGAGACCTGCTGCAGGATTCAGCTTTTATCCCCACGACATGAGGAATGAAAAGTTAGAGCAACACTCAGCGTGAGCTGTGGGAGATTTTATCTGTGGGGGAAAAAAAAAAAAAAAATCTTCAGGCAGAGCGACTCTCTGAGCTGAGACCGTTTACCTGTAATGTACAGTAAATGAGCTTTGATTCATCCATGGACAAACTCCTCGTGCATCAATGATTTCAGCTGCAAACGTTGATGAAAGAACCGAGACAAGTTTTCAAATGTTGAAACACAGAAATGTCATTGTGCCCATGTCCAATCGAATGGCAGCAAATAAACATCAGTACAGTTTCAGCAGAAGACTGGAGAGGAGAGGAACCATCCTGTTTGTGAAGGCATCATCAATGCTCATCTACAGGGTAGCGTGTGCTAACAGCAGACGAGTCATCAGTCTGCACATATCTGAACAGCAGGGCTCCAAAGTGCAGGAGGCAGGATGATGAACGGGCCTCCCTGCACTCCGGACCTGTCACCCATTCAAAGAAAAACAAGACAAAGGAGACCCTGCGCTGCTGAAAGCCAACACCAAGCAAGAATGGGAAAGTGTTTGACTTCTAAAAGTGCAGAAACAGGTCCCCACGTTTCCAAAGACGCTGACAGAACAAGTGTCTAACCCGAGCTCTCAGAGTCACAGATCACATCTCTGTCCCCACATGTGACGTGTGTGTGTGTGTGTGTGTGGAGTCACGTGATTTCTCAGAGTTTCGTGTGGCGGGCTGCATAAATGACCTCAACCACAACCAACATCTCAAAGCTGGAGCGACTCTGGTTTGTGATTCTGCGTGCTGATAGGTTGCATCCAGCTTCTTTATGGAGATGCATGTGATGGCACAGAGATGATGACTGATCTGTTTGAAGTGTGTGTGTGTGTGTGTGTGTGTGTGCGTGCTGCGGGGCGAAGCGAGTTAATGACACTGGTGAGATGACAGCCGTTAAAGTTTGCATGTGATTCTCATGGTGTGGTGAGATGTGCAGCATGTCTCACGGCCTCTCATCACGTATGTTCTGAAGGCACTAACTAAAGGAGCCGGTGCGGCCGCGGCCCCCGCAGGGTGCTGGCTGATGTTAATGACATGGCTGCACAAAGGAAGTGTCTGCTTTAATTATGGCCAAGTGTCGGCCTCATGGCTCCTGCTCCCCTGTCCTCCTTTCTTTCATATCCCTTCCTCTTTTTCCTCGCCGTTCCTTCCTTATTTGAACGCCCCCCCCCCCCCCCCCCCCCGAGATGGGGCCTCTTTGATTTCCCCTCCCCCGGCCCCGCACGACGAGTGGAGGTGGACTAATCCTCTGAATCAAATGTGTCCCCTCCTCTAAACAGGACTGAATAGGTCGTAGTAGATTACCACCGGACACTAATCGCATTTGGGCTCCGTGATGATCGCTCCTGTGCCGGGCTGGACGCCGGGTGTGAGGCCGGGCGGGGGTTTAGTGCATGTTCCCCAGCCTCGGTGGGGTCCAGCTGTGGTCATGCACCTGTTGAGCTTCCTGCTTCCTGCTTCCTTCTCCTTCCTGGATTCAGTGGAGGAAAGCTCTGCATGGGATCACATCTTTGACTCATCATTCATATCGCTTAAAACAACTTTTTTTTTCTTCACCGCTCACATTTCTTGCATGGGTGGCAGATCAGCAGTTACTCTTTGATTTTACTGGTCCTGGACCAGGGGGCGCTCTTCTTCTGATCCTTGTGTTGAGATGGATGCATGGTCTGTGTGGCTGAACTTCAACTTTGTTTGCAGCAGATTTACTGTAAATTATTCCTTCAATCCCATCTCCTCTGGTAAAGTGTTTTTTTTTGGGGGGGGGGGGGGGGGACGTTGACTTATATTTTTAATGTCTCCTTGACATCTTCGTCACGCATTTTCATGCTCCTCGTCTTTTGCCTCTTTGACTTTTCATTCGCTCCTGCTGCTGGATCCTCTTCATAACAAACACACAGCCAGTTAAAGTTTGTGAAGACTTAGAAGACAGCAATGTAATTTAACAAACAACTGGTCTGAATTAAAACGACGGGGGGAAACTCTGCCATGAAGAAATGCTCTGTTCCCTTCTTATTCCCTGCTGCTAATCTGAACAGCATGTCTGGGAAAAAAAAAGAAGGCAAATTCGAATGACTCCGGGCGGTGAGGAGTGTGAGCAGAGGTTGTAGAAACTATAGGCACGGAACGCTATTTGCAAAGCAAATTTCAAACATAAGCACTTTGGGAAAACTGCTGCAGGTAAGACACGTGACGCTGTTTGAGGAGCCGCCTCGTCATCGTCCGTGTTGAAACACGACAGGTTGTTCATACATCACATAAATCAACATGTCATGTCAGCTCGGTGTGATCTGTGTGTTTTGTGTGTGTGATGGATCCGGTGAGTCCTGCTCGTGTTGGATGAGTACGGTACAGAGGGTCGATATGCACGGCGACACGCCTCTCTAAGCTAACGCAAACCTCGCGTTTACGTTTGATCATTTTCTCATCTTTGCATCCGGTGGAGTCGCCCTCTACTGGCCATTAAAAGAATGCACCTTTAAATGCACTTTGGCTCCAATCCCTTTTCTTTAAAAAAAATAATAAAATCCACATTCCTTGGATGCGTAAAGTATGTGTTTTTTATCAGCTGCCTGGATCTCACATGCAGCCCGTATACAGACGAGGGTTCAGACTCCTTCCTCTCTCCTTCCCCTCACTGTCCTTTTTGCTCTTTGTCAGCACGCATTTTCTATACTTTATGCCCTCGCATAGCCGAGGGCACAGAGCCGCGCTATTTATGGCTTGACCAACACTAAATTTTCATTTTGACAAGCCCTGTCACATTGTCTTCGAACCCCTCTCCCCCGCTGTCTCCTTGAACCATCCAGCTGTGCGGCCTTTTATCAAGGAGGCCTTGTGTCCCCTCTTTCAGTCTCACTGTCTCTCTCTCTCTCTCTCTCTCTCTCTCACTGTCTCTCTCTCTCTCTCTCTCTCTCTCTCTCTCTCATTCTCTCTCTCTCTCTCTCTCTCTCTCTCTCTCTCTCTCTCTCTCTCCTTATGGCCCTCCTCCTCATCCCTCTTAAGTCATCTTCCTCCTCAGCGCTGTGACGTTTACGATCGGCTCTGTAGCGGCTCCAGTCATCCCAGCAGGACCAGACGCCCGCCCTTGGTGGTGACCACCGCTTCTTCCTCTCGTCCCCTTCGCTCATAAGATTGACACAGAGGTCGGCTGGAGGATTTGCGTGAGAGTTTTGAGGAACACTGATCCATGACTTCAGAATTGTCCCCTGATGTTTGAACCTCACATGCCAAGCTTTGCATGCAGAAAAAAAAACACACGCATGCATCCAGATCCAGAGCGTATTGTGTTTTGAACTCTGTTAAAATAGCATGAAGGAACAGTTTCCATCACTTCCATATGATTGGCCCTCAGAAGTGCTTACATGTGTGTTTTCACTCCGTCATGTTGTGCTTCTTCCATGATGATGCCTCGACTGAGTGGCACTGAAGACCACAGTTTATACCTGAGGATTGGTTTCAACCAGTTTCAGCACCTACACCGGCTGCCTGGAGATTTTAGGATTCATTTAAAACGTGTTTTATTTCCACTGAGGGCACAACACAGGCTGACCCCTCCCCATAATCATCTGAGCTTTTAGCCCACTGTGAGCCAGAGTCTGAGCTCCTGTGCTCGAGCTCTGCTGGTTGTTTGAAACTAAATTAATGCAATGACGAGCTTCATCTTCTTAGTCTGCTGTCTAATCAGTCCAACACATCCACCCGATCACTGCAACACAAAATAATATGAGGAAGCAAAAAAGTTACTTTCCCCAGTAACTAATTCCTTTAATAAAGCTGTGACTCCATTAGTTACTCAGTTACTTTTTATCAAACTGTAACTAGTTACTCATTTTCTGTAACATGAGAATAATAATAATAAATGTCACCAAAACACACCACCTAATACCTGATACTTTCTGTAATGACAGTCAGCTGGTTTGTTAGTGACAATACTTCACTTCTGTTTTCTGCTCTGCGACATGAAGTCGTTTGTCTCTCGTTTTGAAAGTTGCTGGTTTGATCCCCAGCTCCTGCAGCTACAAGTTCAACTGTCACTGGGCAAGACAAAGGCTGTGTGTGTGTGTGTGTGTGTGTGTGTGTGTGTGTGTGTGTGTGTGTGTGTGTGTGTGTGTGTGTGTGTGTGTGTGTGTGTGTGTGTGTGTGTGTGTGTGTGTGTGTGTGTGTGTGTGTGTGTGTGTGTGTGTGTGTGTGTGTGTGTGTGTGTGTGTGTGTGTGTGTGTGTGTGTGTGTGTGTGTGTGGTTTGTACGACCCTGAATGGCACTTTTCATCGCAGCCATCAGTGTTTGAAAAAGTATTCAGAGTGTTTGAAAGACTAGAAAAGTGTTATTTACGTGCCGTCAATTTACCAATTTTCCAAACTCTGGCGCACTCTGTCAGATGTGGGTTTTTTTTTTCTCGTAAATAAATAGAAAAACTCCTCACACACTTCGAGCTTGACGTCGCTGACATTTTACTTGAGAAGCACATTTTGGCTGATATTTTAAGGGATTAAACGAACACTTAGGCAAAGCATGGATCTGTGTTTCAAAGCTGACATTACTACATTTTTTATATTACAACAAGTGGCTTGTTGAAGGTTGTTCAGCACTCTTCTCAAGCCAACAGAAATCAGTGTAAGACAGGAGACTCTCACACACGTTGCTCTCTTGCAGGACCAGTTTGTGTTCCCTCAGGCTGCTGGCACTGGAGCTCATAAATTGCTGCAATTGTTTCACAGTGTTTTCTCATCGTGTCGTTGCTTCTCGGGGCTTGTTGGTGTTCTTTCTTCTTCCAAAGAACATCAAAAGGGCCTTTGGCAGCTACATCTAATTTAGTCCTTATTCGGACTCAGGGAGGTGGTCCAAGGAGGTGATGGTGTGCAGATGGGACAACCCGGATTAAAAAAAAAATGAAGGCCCGCTAACGAGCGCTGTCTTTCCTGCACACTCTGCAGAGCCGCTGGCAGAGAATCAAACCACTACAGATTGGTTTTCAACTCGTACCCACAAACACGCGGCATGAATATCCATGATGCAACATGCTGATGCAAAGACGACGAGTGGAGTGTCGGCTGGCATCTTTGCCGAGTTCTCTTCGTTCAACCGAGACGACCAGAACCAACTATCAAATAGATCATCTCTGCTTCCACTCTGCTCGACCATCCCACATTAAAATCTTGCATTGTTAAGAAAACATCAAAGTAATTCAAGAGTCTTTGCAGGTGTAATTTGAAGCCCCAGAGCTAAAGGCCCTTTTATGACTTACCATGTTTAGTATTGCACGGCTTGGTCGGCATCGTCAGAACGCACATATCCCTGAAGGCAGAACAAGGCAGCGAGGAACGGATCATCCCCCCATCACTCACTGCTCTGACAGGCCAGTGAATTCCCCAAACCCCCCTCCCCAGTTTGTAGTTCAAAGCTTCACGTTCTCCACCGGAGAGAGGGGGGGGGGGGGGGTGTCGGTGAACTTGGGGCCCACTGCCAGAATTTACCCTCAAGATGTTTTCATTTGAATGCCCTCTAAAGCGGGAAGACTTTTTCTGTCTCTGTTCGAGACTTCCTTGAACCGTCTGTGGGTATTTTATTATTTTCGTAGCTTTTGATTTGCCCGTTTTAGACGCTGAAAGGAAGCAAAACATCCCTTTCTTGCAGCAAAGTCACTGTGATGCTTTTTGCTTTAGATTCACAAAACACCACCGCCTTCGGATTTGTACCAACTCACCATTGAATTCATAGCTGGATTGAAAAATGTTCTTTTCTGGGCTCTCACAATACAAGAGCTTTCTGTCAGATTGTTGGACCATCGTAAACTGATGAAAGGCCAGATTTACCATCTTCTTTGATGTAGTAGTGATATTGGGACTCGGAGAGCAGGCTCGGTTAGATAGGCATCAGACAGTCTGTCATGGTGAGCATGAGATCGGCCTTTGATTGGCTTTTTGTCAAAGCCCCGCCCCTAGTCTTTCCTGGAACTCCTCCAGCCTGATTAAGGGGCTACAGTATAATGTAATTAGATAATCCAGTTCAGTGGTGTCGGTGGGATGGATGAAAACTGCTCCCCACAGTTACACTTTACCCCAGATCAAAAATATATGTTTCGAAAAAACAATCCGATTGAGTCATCTGTAAATCGAACTTCTTCATCCATCCATAAATCCATCCGTTCATCAATCCGTCCCTCCATCTGTCTATCATCTATTTGTCCATCCATCCAGCGAGCCATCTTTTAATACATTTTCCTCCATATACATCCATCCATCCATCATTCATAAATTAATTCACCATCTCATGTATTCCTTCAACCGATCAATCGATCAATCCAATCAATTGTCTACTGATGGCTCATGTGGTTTCACCACCAATTTACAACTTTGCTCTGCCTTGACCTCATTCCTGAGGCCTCTAAAGTCGCTGCCTACCAAATCTTCTGTCGTGTCAGGTTGTTTCCACCCTCAAATGATGACTGGTTTAAAACAAGTAAAGAAGGCCATATCCACCGTTAAACGTGTTTCTCATGTGAACCATGTGACATGGCGCTAATATAGGCTTTGATACACTATATAAGATATCTATCCAGTCAGTGCAAATATAGCACCAGTACGTGATCTCATGCCAGACTGACGCTCCTGAAATCTGACCTGACATCGGACACTGATATGTGTCTAACATTCACACGAGAGAACGCTGTACTCCACAAGCCTGAGCTGTCATTGGTTCAGGAGATATCTCCAGATCCTCCAATCAAAATAATGAATGAGTAGCATTATACAAATGTAGTGATTGTCCTTCCATAATGTTCACACGCTAACAGAAGTAGATCCATAAAATAACTTCACAGAAGGAGACAGCTTTAAAAAAACACTACATTCCTACAACTCCCATAATGCAGTTCAGAAGCATCTTTTTGTTGGAAGATCTTTGCTTGTTAAATGTCAGACTTCCAACTCTGACGACATCTCAGTGAACTTTGTGGACTTTCAAATTTATAAATGTGAGACAATACTACTTGAAATGAACAAGAAGACATTCAGGAGCTGGCAGAATGGTTTTTCTACATCTACAACAGTTGGATGTTAAAACCATCTGGATGATTGGTTTTGGTTTCTGACCACCTGTCAGATTCCTGCTGTGAAAACCAACACTTGGGACCGAGAGATTCCTTCCCTCACCAAACACTCTCCATCCGCCTCTCACTTCCAAACACTCAAACTGCACTACGGGGTTAGTCTTGTCTCCAGCAGGAGGGCATCATATGACCGCTCCTCCATTCAGGCTCCTTATTGTCTGCCCAGTTTCCACTCACAGCGAGCTACCTCTCTCCTTGTGCCTCATCTTTTTCACCCATGCAGGTCTGCAAGAGAAGAGCCCTCCAGCTAATTAGAGACCTGCCAGTGGAATTTCACTTTAACAAAGGAAGCCATTCATGTCGGCATGATGGTGAAGAAGAAGGCCTCGCTGGCAGCAGCGATAGCATTGCTCAGAGGAGTTAGCAAAATGAAGAGAGTTCACTTTAAAGCTCGTCTAAAGACACTGAAGCTCTCGACTCGAAGAAAAGCTGCTCAGTCTTCAGGCCCCTCCACAGGCCGGCTCTCTTTCCGTCTGTTTTGCCATCTATCATGTTGGGTCGCTCCGCAGAGTGGAAGGGTTAGATCGGCCTTGGCCTCTGTCACAGACTGTCAGCATAGCGCCTTCCTCGTTGACCTCCCATCTTTACATGTTGTCTTCAGTGAGTTGACATTTCTGACCCATATTCCTTTTGTTGCACTTTTCATTTCAAACTGTTCCATCCTGCGCTGACAAAGATAATCCACAGTCTGCCTCATAGCAGTGGACATAGCCGTGTAATGGTTTGACCGGACCGCCGTTTGGAAGCCTGGACTTTGGCGGCTTTTTCATGACTTTGACGTTTGGGTTTTTGGAAGCAGAGCTCAGCTTGTCTTATTGGCAGAACTTTTAAACCTTGATACCTTACCACCAACCAAAACCCCAACACATTTTTACAGCTCATCCATCATAAACAAGCTCCAGTCAACGTCCTGCACGTACTTTACAATGGTGCCAAAAAAAAAACTGATCACCAAATGAAGACCTGCTCCGACGGCACCTTCCTGTTGGATTCGTGGGAGTGTAAAAGCATATATATTTTTACATAAATAAAGACACAAAGGCTTCATTATAGGAATGAAGACATTAAAATCTTTGGGAAAATCTTTACCGAGTCAATGAGCGATGGGCCTCATTTTCTCATTTAGGTAACCGGTGTCGACGCCCCCTGCTGGTCATTAGGACAAATGCAGGGTTAAGGCGCAGCACTTTGGCCTTACCAGGAATCAAGAGGCTCCATCCATTTCACTGACAGATCTGAAGTCTGAATGTGTGTATTCATTGACTGACCCTCGGCTCATCGTTTGGTGAAATAAGTCATGTTAAGGGCTTCTGCGCTTCCTGCATCAAATTGCCCCCCCCCCCCCCGCACCACCACACAGCTTTTCTGCAGGAAAATTGATTCTTTATGTTCTGACAGAGGGGAATTCCCTCCATGTGGCATGTGAAATGCAACCCACCCGTGGCGTTTTTGCCCCGTTTTTCCACACACATAGTGAAAGCTGTATGCGTAATTATATGTCACAGTGGTTAATAGTTTAAACCATAGCAGTGATATAAACAGGGGGATGACCCATTTTCTGGATTTATAGAAAAAAAACAAACAGGGAAAGTTTCTTCTTTTTGAGCAGAGAAACAGCTGTTGTCAGAAGAAGAAGGCTCAGACACTAAACGGACTCTTTTGTAAAGGTTTTTAGTTGAAGAGCTGATTTGAGTTCATTAGACAGAAATGGCTGGGTTTTTTTTAGACGAATCATGAGAACGCCTGGGAAGTTGAAGTTCATGTTCCTGTGGTTTCCCCGAGCACAGTGGGTATTCTTTTAGCTCAAGGGCTTGAATTACTCAATATGTCAAGCTCCCCGCTTCACCCCCCCCCCCCCCCCAAATCGAGTTTGAATATAAAACAACCAGGCATGATTGTTTTAGATAATTAAGAGGAATGAACAAAGTGAGCGTGCTTTCTAACTCACTTTAGATCTCAGCTGGCAGTACTTCCTCACGTCTTGATCAGATGGTGTCAGACATCCTGACATGTATACAGTGGACCCCCAATGTAAATGAAAACGACAAAATACCCCGACTGAACTTTCTGCCTTTGGATTATGTTTCAATGAGAAAATGGAAAGTCAAACTCTCTTTATCAGCTTCAGATCATAACTAAACCACGAGCTGATCAAAATGAGTTTTCACACTATGTTTTAGAATAAGAAGATCAACATGGATTACATGAAGTTAGAAAGTCTTTGTTGTTGTTGTTTACTTACTTTTAGATACTTATCCAATGTCACTTCCAATGTAGTGTATAAACTGCAATATATTTATTACTCAGCACATGTTACCTTCTACCTGTGTATATTTGGCTGCTGCTGTCTATTTAGACTGCATCAATGACACGTATACATTTTCTTTTATGTGATCTTTTGATACTTGACATGCTCAGCATTTCGTTGTACTTGCAAAATGACAATAAAGATATCTTATTTTATCTCATCTTTAGGTAACTGCAACCAGCGAAGAAACAACTTTAACATAATCAAACAGTGACGGAGCGCTAATAATAATAATAATAATAGAATGATTTATATATCTAATACCTGAGAGGTGAAGGGATGAGCTCAACGGGAGGTGAAGATTTAACCTTCCTCTAACCACAGCTGCTGATACCAAGGTGGTGCAAACATTTACAGTTATCAGACGATCCTTCGATAGAGAATCTATTTTTGATTCAGAACCATCATGGCTTCATGATTCAGACTTCATACTTCAGGATCCCCTCCAGTCCTCTGTGAGAGTGGATGAAAAGAGCTCGCTTTAGCTCAATCAATTCAGCTGTGAAACATGCTACACACAGAAGAAGAGTGAGATACAGACACTTCCTTATTTCACAAGACACACACACACACACACACACATCCTCATATAGAACGTCTAACACATGCACACACACACACACACACACACACACACACACACACACACACACAGACACACTCATATAAGTACCTTCAAGCATTGCTTTTAGCACTTCCAGTCCAATGGGAGTGTGACGACATTCACAGTTTCCTCTTTCACTTCCTGAGTCAAGTTTTTACACCGTTCGCTTCTCTTCTGTCTCTTTTCTTTCACTGATTTTTTTTTCCTTTTTTTTTTCTGGGTAGTTTTCTCATCCGGATGTCTTTTCCTCTAATCGTCTGTTTCTCGTTAAGTCTCTCTCTCTCTCTCTTTATGTGCCAAGTCGCTGTCTGTTTGGTTCTAAGTGCTCGTGGGGAATATTTATCGAGACGCGAGCCATAATGAATTGCAGGGGGGATAAATTGCCTATAAAAGCTCACATTAAGTTTGTCATTACAGAGTCATCTTATCACATGAAGTTGTAATTATTAAAATGATCTGTCTCAAAAATTATAAGCCCCGTCGGCTTTTCATTTTCAGATGAATAAAAAGTCAAAGAAAGGATGTGAAGTTGAAAGCTCTGCGTGCTGAACGTTAACCCAAAGTCGCCAAAGTTAAGATGGCGGCGGTCTTAAGGTCTGCATGGGACCTGCCTTTGGTACCCTCTCTGAAACCGGAGCCGGAAAAGGTTCCTCTTCACGGGGTCCAAGGAACAGAAATAGTTCATAGTTCCTGGGAGAGGAGTCAGTAAAAGAAGGAGGAGGAGGCCAACGCTTCCTAGAACTATGAAAGAGAACACGCCTCTCTAAGAAAGAGACATGTTTATAGTTTTTATGCTAAGCTAGGCTAACTGTTTCATGACTGTCACTTCATATTTCACTCACATTACAATGTAGAAATAATTTCTGCACTTTACTCTTCTGAGAGAGGAGAACATGAAGACTTTCCTTCTTCTCTTTCAACTCAATAAGAATGTTAGCTTAGCATAGCAGTGCAGCGTACAGCGTGCTTCTTCTATAAGTTGATGTGTTAGCATGCATGAGAGCCTGTGCATCGTGTGGTTCCAGTTGTGACGTCGGAGGATGTTTTTGCACGCGTTACAGCGTGACTGTGACCCAGGCCCGCGGATAAACGTTTACCTTTCATGTCCGTCTGTGAGGTAAACAGGCCGAGGCTTCTGAGGCCCCAGTTAGAGTTTCGAGAGGGAACGAGGGGAAGACGAAGGAGGAGATGGAGGAAGAGGAGGAGCAGAAATAGAGAGAGAGAGAGAGAGAGAGAGAGAGAGAGAGAGAGAGAGAGAGAGAGAGAAAAGGAAGGGGAACTGGAAAGAGGAAGCCAAAAAAAGGGTCCTCAAACTAGGAAGGAAAAAGGGGGAAGGAAAGATGGAGGGAACAGAGGAGAGCGAGTTAGAGAAACAGCTTGAGGAGTGAGCATAAGGAATGAGGACATGGGGAAAAGGGGGATTTCAGGGATGGGGGGGGGTGTAGTTTTTGCAGGCCTTTGTACTGTTCAGCCTTGTTTGTTTTCTATATGCTATATCCCCTCCCTCCCTCCCTCCCTCCTTTCTCAGCTGCTCACTCACCCTAACAATCCGCTTTTTACTTCTTCCAGGGCGGAGACGAGGGCGAACCACACAACGCAGGAGGCCTGGGGAAATCATCGACGCCACACAGACTCACGCAGCATGACTGGTAGGTTCTGATCAGCACGTTTATTACACGCGTGTACACAGAACAGACCCAGAGTCAACACTGTTTCTGGACTGACCCGTCATCTGCACCGAGGCCTCTGCCTCATTTTTCTGTGTTGGAGATTAAACTGGGATCCTCAGTTTATCCCACTGATGAGTTTCTGCAGGTATTATAAGGATGTCCTATCCAACGGATGCGTGGGCGTCATCTTCCCGTCCCGTAATCCTGTTTTAAAAAATTGAAGGTTTCCTCTCCCTTAAACCTCTTAAAACCGGGTCAGCCAGAGTCCAGCTGTTGCAACTTAAATGAGGGAAGCTCCACTTCATAGAACTCGCTCATCTAGGTCACCTTGAGTCGCCACAGCAGCCACTCACAGGGAGACTTAGCTTTTTTTTTTAAAATGCTGTAATGATCATGTGACCTTGTATTACGAGCTGTCAGGCTTCATACAGGTTCATGTTAGCAGCTTCATTCGACAGCTTTGTTTGTGATACGACAGCGGAGAGAGAACAAGAAATCAGAGGAGACGGACGCTGAGATTCACAGTGAGCGCGTCAGAGAGGCCGTCATCGATATGCTTCGTGTTTAATGGCAGTGAAACACGTGACATGGCGTGGGAGGGATTTGCTTATTGTTTTGAAGCGACAGCTTCACAGAGCCGTTTGTGCCGTTCCATCTTGTCACTCAGCCGATGAACCAACCTGTTCACGTCGTACTGGTTCTGTCTTCTAAGCACCAAACCGTTGACCGAAGTTCGTAACGTGCAGTGATGATGCATCCGACAACTTAAACCCCAAATATTTTCCTCTGGAGTCGGAGGAGACCAAAAATGGATCAAAAAGACGCAAACACAGGCACACGTCTGAAGAAGGCTGTAAAGGAGTAATGGTGACTTAGTTCCCTGATCCTCAGTCCTCCATTAGCATCACACGTATGTAGCATTGATTGTAGCTTTGATAGCATGCTAAAGGTCACAACTAAAATTGCTATTTAAGGTCTGACGTGGATCATTTTACATCTTTTGTGGTCTGAGGTTTGAATTCATCCCGAGCTCACAGGAAGTGCTCCAAATGCAGTGATTGTAACAAATTGCATGCTGGTCATTGAAGTTTTTGTAAGCTCAGTCGACGTAGATTTCATTCATCTTCAGTCTTCTGGTTCAGGTGATAAATTACTTGACATCGCTGCCTCAGACCTTCATCCATTTTCCATTCAGGTCTCGTCATGTTTGTTTCAGGTCATCAGTGATCAAACTGGCGAGGCTTTTTCCCAGGGGAACTGTGCAGCACAGTAAAGGAAATAATCATGTGAGGGCCGGGGGGGTCAGCACCGTATGCCGATCGTGGATTCAAAGAATGCAACTTTTGTTTAACATCCGCTATTTTTTTTCTTTTTTCCTGCGACTCTGCACAGAGCGTTCTAGGCCACGACGGGCCAACCGAGGTCCCGTTACCTCTCCTCCGTGCACAGCTGGGGGGGAGAATAGACGTAATCCTGCTGCATTAGGGCTGCAGCAGAGAGGAGATAATGCACAGAACATCCCAGCTCATTTGTTTGGACAGATGTTGGGAGGCTTTAATGGAAGGATCTCATACTTGGTGCAGAGGGGACTGGTGTCAGTTACAAGTTCAAGTGCCACTTCAAACTAAGCGAACACAAGTAAACAAGGTCGTTATTCAAGTCGGGGAAAGTTGAAGGATGACTGCACGTAAACGTTTGGAACGAGCGCTGCATCCTGTGATAGTGGAATACATCCTGAAGGACTCAGGGAGCTCTCTGATGGTGCTGCTGTAAATACGTGACCCCTCTTCAGCACTAAGGTCAGTGACCTCCGCTCACCCAGAGTAAGGCTTGCCTGGAGTTAACCTTTGCTGTTGCGTAATCGACCTTAATGTAGTAGCTTTTATCCACAGATGCTTCGGAGCTCTGACACAGCCTGCTCGTAGTGGGATTGTTACGCTGTTTATTTCTTCTCATTGTTCTGCACAACAGTCACGCAAGTCGAAGGAGAAGAAGGAGAAGGTTGTTTAGTACAACATCCTGAAGTCGTCCCCAGATGGAGGCTACGACAGCAGCTCCTCACCTTGTAAGAGTAGAAGAAGGGAAAGAAGCGTTTTAGACAGATAGTAAAAAGGACCATAATGACTGCTGTGCGTGTGAGTCCATACTGCAGTTTAACGCCATCCTGACTCGTATGGAATCATAAATATTCCCCCCCCCAAAAAAAAAAAAATCAAACAGAACTTCTTGAATAGCAAAACAAAAAAACGGTCCTCTCAAAACAAAAAGTCAAGAAGCGCAGGCCAGAAAGAAGATGTTGCGACCGCGAAGCCGACGGTTCGAGCAGAAGGCGAGGTGAATCCTGCTCGCATTCTTTCACAACCTTCAGTAATTCTACTGAACACCGTTCATCCCAGTGTTGTTCTTCCCTTCGAAACCACGATTGGCGAAGAAGCTTTGTTGGGTTTTAACCAACGACTCGGCTGAGCTCGACCACTAAAAGGGTCGTCTTTGACCAGCGAATATGGAAGGAGGTACGTCAGGTACGTTTCCATTCTGTTGATGAGCTTGTTCAGTCGCTCTCTTGTTTTATCACGTCCAAGTAAATCGGACCGCCAAATGAGGAAATCCTGTGCCGACCCAAACGTTTGGATCAGGGGCGGATCCAAGTCCATTAGTAACTGTGAGAGGACTGTGGAGTGAACATCACGGCAGCTGTCACATCAGATAGAAAGACTCCCAGTGATCATGTGATCTGGACTCTCGTTACTAATCCTGTGTCCAGAATACACAAAGTAAGTAGGTGTTTAAAAGCTGAAGAATATTTAGCCACTGGAGCGGCTCACGTTATACGATATACAGTGTTCTTTCTGCTTCTTCGATATCAGCCCATCAAAGTGAGCTGGCGTGGTGATTCACGAGGCTGTGACACATGCACCGCCACCGACTCGACCTCTGACCTTTGAGACCATTTCCATGCCGGGTTTTGGTGTCTGAGCCGTCCTTACTGCGCAGGGTCTCCTGTCTCTTCTAGAAAGAGGTTTAAATATGACATGGTTCTCCGCAGTGGAACATGAGAGTTCATCAACGAGGGGGGGGGGGGGGTCACTGGGTTAGGGGGCGTTTTCTAGGTTTTTTTTTTTTTTTTGAAACCCCCAGGAAGTGAGTCTTTGAGAGCCTGGACGGGGTCGCTGCAGACTTTCAGGTTCACTGGCTGCATGTGTGTGTGTGTGTGTGTGTGTGTGTGCATGAATGTCTGTTAGCTCTTGCATGTGTCTTTAAGTAGGAGCCAGGCGGGGTGTTAGGCGGGGGGGCGCAGGCAGACGAGGAGCAGGGATCAGTCTCCCATCACCGGGCTCGGGGCGAGCATTCTCAACACCTCGTAAATCTCACCTGGTGCTACAGGAGCGCTGCTGACATGGCCTGTGCAGTGGACACACGCACACATGCAGGCACACACCTCATACACAAGTGTACCACGCACATTCTTTAGTGGGCGCTCGGTGTGTGCAGCCATGTGTGTGTATATATAGTGTGTTTTATTGCACACACATGCGGTAAAGTAAGAGCTGGAGAATCAGCCTCGTCAACGGCAGCAGTGAAATTGGAAGAAAAAAAAAAGCATGAAGTGACGTTCAGTCTGTCTGCGTGGCGTTTGAGCCGGCGTCGACTCTTCAGACGGACGTGAGGAGAAAGTGGAGTTAATATGGGAACGGTTGTAGATGCACTGAATCCCAGTTTGACTTATTTCTGCAGCACGGCGCCTTAAGTTCAGACTCCTCCTCCTCCTCCTTCTGATTGGTCTGGATTTCTACACCATCCAGTCACAGTGCTCGATGAGTCGCTTCTTTTTGTCCCTCAGGTGTCAATCACTCGGCCGACTCAGGTCACAGTCTAAGCATATATACGCCACACACACTGTGCTTATCCTTTCAGACTGTTTCTGGATTTGTGTCTCCGGCAATTTTTTACCCCTGGACGCCTGTTGTCGCGAATTTGCAACAAACCGCTTCCGCTCCGAATGCAGCCGACATAGCGTCCGTATTCCTCCACTGCCGGTTGGTGCACTTTCAATACATACCTAGGAACCTTTTGCAAACCTTTTAGTTTCTTATAGGACCAGTCAGAGACAGAACAACATCAGTTTGATGTGTTATTTTTATGTCATATCTTTTTAAAAAAAAACTTAATTTAGCATCGACTTTAAGGCAGGAACATGTAAAAAAAAGTTTTAATACTTGAAAACAAATTCAGGCATCGAGGGATTAACATCATGACATCATGCTTTTCGTGGATTTAGCTGATGGCCAAGCGGTAAGGGAGGGCCCCATGTACACAGGCTATAGTCCTTGAAGCTGGTCGACAGGGTTCAAATCCGGCCCGTGGCTCCAAAATACTTCTCACGTCTGGGCGTGTGGCGAGGAAGCAAAATAACGAACCTGTTCTCTGTGAATGGTTACGCCGCGCACCTGTTCCGTCTTTTCAATCCAAGATAATTAATGCTGACGGATGTGCTCACACACCACACACACACACACACACACACACACACACACACACACACACACACACACACACACACACACACCCCTGACTTTAGGACCAGGTTGGAGGGAAACTATGACAGGTAATTTCCATTCAAGGTAAAAATACAGTATATCCACCTGAGGCAGCTCCGCTCTGACAGCTGCTTCTTCACTTCCTGACTTTCCAAACACGATACCGACTTGAGTTCTGCAGATTCCTCTGCACATCTTTTTTTAATATAGATTTTTTTAAGACTATCTTTAACTTCTCTCGAGGTGATGTCACGGCACGGTAAGTAGGTCATCGGCTCGCGCTCCTCGTCCTCGCAGACCCTCACTCACACCCGGCGTGTTCTGCTCTCCTCCACATGACTCTGCAGAACACACACGACCCTGTGAAGTCATCCGCTGCACCCACCATTCACGTGACGCCGACATGGGGATTTTCCTAATGCATGTTATGAAAGATGCCCGAGTGAGCGAGGTCGGGTATTGTTTTGATTTATAATGAAAAGTCATAAAAACAAACAGGAGGTTTTTTAATGTGTTAAATACGTCTGTGAGTGTGAAGTGTGAGCAGCTAAAGAGGGAGCCGTCCTGTGGTCGTGTGGTGAAGGATCATGGTTCGTCTCTTTCCAGACTAAAGAAGAAAATCAACGCTACAGTAAAGGAAAGCTGCCTTTAACGTTTACTCCTCTTGAAACCAAAACAAGCAGAGAGTCTCACTTTGGCTCTCACACACGTGAAACACCTACACACTGGAGCCAGACGGTGGCTGGTTGGGTTTGGGGGGGAGACGTGAGCCTCGGTTTGATCAGCCTGAAAGTGTCGGGGCTGCTGGCCTGCAGCTCAGAGGGGAGCAGCAGAGAGTTAGGTGTGTGTGGCCGCCCTCTGACAGGCGTCTGCTTAACCAGAGATGGAATACATTAGCACAGAAAGTCCACAGAGCCGCCCCTGCAGCTGACCGCTCCGCTCTCTCCTGGTTTATTTGCAGCTGTCATGCAGGAGTGAGGCCCCTGTTTTACGGCGGTTGAAGAGCAGACTCGTTCATTTCTTCGGTGGCGTTTTGATTTGTGTTTGTGGATGTCGGCTCCCCCGGCCTCGCCCCGACTTTTAAAGGCTTTTCTGACTGTTTTTTTTTTTTTTTTTTTTTTTTTCTGGCTGCCTTCTATTCCCAGAGCCGGTCAGCATTAATGAGCTGTTATGTTAGCCACTAACAGCGGCCGCATGGCTCCTCTCTCTGGCATCATGTCAGCGTATATAAATATAAGCAGGCTCAAGGCTGCTCATTGAATACACCGCTCCCAGAGTATTAACTGTACTGCTGCATGTTTCAGCATCGGGTTGGACTTTTACACTTAAGGCTGAGAGTTTAAGGAGAACGCCGGCGCTGTTACACATTTCTCATAAACAACAAATCTCCTGAAAACGCCAAAACATTAATGGAATCAGGCCTCATCATTTTTCGATTAGTCGCACCTATAAGCTGGCCCCTCGGCCCCTCGGCCCCTCAGCCCATTGGCTCCTGCTGAGGACTGCGGATTAATCCACACATGGATTCATCATCTACTGGATCAGATCAGTTGTGCTTTCTTCCTTTATTCATTTGAGGTGTTTTACTTTTTAAGGTAAGAAAGGTTGACTTCATAGATAGATGCATAGACAGTTTGTCTGGTGTCTGACGTGTCATTGTCTCATCAACGGCTGTGGCTCAGTGGGTAGAGTCATCGTCTCTCAACCGGAAGGTCAAGGGTTCGATCCCCTGCTCCTGCGAGCAACATGTCCGACGTGTCCTTGGGCAAGACACTTAACCCTGAATTGCTCCCCCCGCTCTGTCAGGGTGTATGAGTTTCTAATTAAATAATCTGCAGATGAATCTATCATGAACGTAATCACAGGTGAAGCCCTTTTTAATCGGTGTCTCTATAGAGGGAGTATCCAGAGTGCATGTCACGCAGGATCACTGATGGTGAAATAATTATTGTTTGTTTATGCGTTTCCGTTCAAAATCCCTTTGAGGTCAGAGGCTGGGACCCATTTTCACAAAGTCCACTCTGTGAGCGCCATCGCATCAGATAATGAACTGGAACAAATAAGCCTCTAACCCCCTCCTCTCTCTCTCTCTCTCTCCCCTGCTGTGGCAGTGTGGAGCGTAATGACTCGTCTGCATCCTTCCCTCCCTGATCTGCCCGCTTGTCCTGCTCCTCCTCGCTCGTGCAGCACAATGATAGATGACCCAGAAAGTAACCGTGTGCATAGTGTGTGTGTCATCTTTGCAGCCTTTTTTTAGGATGTGTGTGTTTATGTTATGACGGGACGTAAGTGCTCGTCTTGAACGAATGAAAGCGTACATGAAGTGTAACCGCATAAAGAAGTCGCTGTGCAGCTGCCAGATCACGCCGCCCCTCTTCTCCTTCTGTGAGAGCAGAGATGCATTTATTCTGGCCTCGGCCATCTTTGATGACATCACAGGGTGCTTTCTCCTGCTGCTCAAACGACCTCTCAGTAACGCTGCCTGGTCATCGTCCCATCAATCAGCTCGTAAATGTCTTCAGGAGGATGTGGGACAGAGGACTTGTATCCGGCACAGTGGGAGGTCCCTCCTCTCTCCGGGCCGCTCGTACAAGTCCGAGCCTGGTTTTCTTTAACTAGCAGTCGGGGCCGTCTGTTCAGCTCCCACATGACGACTTTATCCAGAGTGGGAAACTCTGATTTTCACTCGACACGTTTAAATCCAGGAGGGAAAAAAGAACTTTGTCCAGCTTTCAGACAGGAGGGCGTGTTCACAGTGAAACGAACGTTCTGCTATTTACAATAACAGTACAAACAGGGCCGGGCAGAAGCAGAAGGTCGAGGGTTCGAACCCCACCCCCCTGCAGCTAAATGTCCAATGTGTCCTTGGGTGAGAACAAGATGCTCCTCCTTCTTTGGCGTCCATGTTTGAATGTCCTCGGCGTTTTTTTTTTCTTCCACTCGGTCCTTGAATTTCATCTTTTACATAGTTATGAGATTCTCATTAGAACATAGAGAAATTATCGTTGCTGTAGTATCCAGTAGAGTTATGAGAGTCACACAGCATATTTACCACACACACACACACACACACACACACACACACACACATAAACCAAATACCCTCATACCTAATGATCTGGATTATTAGAGCCCACCCACGGCACAAGTATAGTCCACTGTCTATCTGTTTGATCAGCTAATTACCACCATTACACACACACACACACACACACACACACACACACACACACACACACACACACACACACACACACACACACACACACACACACATTTCCCCAGAGACTGGTTTAACGCAGTGAGCCGCTGGGCTTTGGCTCCCCCTCTCCTCTCTCTCCTCTGTTCTCCTGGCCTCCGAGCAGCCTTGGCAGCCTTCTGAGTTATTGAAAATAAAACTGAGAAGAAGAAAAAAAAAAAGGGGGGGGGGGGGGGGGCGGGGGAGGTAAGGAAGTGGCCTTGAGACTTGTTAAATTTATATCGGTCTGAAACATGGCAGTCGATTGGATGGCGTGCACGGCGCTCACCGCCTCATGTGTTTCATGATGAGGCTGAATGGACAGTAAACAGACGTGATGTCACGTGTATAGACTCTAATGTGTCGTCGTGTTCAGGACGTCTCTGTGCAGCAACTTGACTTGTCTCTCAGAGAGGACACACACACACACACACACACACACACACACACACACACACACACACGCAGCAGCTCCTGTGTGGCGTCCTGCAGTAACGAGAGTCTGAAAATCAGGTTTTTATTTTCTCACACTGACTCGCAGCTTTATCCTCGAACAAACACCGCTCCACTCAGACTCCTGATTTCTCTCGTCAGCTGCACCAGCGTTCACACGCCAACAGCAGAGACTCTGAGAACATTTACTACCTCAGTGCATCGGCATCCTCTTTGTTAGCATGTAGAGCTCAAAGGTAAAGGTGCAAAAGTTTTGTGCAATTTCTCTTGAGTTTGAGGTGAAGAGGTTTCCTCCTCTTCCTCCTCGTCTAATCCATCCATCTTTTTTAACAACCGTCTCCCGTGTATCCTCTCTTTTCATTTATCTTTTTATGTTTTCCCGTCACATCTTCCTCCCCCTCCTCCTCCTCCTCCTCCTCTCCCGGCCTCAGTCTGTCCTTCATTTCTCCTTTACCCCGCCGCAGACACACAGAGGCACGTTTCCTCTCTTTTAATTACCATAATCAATGACGGCCCTGCTGCTGCTGTGTTACCCATACTGCTGCACCTCAGCCCATATGCTCCCTCCTGACTCGGGGGGGGGGGGGGGAACGCGTGACCACCTCCTGGAGCCTGCTCGGAGAGTTTCAGGTCATCTACCTGGAAGAGAGGCCACAAGCTCGTTCTGTGAATTACAGCCTCAGACTGTAACACGCTGAGCTGTTGTGTCTCCATCGGGAGTCAGACATCTGCAGCTGATTCTCCAAGAACCTTTTTCATAACCTCTCTCTCTCTCTCTTTGTCTCGGTTTGATTTAAAGCTCATCATTTAGTGGATATGACTGCGAGATTTAAAGGTAAACATCAGGAAGGGCACAGCTGGAATCCCCCCCCCCCCTCAGGTGCTGCTTTAGCTTCTGCAGCCTCATCATATAAACCCCAGGTTTTACATTTCCTATGTTTAATTTCAGCGCGTGTAAAAGACAGCTGAGCAGAACCAACTGGATCTGGCCTCCAAACCACTCCGTTGGCTTTCTAATTTTAGTGGATCGTTTGGAAATATTTCTGTCCTCCCCCCCTCCCCTCCCCTCTCAGTCTCAACATCCACAGAGCTGTTACAGGTGGTCCGCGGTAAAGTCCCCACTATGAGCTAAGTGTGAGGTTAGAAGGGCGGGCGCTCGGAGAAGCTTCAGTAAGAATGAAAACAAGTCGAATTTAGGACGACAAAAAGCCTCTTTGACTCTGAGTTTTAATTTCCTGCTCTGCTCCTTTTTTCTTTCTGCACATGCTGGACGTCGTTTGTTGCTCTTTTTTTTTTTTTTTTTTTGGCGTCACAGCTGCTGTCCCTTCTCTGGAGGTTTTCCCACATTTAGCGCCTCGCACCCTGAAGTATTTCAGCGAGAGCTCGTCAATGAAAGAGCAGTGAAATCAAACCACAGCGAGGAGGTGTGAGCAGCGTGTTTTGACACAGCCAGTCACTCTTGGCAGCTGTCCTCTGCTGCACGGTCCAGGTCTGACGTTTGCTAATGCGAGCACCAGTGTGTGTGTGTGTGTGTGTGTGTGTGTGTGTGTGTGTGTGTGTGTGTGGTCACAGTATGTCACAGTCACATAACAGAGATACAAACCTTTAATTGCCCGGGCAGAGTCGAGTGCCAGGAACCTCAGTGAGCATGTCAGAGTGGGTGTGTCGGGGGTATGTACCGCTGTCAGCCAATCAGCTCGCAGCCTCAACAGGAAGTTGTGGTTTTGAACACGTGTTGTTGCGGCAACAAGGGAGCAGAGAGGCTAGCAGCCGGGGAGGAGAAGGGAAAGCAGAGGCAGAGTGCAAATCAAAGATTCAGACTCTTACGCAAGTCTCGGAGAAATGAGCGTGGACGGGAGCCGAGCTGCAGCCGGGGATCGTTTTCACAATCAGTTAAGATTTTAAATGGATTCTTTATGACCATCAAACCAACTGTGATGAATGTCAGCAGCAGCAGTGTTTGTGTGATTAAGCCAGCAGACTGGAACCTAAAGCAACACATCTTCACATTTGAGAAGCTGGAAACAGCGAATATTTCCTGCGAAGAAAAGTAAGGAAGTCGTTCATCAGTCATCGGCGCGGCGGCTCGACGTGCGATGGTTCAAAAGTAGAGACAGAAAGTTGTCTGCGTGGGCAGGAGGGGAGACATGTAGAGACACCTTTGACCGCAGAACATTGTCTCTGACTAAACAAACATCCTCCCAAGCCTCTGTCACTGAGAGCTAATGGACCGGCACACACACACACACACACACACCTGAGAGAAGATTGAATGACATAAGCTTTTATCACTGAGCTTAAACAGCGTCACACTTTTACTGCAGGTAACAAGAAGCATCACAGAACAACAGCGAGGCAGAAACACACACCGCTGACATTCACACCACGGAAATCTGCTCGCTTAAATTGGAAGCGATCCCCCGCCGTGTTGTGACACGTAAATACTTCAAGTCTCTTTCATCCTCTTTGACTCCACGTACAGAAAGCAACGACAACACGAGCTCACCCGGCGCGCCGTTATTACAGCGTTCGAGCAAAGCGAAGCAAGATGGCGACTGATCGGGTTGGGTAAAAGCCACCTTTAAAGGTTGGAGCGTCACGCCTCCTTCTCTTCTGTTGTCTCACAGCTCGTCTGAACACTTCCCTCCCTGCTTCTTTTTCACCTCCAGGCTGAACTCGCATGCAAACACCGGCGGCGCAGACATTTCGCATGAAATGAGCAGCGATCATCACGCCGCCGATTCCCCCCGACCTGTCACACTTGTCTGCGTGGTTTTCATCTGATTAGGCTTTTAATCAGGAACACCTGATTGTGACTGATGAGGTGTGTGATGTGCTGTAGAGTCATGTACTGAGACGTGTGGGTAAAGAAGGGGAGGGGGGGGTAAATAGAATTAGTTCACAAAAGGATGATGGAGGAGATCAGACACCTTCCCCAGCAGAGAAGAGAAAAAAGGCGTTTTATTAAATCAGATCTTCAGTTTACGCTCTCTGTGCCGACACAATAGCTGCTCCTCCCTGGAGAAGCTTTCTGGCTGGTTTCCTGCTCTGGGACGGCCCGGTCCAGATTAGAGGAAATTGATTTAATGGCTTTGGTTTAATGGCTCAGAGGACAGAGTGGATACTCTCTCTCTCTCTCTGTCTCTCTCTCTCTCTCTCTCTCTGTGCTTGTTTTGTCTCTCGCCTGATCGCACTTTCAGTCTTTCATTTCTCTGCAGCCCTTGCGTCCATACGTGTGTGTGTGTGTGTGTACAGGTATGTGTGGCTGCCTGTAGGAGAGGGTGCAGAAGGTGTTTGGTGTAATGGAGGGACAGACCTGAGATCAATAGGAGCAGTAAACCAATATGTACAGCCTGAGGAGCAGCAGGGCGTTCAATTAAAGTGAAGCTGGTGCACACAAACAGAAGCGAGGTCTCTGCCCCCCATCAGCGCCTCTGAACTGCTTCAACACAGACGACCAGCGCTTCCAGGCACGCTCGCACATGATGCAGAGGTCAGTGATGCTTCACCACTCTCATAAATGCACTCTTATTTGCACTCTATCAGACGTTGTCCAAAGAGAACCAGTTCAGGCTCTTAAAGGTTGATGCCGAGCTTCGGTCCCCGAGGGCGTCAACAAGAGTTCACATCTTTTCTTCACACTGCCGGGGTCGACGAATCTCCAATCAGCCGCCTCGGGGGGGGGGGGCAGCAAACGTGTCGCAGCAGGAAGAATCTCAGAGTTCGAACATGTTCAGTGTTGAACTGTAAACAATAAAGCGTACGTCGGTCCCTCTTCCCAGAGCAGAGGAACATGGAGGTGACTTTTAAAGATCCAACATACAGCCTTCCTTTAGCATGGGGGGGGGGGG
>NC_136711.1:17675663-17952794 GCF_947650265.1 Symphodus melops | reverse complement strand
GTGTGCATGTGTGGATGTGTGTGTGTAGATGTGTGTGTAGATGTGTGTGCATGTGTGGATGTGTGTGTGTAGATGTGTGTGTAGATGTGTGTGCATGTGTGGATGTGTGTGTGTAGATGTGTGTGTAGATGTGTGTGCATGTGTGGATGCATGTAGAGTAACGGTTAAAGTTGAAGTGTCGTCATAAACCAATCACATCTCAGCAGACTCCTGTTGTCAGTTTGTCTTCAGTGCAAAAAGAGAAAATTCATGGCTGAGTTCATTTTAAAGAAACACTTTCAATGGTGACCATTAAACCTTTTTTTTTTTAAATCTGTAGATTCAGTTTCAGTCGGGCTGCTGCAGACTTCACGATAATCTCCATTAATCTGCAGTAATCAGATCAGACTTGTGCCCAACATTGTATGACTGTTCCATAAAGAGACCAGGATGTGTACTACTCACACGTCTTTAAATTAAATGAGATTAAACTCTGTGTTGGTTTATATTCTACAGTTTTCAACACAGAGAAAAACATAAACATCTGGTTCAAGTGAAAATAAGGTTTGTAAGTTTAATTCTTGTATCTTCTTGCAGTAGCCTAAAGGCTTCTCGCTGCCTTCAATGAGTATTTGTGGTCGGGGGGAGCTCACAGGTTTCCCTCTCTCTCTCTCTCCAGACAGGAGAATAGTCTCTAATCCCTCTGGAACTCAGGCTGCCTGATGCTATGTAGGGACTCTGATCTCAAACTGTTTTAAAGCCCTCTGTCGTGATCATGTGGCCCCGGTCTTCCTTTTGTTGTCATGGCGATCAGGGCCTCACAAATTAAGAGAGAGAGGGGGAGGATGGGAGAGGAGGGGAGGGGGTCAGAGGGCTGACAGGGAGGCCGAGACCTCCTCTTTAGCATCTTAAAGGCCACCAGACTTTCTATAGCTCTGACAGTCGTCCATACGCTCCGGGCTGCCGCGATAAAAAGATAATTGGGCTTTTAAAATGAACAGCTCGTGTGAATTCATGACAACTCTGCAGGAGGAGTGAAGGGTGTGTAAATGAACAAGTGTGCAAATAGAGCTGAAACTATTTGAATTTGTTTCAAGCACATGTTAAACTAATGGAAACATACTTCAGAGTTTATTGAACTCGCTTGAATTTGGCTGAAAAAGAATCCAAAAATATGAAATGAAATATAAGAAAAGCTGCAATAAATCTTTACGTTTGAAAAGCTTGAACAAGTAAAAGTGGAGCTTTTTTTTCTGTTTTAACTTCAAACCAAACCAATGTCTTTTATGTTAGCCACCTCCATAATGTCTCCGGTGTCAGCTGACTGGGAGCAGGGCTGTTTTTGTCCCTGTAAGGTTTAATGGCTCCTCAGACAGACGGCTCAGTCGCTCCCCTCCTCCAGCAGCAGGAATGTGCAGACACACCAGCTAATGAGAGAGCGAGGACTCGACGTGGACACAATCGAGCCGCTCGGTGTTTGGATGTGACCACGCTGCGCACACAGCTCTTTGAAAGCTGCATCGTGTCCTCGCGGCTCCTGAGAGGACATGTGAAGTAGTATTTGTCCCCCGTGTCAAGTGTCGTACTTTGTCAGAGGCCGGCAGCAGCAGCTCTGCTGTCACCTCCAGGCTTCAGGGTTTTATCCCGAGTTTTCAGCGTCGACAGTTTTATAGATTTACTCACGTGGATAAAAAACGTACGAAAAGGCAGCAGAGGGACAATCTGCAGTGGTCGCAAACAGTGACAGCTGCGCATAAAACTAAAACCCGATAGACTCAAAGCAAACACTCTCACAAATGAGTTCATTGTTTTCAGTGATTGAATATGGAAAACTGTGAGCACGAGCGCCAGAACAGGACGACAATAAAAAAAGGATTATTAGAAAGGAGGGACAACACGTTGACCTTCAGGGCCACCGCATAAATACTATGAAGCCTCTCTAGTTCAAACATAATCTGGATCATTGTTGGATCACAGACGGGACAGGTGATCGAGGACGCCTGTTAAATTCTGTCAAATATTTACTGAATTCAAGTGTAAAAAGGACTTTAATACATCATCAGACATTAAAGAAACCCGCTTGTGTTGAAGTGCTGGCTGCTCTGACAACAATGCAGCAGCCGGGCGCTGGAAGCCGAGACGGATGTAGAGCTGGCTAAACGCTGAAGCTACAGCAGCAGTACCTGTTTTAAACGCTACATGTACGAGGTACGTACGAACACTGTGGCAGTGTCCTGAGACATCCCACCCTGATTATTATCTATTTTTTACAATAAATATATTTTAGAATCAGAGCTACTTATCTCACCTTCTAGCTAACGTTTTTGCCGTTTATCAGTCAAAGTCAAAGTTATTGGGAGATGAAACTAATGACCTGAACGTTTTGTAATGTGCAAACAAAAAACGAAAAAAGGAATTCAAGTTTGGATGAGAGGTTCGAGACAATCAAAGATTTTTTATTATTATTTTTTTTTTTAAATGTAATTTTTCCGTGGTGAAACGGATGCCACATAACAGAGAGGAGAAATCCATAAAGTTGGATCAGTGTTTTAAAAATTCTTGCTGAGCCGTCAGTCTCCAAGATTTCACTGAATAAGAAATGAGAGACAGAGTCAGCAGTCTGCTCCGAGTTCACAGACTGACAGTCAGGTCGCCGCACTCCACAGTGTTTCACTTGACACCTTCAGCACGAGCACGGAAACATTCATGCAACGTCACATCTCGCTGAGTCGGAGGCTGTCAATCCAACACATTACAAAAGGTACAGTATACAGCGTTTACATGGCCGTGCCCTGCCAGGCTGCAACGTCACACTAACCTGCTTTGAGACAGACGGAGAGAGCCTGCACTAAATCCTTCTTTGTTAGACCAACGCCATAAACACACAGAGGTGAGAGTCTAAAAATATTCCCCACACCAGGTGAACGGCTGGACTGGGAAACTCTGTTACAGCGGCGTCACCTCTGTGAGGGGGGGGGGGGGGGGGGGGGGTTAGCTCATCGTTGATGTGCAGTGAGCCGATATTTGAATGCAGCCAACATGTCAACATGAGATGATACAAATTCAACTGAAGGATAAACAAAGCTGGAGAGCAGGTGGAATCAGGAGCTTTCAACGCTTCTGATTGGACAGGTTGGCTCTTCTTCTACATCACCTGTATTTCATCTTTTTAAGGGAACTGTTGCATTTTTCATGAGTTTGGTCTTCGGGCGCGTTTCCTCTCCAAAAGTACAAACATATCTGAGAGCTGCTGATTTACTTGCTACTAAAGAGGAGTGTTTATCTTCATGGTCTGGTTTCTGCTCGACTCCAAGGACGAGCCTTTTGATGGAAAAGATGACCAAGATGTTTCTTTTCAGAATAAAGGTTTCGCTTTAAGACGATGATGTTACCATCTTTACAGCAGGTGTTTCACATCGTCACGAAGCTGTGAAATAAATCAGTGTTTGATTTCATACAAACCGACAGGATCATGGTTCACACAGTACTAGAACATTCTGTGTTACTATCTGAATGAAGACGCAGCAAGTGTCTCAGTTTTCAGCAGGAAGCGTCTGCATGAGGGAACAAACAAATGAGTCTGGAGATCCCCTCCTCCACTCTTCACCTCTCTCTCTCTCTCTCTCTCTCTGTCCTGATCCCCCCGCCTCTCTCTCTCTCTGGAAACTGGAACACACAGGGAAAGTGTGACAAAGCTATTTTAGTTTTGCAGACGACCTACCTTTCCTCAGGCAGACACCTCCACTCACCTCTCACAGACACTACCGGCCGGTCACCGGGCCAAATGTGGATGATTAAAGGTTGACAAAAACCTCACTGACAATGAAGCTGCAGAATACTTCTTCAAATGATCTTCATATCTACTGAACAAAACTCACATTTAAAGAGAAACTGATTTTCTCTGGTTTATACACAGGCTAAAATATCTGCAATCAGCATCGCTGTTGATCAAATCTATTTTTATGCGTGCAAACATTTGATGGGTCCAACTTCTCCAGAGTGAAGATAACTTACTTTTAAACACTGGCTGCTTTTGTGCTCTGGGAAATGACTTATTCATATTTTATTCACCAACCAAATCAACAAGTGAAAGATGGACCCAGGATGAAAATCATCCCGCTTTTTAATCACTGGCGTTGTGTTCAATCTGGGAGAGGATTCGTTTTCTTAATTCGCCTCCAGGGATTATAAATAAAAAGTTAAACTAAATCAAATGTCTTGATTGTTATCTTGTGGGTGATGAAGTGCGGGGTGCAGATGAAGACGCCGCACTTGGACCGATGGAGGTCGAAGCCCGTGCACAAAGAGAACGGTTGACGACACAGGAATTTCTCCTGAGCGTGTTCAGGTTTGTTCGGCTGCCGATGTGAACGCTGTCAATGATTACAGAGAGCTGAAGAGAAGGCACAGGCCTCTTTTCACTTGGTCCATCACACACACACACACACACACACACACACACACACACACACACACACACACACACTTTGGATTTACAATCTCAGTTTGTTCATTTGGTTTAAATGAAGGACCAGCGCATGATAACTGCACACGATTTCTCCAGCTTGCAAAAATCAATTCCTTCAGGATTTTGTTCAGTCACGACATCTTAGCGGTCGAAGTAAAGCTGCTCTGTTTAATTTTTTTTTTGTTGTCAAAATGAGTCTTTAATGGGACAGAAGAAAACAGAAACATGTGACATGTGAGGAGCTGGAAGCAGAGAACATGCAACTCTATTGATTCATTGAATAAAACAACAGCTGCCTTTAAGTTTGATCCTGAACTAGTTCAAATCTGTATGAATGCTGTTTAAGCTATTAAGCTATTAAGCTATAGGGTGAGTCACATGGTCAGCTCTCAGCACACAGAACTTGTCACCTGGTTTGTCAAAGTAATAAAAAGCCATCTTCCCTCGGTCTTACCCCGGTTTGTGGGCTGCATGTCGGCTCCTTCTTATCCTCCAGCACTTCAGACTCTCACTATGCGCCCGTTCTCCTGGATGTTTGGCTCCGTTTCTGACTGACCCTCCTGAGGAAAACTTCTCTAACCCCCCTCCTCCTCCTCTGCCTCAAAAAAAAAAAAAACATTCTCAAGCCAAATGCCGCCAATGTGAATGGAAGCACAGTCTCCTCCTCCTCATCAGCCCAGCCTCTCTCTGACAGATACACCTCCTTCCTCCCTGCCCCGCTCCTCCTCTACCATTTCCTTTGACCAAAGAAACTGAACTCTGCGAAGTCCTGCACTGCCTTTGTCCGGCAGTAAAATAGAAGTGAGAGAAGAAAGAAGCGGAGAGCCGGGGAGAGGGGAGCTGTCAGTTCAAAACTATTCCACTCTCCTTTCAAAAGAAAGCAGGGGAAAAAGAAAACGGAAATGTGAGAGGATATTCCCTCTCTTTTTAAAAAACAAAAAAAAGTCCTTTTTATTGGACCCTGTCAAAGTGTCTCGTCTTCATCCGGTGCACAAAACGTCAAACTTAAAGAAGGAATGAAAGTGGTGCAGGGAGAAAGAGCTGAAACTTTCCTCATCTATAAATGTGATGGCACAAATGAAGTTAATTACTGAGATCATTCTTAATCAAAGGAGGTAAACCTATCACAGAGCAGCACTGACATCACTCAACACAAAGGCAGGTCGTGAGATTTAAAGAGGCAGTGCGAGTGTGAACGTCCATGCAAACAGCTGCAGGACAGGATGAGCTCGAACTGTTCTTGAAAAGATCTTTATCAGGTGAAGATAAAAATGTCGCCCACGGCTCCATGAAATGGTTTGCTGGGAGCTGAACAGTGTGCAGACATTTTTTAAAACAGAGTACAAGCCGTAAAACCAGATTCAATCTTTTGAATCCGAATCTTCAGAACATAGATTTTACAAATGATGTAAAAGACACCCAGAATTAATTAACCGAGAATATAACGAGCTTTACGCTCTACAGATTTTTAGTTATGGTTGATTTGGCGCCACCTGGGGGAAGCTGTGGTAACAGCAGGTTCAGTCCCAAAACAGAAAGGTGGACGTTCTGTCAAACATCCTGAACCAAGACGAATCATGTCATCGCTCAGAGACATGTAAACGTATCGTAGCTCGGCGCTGTCGCTGACTCTCACTTTACAGCTCAACAGTTAAAAGTGTTCAAGCAGACGATTCGTTTACTAAATGATGGATGATGCAGACTCGGGCTGGAATAACTGATTGCTTATGTTGGGTAAAGTTTGAGGAATAATTAGAGGTTTGATGCATTCAGGTGACCCGGTCAAGGGAGTTTAGCATTTTAGCTTGATGGAAACTCTTTTAGCCAGAAAACTCCCAAACTAGTGCGACCTTCTGCAGTCTGTTCAAACGACCTTTTTTTTTGTCTTTCATACAGAGAATGCAACATTTTAATTATTCATTCAGATTCATTTTGGGTGGGTTTTTGCCTTTATTTAGAAAGGGCTGTGAATAGAGTATAAAATCTGAAGAGCGGGATGTCGTGCTGGAAAAGAAGCTACAGGTCAGATTCAAACCTATGTCGACCACTTGGAGGAGCATATGCCGTACCTGTAACCGCTCGGCCATCATCACTTCTAAATCTGTTATTTCACGAGGGGATAAACTCGAGTCTTCTTCCCGACATGAATATAACAAACACTTCTGGAGTTAATAACAATAACAGAGATTACAAATGTCGGATTTCCAGCAGCAATAACTCGAACCTTGTTCCACTGATTCTCTCCTGTGTTGTCTTGGTGAATATGTTTGCAAACGGCTGCTCATTATAAAACATGATCCCTCACTTGGTTTTGTGTTTCCAGCCCCCTGAATAATGCAAGTCTAGAATCTACTCGTCTTAAACTGCGGCTTTTGTCTCCACTGCTTTACGAAGGACTATCTGGCTCTTTAGCTGCTAAGCTAGCAGCCTGCTGGAGGTTTAGGAGAGCTAAGGTTTCACATTGTGTAGAATCAAAACAAGATGATTAGGTGTTAAATTAGTGTCTTTGTTGAAGAAAGAGTGTCGGACTCTTTGAGGAACCAGCAATCAGCTTCCAGAAAGTCGTCTCTTCTCGTGACAGCGGACGTGCTCAGCCTCTGCCTTGACCTGTGATCCACCATCTGGTCCAAATGAATTAAAATAAAGGGAAAAAAAGAACAGGAAGAGACGGTGCAGCAGGAGCTCAGCTGCTCGGCTCCCAGATGAAGAGCGCGGGTAAAATAGGGTACGAGAAGTAGGCTATGCCCTGCCACAGCCTGGTGCACACACAAACACAGACTGCCTCTCTCCTTGTCTCTCCCTGCTCCTGTAAGTGGGTCACACCAGTGGGCACAAAGTGTGTCCTTCAGGCTGCGGAGAGGCGTCGGGGATGGAGTTCAAGGTTCGTCTCGTGAACGGGAGGTCTGGAGAAGTCCCGTATCCGCTGCAGCCAAAGCCGCCCAAAACGACTCTCAGCTGGAGTCCAAGTCTGCTCGACAAACACCATCAATCAGCCGCCCCGAGGCCACCGGCGCTGGGATAAAGAGGCAGGCTGCAAATCACCTCTGTGAGTGCCACCATTAACACTTCCTCTTTATAAGAGAGAGGGAGGGGGACCATCATGACTCAGCCCCCTTTGGAGGGGAGTTGATTTACAGGCCAAAGCAGTGAAATGATGACTTCCTTTTCTTGTCTGCCAGAGGAAAACCAAGAGGGGATTAAAGTCGAATTCCAGTTAAAACAAGAAATTTGCACGTGGCTTTGCAGCAGTATTGTTTACATGCATCTGGTGGTTTCTGGTTTGGTTTATCCTCTTTGGTTTATTTTCCTTTAGAGGGACAGAAAAGTGTTACGAGTGCCGTTTCTGGTGAGTGTTGAAAGTTGCTCCTTCGACGCCACACTTCAGGTTTTTATCTGTATTTGGACACGCCGACGACGCGCCGGTGGAGCTGCCGACTCTCTGCGGCCCGTCAGCCTGCTTCCTTCTATATTTTCATAACAACGCCGCACATCATGGGACCACGAGCGGACAGAAAGCTAGGCCATCCATCAACGTCTCTGCAGCCTCTGCGTTGGGGACATCGGTCCCTCTGGACGCGCTGCAGCTAAAAGCGGCCTCGGCCACGCGGCCCTTTTGGACTTCTCGCTTCCAGAGTAATCCACTCTGGCACAAAGCAATCCACGAACACCTCCAAAATAACAACTGGTGCAAAGGTTTAGCACCCAGCAGGGGGGCGGCGGTTCATCAGTTTTTAGACACAAATCGAGAGAAAGGAGAGAGAGAATTTCTCTGTGGATTGAAATAACCACTCCTGGTAAGTCCACTCGTAAATCCACAGACATGAGATGGCTTTGTTGAGTTGGCAGGAAGCCGACTTAGCCACACTCTGATTTACTGTATAATGTGCCAAAGAGATTAGGGTTACGCCTCCAGTTTTTTTGGAATTACAGCAAAACCCCTATCCATGATTAAAATCTGCTGCCGACGCCCACACGGCCGGAATGTGTAAACATCCACACAGAGTGGGACGCACGGAGGCTGCAGCCAAGTCAATTAAGCATCAACCAAAACGGCAAGAGAGCGAGGAAACAGTTGGCGGGAGAAGTCAGAGGGACAGGAAAGAAGATTTCTACACTTGTTGTAAAAATGTATGCAAACAAAATCCAAACTTCTTGTTCGACATCAGAAGAAGACCCCCCCCCCCCTTGTGATTCTGATCTTTTATATGAAAAATACTTAATAATGACGGGTTTAAATAAATCAAACACAGCAGAAAGATAGATATGAGTGTGTGGTTTGATGTTGCACGTGGAGTACACGCCCACTTCACATTCACGCTGCACCGTTGAAAGTGTGAAAAGTGAACTCTTGTTATCCTGCTCCAATTAGGATATGGAGGACATGAGTGGCAGCTCAGCTCTTAGCCCCCCCCCCCTCCTCATCCTGGGACCGCAGGAGAGCTTCGATGAAACACAGATTCTTCAAACGTGTTTTTTTTTTTTTTTAAATGACGCTTGTGTTTGTTTTGAAGATTAAGAGGCTTCTGCTAAATCATTTTTCTCTCTCCTCTCACTAGAAACTCTGGAAATGATGAAGACTAATTGAATCTTCATCCACAAACATGCTGAGCTGACAGAAACGAGCTCAGCCCACCCCGAGACATGCCGTGAACACAGGATTTAGAAGAGCGAAGAACCGCTTTGCTCAGCCTTTCCTTTAAATTATTCAGACTTGACCATAAATAATTTAAGGAGAGTGCATGTTAAACTGTATATTAAAAGTTGACAAACCGCCATGAGGCTTCATTCATTATCAGCATCCTGGTCAAACGCACAGCCTGAGAAAAATACGAAAAAAAAGAAACAACAAGCTCCCGAGCATGTTGGCTCAAAACGTCACGTATCAATAGATCCTTCATATATGTGTGTTTTTAAATCCTGCACCCACTGGAGGAACGAGGAATCGTCGTACCTGTCTTAGCTTCCGGAGGTCTTAGTGAAGCATGCGGTACGGGTCCGTCGAGCATCCCAGAGACTCCCTCTGATGAGCAGATCTTCACTCTCTCCTGGCTTCTCGCTCCTCGCCGACTGTGAAGGATAAAAAATTAAAAAATCAAGAAATTGCATGTTGATGAATCAGCAGTTGAAAAGCAGCGAGACTACTACCACTGTACATAGAGAGTCGGAAAAAACCTGAAGTGTGACAAGTGTGTTTATAGAAGTCGGAGAGAAAGAGGAAAATCTGAGTCATCATGGCAAAAGAAACCATCTCCACATGCAGGAAGGTTGAGACTGAGGGGATTTTCCATGTCAACGAGAAGGAAGACTGTCCTGTGAGTAAAGTTTATTCTCTGATGCATTCGTCTATAATCACATCTGATCTGCGTGATCGATCCAGGCGAATACGAATAAAAGAGATTTTAAACAATATTCTGTCAGACATCCAAACAAAAAAAAGACAAAGAAGGTGAGAAGCACACTGCCACCATGTGGACGGAAGCAAAGAGTCCATCTGCAGGTCATTAAAAGTGTTAAAGTGATGCATCCGAGTGGAGGACAGGAGCATGAGGAAAGAGCCAGAGGTGAGTCATTATCTCAGACTGGATTTATTTATAATCCTGCTGTCGTGAGAATGTCCCGTTTGTGACTTTAACTCACATTTGTCTCACACTCGAGACACTCACAACAACAAATGACGTGATGAGCAACAAGTGGACGGACATCTTTACAAAGTCAGGTTTCAGTCGCCGCTTTTCTACGCCAACTCCTCAAGGTGTCCTTTCCTCACTGAGCGTTCATAAATACCTGCAGGACACCGGCGTGGGACAAACTGCTGGCGGCGCCTTGAGAGGTCAAATTTCCAAGTCGTACTGTGCATGAATTAATCGATCAACTTCAGACTGTTAAAGCAGGTCAGAACAACTCAGACATGGGGAGCGTTGTTAGCGTAGCGGTTATATACCGCTAAGCTAACACGCGTTGTTAGCTTAGCGGTTATGTACGCAGCCCGTTTCTACTACCAATGTCCATTCACAGCTCACCCGTCACATATTTTATACCCAAATACAAAACTCTGATCTTAAGTTATAAACGTTTGTTTGCTCTCCTTTTCTGTAGCTGTGCGACACAACTTCACCATTTTGCCTCCGTTAACAGCGTCCCTGAGGGGGGTGGGGCCATCCCCCCCCCCCCCCCCCATGGTGGTATAAGTCTAACAGTAGGACCCGTGAAGGAGCCTCTGAAAGAAATAATAAATAAGCTGAAGAGCGCTCCGTCCCGTCCGTCCTATGTGAACACAGAGCTCAGAACAACAAGTCCACAGGGAGTTTGACTTCACTCCTTTTTTTTTTTTTTTTTTAAAGATTTATTTTTGGCCTTTCGCCTTTATCATGATATGTGAGAGGAAGGTGGATAGATGCGGAAATCAGGGAAAGAGCGGGGAGAGACATGCAGGAAAGGAGCCTCGGGCCGGACGCAAACCCAGGCCGCCCGCGCGAGGACCACAGAATCGCTACATGGGACGCGCGCGCTGCCGCTGCGCCACCAGCGCCCCAACTTCACTCCTTTTAAGAGAGGCATTACTCACATTTAATGTCCTCTATATTAAAGTTCAAAATGTTGACTTTATGATTGTTCCAGGAAACATAAAGCTAATCCGTGAAATCAGCCCGTGGTGGAACGACAGAGTGACATGATAGTCCTACTTTAAGTTGACTAAACGTGTCTCATTGTGGTAATGTGAACATCTGCGCACTGTGAAGGGGTTCGAGAGTGAGAGTGGATGGATGAGCTAACTGATTTTCGTGCTTCCTGTTTGATCAGCTGGATCAGGATGTTTGCTTTTCCTAACGATTCTAACCGTCGGCACAGAATTACTGTTCAGGTTCAACACGTGTGTGTGTGTGTGTGTGTGTGGGCAGAGTGTGTTACAAGGCAGAGGGAGGAGCTCCCCTCCATCCAGACACAGCTTCATGTGTCACATGCCACGGCGTGTAGGTAGAGTAATGCGGAGTAATACCTTGTTTGTGTTTAAGTCGGACAATCAAGCCACAGATTATGAACAGGTGTTGACATAAGACGGCCACGCCTCTCACCTGCTATTACACTGGAGGGGGATCATCTTCATTGTAAGGGGGGGGGGGCACAGGGGCGACCATTGACGGTTTCCATCTTTAACTTCTCAGAGTTGTTGTCTGGAGTCGGAGCAGGTCACCTGATTAATCCGCTGAGTCATCACTTTAAGTCGCGTTTACTTTAATCATCCAGGATCAGAGTTAATGAGAGTCTAACACAGGCTTTGTTATGGTGACGAGCTGAGGTTTCCCAACACAGGACACGCACAGAGACAACTTCAACACAAATGGAAGCTCAATTATAGCAAAACAGCTGCGACACAAGGTCAAACATTAGCCAAGGTCAAACATTAGCCAAGGTCAAACATTAGCCTGCATCTTCAGGCATTTCTTGGTCTATTTGATCATTTTAAAAGTGAACTCCATCTTCGTCCTCTTTTTTTTTTTTACAGAGACGCACCTTTACACCACACTGATGACAACGTTAAGTTAAAGTGGGAAGGAGAAACTTCCTTTTGACGGGCAGAAATCTCAAAACAGAACCAGACTTTTATGTTTTAAATCTTCGTACGTGGGTTTGTCTGTCGAATTAAAATCTCAGTTTATTCGTAAAAAGTGAAAACAGGAAACTCAACAACAGGCAGCTTTGACTCTTCTGTGAAATGTTGATGGATGCGTGGACTGCACATTGTTTGAATAGTCAACATCTCGCTCTCTCTAAGTGCTCAGGCAGGAACACGCTAATGACTTCAGATCCATTTCCTCTCTGCCTGCATAAGGCCTTATGCAACGCTGTGACGCAGCCACTGCCCATCCGTGCATCCCACCACCCACATAGCTTCTGATCTGCACCCTCATTCTTTCCCAGCCACCTCTTCACCTCTCCCGTCATCCTGCCTCCCACCGCTAAACGCCGTCAGCCCCCTCGATGTGAAGCTTCCCTTCAAGGAACGGCTGTTTGAGAAGTCGTGGTTTTTTCCTTCACTCGGAGCGAGAGTGTGTTTAACAGAGACAGTGTGTGTGAGCCATCCATCTCTTGGTTCCCCCAGCAGGAGATAATCAGGCCACAAATCACACAGAGAAGGAGGAGAAATGTATTTAAAAATATCCAAACAACCAACCTCAGGGAGGCTTCGGCCCACTTACAAGCTTTACCTCTGACTGCAGGAAAACTAAACCAGGAGGAAAAGAGGGAAAAGAATCTCAACCGTCGAATCAGTAAATTGAGATTGATTTAAAGACAGGAATGCTCCCGGAGTCCTTCCATCAAAAACAGCCTTCAAGATGATTCCTCTGCTCTAAACTTCAAGAGCAACACAAAGACGAAGGCTGAGAGATTACGCTGAGGCAGGAGAAATCAGAACTTAAAAAAAGCCACGTCTGGTATTTGACCACATTTGAACACCTGGATGTGCGATAAAGGACATGAGGACATGAGGGAAAGTGCAGAAGAGTCTGTAAATAAGAAGATGACTTAAGATTTAAGTAAAGCGTATCTGCTCTGCTTATTAAAACAAAGGTTGTTGTTTTTTTTTCCATAAACACAGCCCGACATACTGTAGCGGCAAAAAATGTCAACCAAGAAGCGAGAAGTTCAGTGACTGTATAAGACATGGACGCAGGCTCAGTGACGTCACCCGTCGGTTTCTGAAGCTGAGTTTTGAAGTCAAACGACGTCGGTCGCCATGTTGGAAATTCTTTTTCTACCCGATTTAAGATCAACCCAGAAACAGGAGAAGAGTTGGGGTTGAGGCCTCCTGGGTAAACAGCTGACACACTCGGCCCGCAAATGTATGTCAATGCTCATATCATCAAAACAGATGAGCTATTAAAAAAAAAAAAAAAAAAAAGACACATTTTGTACCAGTAAAGAAATGAGCCATTGATACAAATTTGGGGTTTTTTGTACATGGCTGTAAACATGCTTGGTTATTGTAACATGGGTGTTAATGGGCCTCAAGTGGACACTTCCACATTGGCTTCTTTATTTTTCTGCAGCTTGTTGCTTGGTGTAGTCACTTTCAGTGTGATCCAGATGAACTGGATGCACGAGTGTGCTTTCCTAAAATCAACAGCAGCTCTTTCTCAAACAAACGGCCGGTTCGGTAAGTGGCTTGTCTTTCTTGTGGTCCTGACCTTGGTCGGCCTGTGATTGTAGCTGTGGGCTACCCCAAAGTCAGATGGTGCGAGATGGGTCACAGCAGGCGGCTGACACAGCTGAAGAGGAAGTAGGTGGGAAACATGAGAAGCAGAAGGAGAAGGAGAGAGAGAGAGAGAGACAGCGTGGCTTGAGCCAATGAAAGAAATGTTAGGCTCCAGGCCGTCACTATACAGTATGGGCCTCTCAGCATCCCAGCAGCAGCTGTCAATGTCAGAGTCACACTTTAACCACGACCGCAATCACAACAGCTCACGGGAAAAGGGCGTGTTGTTTTTCACTGGGAGTTTATTTTTTTTCTCCTCGGAGCTCGTAATCATCCTCAAGTAGCCGCAAGTGATGCAACACAAGTCTGCGTGCCATGTCGGGTACTCTATTGGTACAAATTACTTAAAGCTCCAACTTGGCATCCAGTCCAAACATGACTACATGTGTGCCCACATCTGTTGAATAACCCTGACGTGTGAGCCCACGTTATCCGACCAGTTCCACTCAGCTTCTCCTTTCATTAACCAGACGGACGCTCGGTCGGCGTGAAGGCTGTTTGCTCGCATTAGCGCTCTGTGCTTAATGGAAACGTCTGCATGCCAACATGCTCACAATAGTTAAATGTTAACATGCACAAAATGTCCCAGTGTTTTGCCCTTATTCCCCCCAAAAACACAAAATGACTGCCAAGCTGTTTAACAGGCTGATTCACATTGTTAATATCTGCTAACTAAATCAGGCTGGTTATATTTTTACCACCTAAAGAGCGACAGTCCCGTATCTCCTGTGTTGGAATCTACATATTATATATATATTATATTTATACGCCTTCTTTTACAGGAAGATGCAGACATCATAAAAACGTAGTAATTCACTCGACAACTTCAGAAAAAAAAAGCTTGACGAGCCGAGTTTCTCCCAATGCCCAGAGCAGTCACTAAGTGATGATGATGATGATGATGATGATGATGATGATGATGATGATGATGATGATGACTTTGCCGTGATGCTGCTCTGGCATATTATCATGGATGTTTGGAAAACCGCAAATCCAATCAGCCGTGCAGCAGATTCTTGGGACTTATTCCCCGGAGGGAAGGACGCAGCAACGTGGAGTCGATTCTCCGGGGGAAGAATGAGGTCGTAGAAGAGCAGCAGTGACGGACAGCCCAAACAGAACTTTGAATATAAACTTAGTCATTAGTTTTCATGTGACAAACACTGAACTGTTAAAACATTTTTTAAAGAAAAAACACCGGTTGTGTCATTTCCACTTTTCCCCATATTCAGTTTTGAAACAGCCGGGACTTTTCTGAACGTTATGAGTAATCTGTTTTTTGGGGGTTTTTTTTAGGAGCAAGATTCGGCCTGGTGGGCTGAAGGGCAAAATGATGACACAGCTGTGTGTCATCCTCTCGACACAAAGCTGGGGTCACACTGCATCGAGTCCAACTCTTCAAATGCCAAAGTAGATGGAGACAGTCACTGTAGTGCCAGTCCTCTTATACGATAAGATAAACCTTTATTCATCTCATGAGACATTTACAGCGTTACAGCAGAAAAGCAGGAGGGCAGAAGAAAAATTAAAATTAAAATTAAAAATATGCATCCAAAACAAAGAGCAAAGAGTTAAAGAGCTGGTAAAATATGAATGCATCCAAATGAACTTATTTCCTGTTAGTTATGTCTTCTTATTAATCTCTTTACTTTGCAACATATGACAGCCTAAAACCTAAAGCTCATGATCACACAAAAGACGTGAAAATGACTTTATGGGAGGCATCGGATGGCCTCGCGGTTTTGTTGTGCGCCCCGTGTACTGAGGCTGAAACCTAACCCCGGTCCTTTGCTCTATGTCATTTCACTGCAAAGCTTTTGTTTTAAATTTGTTAAGCTAAACCGTTAATTACCGCCTTTAAATTTCTATTTTTTTATAGTTTATATTGTTTGTTGTTTCCCTGCTTGTAATGCTATGTTTATATATTGTTATCTTTTTAACTCTGCTTGTAAGGTTTCCTTGGGGGTTTTGAAAGGCGGCCATTTAAAAAAAAAAAAAAAAGTATCACTATCATTATCTCCAACTCTCTCCACCCGGCAGTTCCTGTCTCTTATTGGCTGTCCGATCCAAAACAGGCAAACATGGCCCAAAAAAAGATTTTCTATCCCTAGAAATCGGACAAGTCTTGAAGCATGTGAATGCATCGTTATCACCTCTCGCTGTTTATGTCACTGAACCAAATTCTACCATGGTTAGTCCATACAGTGTACATGTATTGATTTCTGTGTTGAGATGACGGAAAATAAGCAGCAGAAATTTGAACAGACTTGGATTCAAAGTGGAACCGGTTTCCAGTGAGCTGTCTGAAAAGGAAAAAGGTTTGGCTGGATCGTTGGAAGAACACCAGGCGGAGGTCTGGCATGACTCAGTCTGACATTTTCAAATATGGATTGTCTTTTGACATCGAAACTGGGCGTCAAGTAAAATCACCGGGAGAAGAGGTGACAGTAAATGGAAGTGTGTGTGTGTGTGTGTGTGTGTGTGTGTGCGTCTCATATATCTACTGCTAAATCCTCTTAATACTTCCAATCCTCAATATTCTTTCAACATAATCACAGACGTCACCTGCTCAGGTCAGGACATCAAGGCAGGCCGGCTGGAGATTAGACCAAAACAAAAAAAAAAAAAAGAGATGAGCAGAGTCCTGGCTGTTCCCAAGCTCAGGATCCAGGAGTCTCTGAAAGTCCAAACCCCCCTTCCTCTGATTGCCCTGAGACAGCTGTGCAGTCCAGCTGTGCCCAAAACTCAGAGCTGGCTTAAACACGAGACGATTTTAAAATCTGAACTTGGACAGGAGCGAGCGGGTGGAGGGAGGAGACTGCTGGATGGTATAAACAACACTTTTTTTAAAAATGAGCTGAGATCAAGTTTGATTATAAAAAAAAAAAAGAGAAATGTTTCTAATAGATTTGTGAGGTCTTAAGAGAAAACACGCACACACACACACGGTGTATTGGTGGGAAACAGTGAATGTAAACATGACTGTGTTTGTTTGAAAGAAAACTCTTCAGGGCGGCTTTAAATGTTTGTTTAGTGGTTCGACGACCCGGGCTGTGTTACAGATGACGGGTTCAGGATTTCTCCTCACTGACCCTCTTGTTTGTAAAATCCATAATTTGTACGAGAACTTTTCTTAAGTGTTCAGATCCAAGAATAAAACTAAATCAACACTTAAAATAAGTGTAATCTTGATGCGTATGTTATTATTCAGAGAGTGAAAACTTTTATCGGCGTTCTCTTGTTGACAAGGTAAGAAGAACATTTTACATGCAGGATGATGTTCCCAGCAGACAAAAAGCTAAACTGTGTTTACTAAAAATAAATAAATTTTAAAAAAAAAACTTGATTTTTATGATCGAAAAACTAAATCTGATGTGAGCTGCATGACAAGACATAAAAGTACGACCTACTTGGTGTCCAAAACAGATGGAGGAACAGGACGACTGACTGAGAGGGCCAACAGAGCTCACTGTGTTTTGTCAACAAACTGCATGTGTTTGCATCTTCAGTTTCATCAGCTCACTTGCACCATGTAATCCCAACACAAAGACCAACTGACAGCAACATCGTCCTTCAGCACAGCACATGTTGAGGAGCTTTAAAGGTTTCATTTTAGGGTCTTAAGAGTTGTCTGTAATAAATGATGTGTTCAACTCTGTGTCTGAAGACCAAACAGACACAGAAGCCCGGAGCTCATTGCGTCACATTACATTGTTTGAAAAGCCGCTTAGAGTCCCAAAGTCATTACTTCAAGCTGTTTTTAAATCCTGTGGTGTGGGAACGAGTACGGCATCGCTAGTTAAAGTAAGCAACGAGTGACAGGAGGGCAAAGTCAACACAAACAGAGAGACCCGTCAAATACTCCCGCCAGAGAGGACGAACCCTCGGGAGGAATTAAAAACACAACACAGTGCCGGTGATGCCTGACAGCGGCGGCGACGACACCCCCCCCCCCCCCCCCCCCCCCCGTTGCTTTGTCATCTCAAGTGTCTCCGTCCTCAAGGACACGGTTTGTGTAACCAAACAACAAAGAATGGCGGGACTTGACCTTCTGTGAAATCAGCTCAAGGGCAAAATCCAAAGCTGCAGGGCTGCAAGAGGTTTAACAGAAAACATCCATTATGTAGACTCATTATTAATCACACCGGCATTCCTGTTCATTTCATTCACTAACTAGCAGTCTAACTAGAGGGTGTGTTAATGAGTACAAACGGTTCATTCAAAAGTCATGACTAACACAACCTGTGAGGTGTCTCTTACAAACACAGCAGAGGTTTCTGTCCAAGCTGAAACCTACAGGCCGATCCAGGAGGACCTTTAAAAGCTGCAGTTCTTCAGATGGCCACTTGAGGCTGGCTGTCCCCTATACAGACCTGTGGTACATGCATGAGAGCAGAAATAAATGTGCTGACAGCCAAGATGAAAAAAAAAAAAAAAAAAAAAAAAAAAAAAAAAAAAACGCTTTCACAGCGAAGTTTCTCTTTCGTGACAACTTACGGCGTTAGAAAACTTCATGCAAAGCCTCGCTCTGACAGCTGCTTCAGAACTGAGCACAAGACAAAGAGCTTCCTCTGAAAACCCCCCTTTGATGATGAAGGCCTCAGCTCAGGGCCAGACGAGTATGTACATATTTGCCATCATGAATCAGAGGACACGGAGAGGGAGCAGTCCACAGATCCCGTCTCAGGTGTGTCAACTCCAACGGCACACGGGCTCAAAAGACAAAGACGAAAGATGATGATGATGATGATGATGATGATGATGATGATGGTCAGTCCAAAATAATAACCTGTATACCTTTCAGTTGCCTTTTGATGGGTTCAGTCTGTAAATAACCAAAGTATTAACAATTCTTCGGTTCTGTAGAACAGTGGTTCTCAACTGGGGGGTCAGGACCCAAAAGTGGGTCGCAGAGACGTTTTCAATGGGTTGGTAAAATGTGCCTGGAAATAAAAAGTGTCAAAACGTCTATTAAGCGTTATTTAACTATCTATTACAATTCTACAAGTCCCTTAGCGGACGCTTCTATCCGAAGGGACCAGAGAGTGAGAACAACACGAACAAGGATCGAGAAAAGAGGAAACACTGTCAGTAAGTGCAAACGACCATCAGATAGGACTCACAGGTGCTGACAGGCAGAGCACAACACTGACCACTGTTCTTCAGAGCTCGAACCAGTAAAGACCTCGTTATCAAACAAAACCATCATCATCATCATCAATAGTATAACAAAATCTCTAACTAAGGGTTCATGAAAGAGCTGGGTCTTTAGCTTTTTCTTAAAGGTGCAGAACGAATTGAGTTTGGACGTTCATTCCACCACCAGGGGGCGACAGAGGACAAGAGTCTAGGATGCTGTTGTGAAAGTTGTATCAGACGCCTTTCACAGGTAGAGCATAGTGAGCGGGAGAGTGAACCGTGTTTATTTTGTTCGCTCACACGCATTAAGGAGATGGAGAATTTTGCTCCAGACATCTTTCTTTACACGTTTGTATGAAGTTGTCGATTTACGACGTTCGTATTAAGCAGATAAGAGTGTTTGTGAAATGACTGAAAACGTAGGATGCATTTTTATATCTGCTAAGCTGAGATTCTTTAAAAAGTAGCGTATCACTTTTAGGTCACAACCAAATATCTGAATCAAGTCTTTTTCTCCTTTAGTGAGAGATTTAGAATCATATTCATCGGTCCACCTTAGAGAGAAATACTTTTGCAATAAAAAAGAAATCTTCCTCTGCAGTAAAACTACAGTAATAAGCTGAACCCCAAAGGGCATGGATCCAAAAAGCTGATTTGATTACTGAACTTAAACGAGATAAATGCAACCAACCCATCCATAAACATGCAGGGTTATAAATATTCTCGTCATGTCAGAGGCGGAGCGTGGACGCTCTGTAGTCTCTACACGGCTGATAACACCCCGATATGCTGACACAGCAGTTCCTCTTAAGGAGTCTTGCCATGTGCTAATAAAAATCAATAAATAAATTATCAACGCAAACACAGCGAGGCCTTCCACTGTGACGGCACACGCGGCCGTCCTCTGCAAGATAGCAGAGGTTTGACCTCTGCGTGTGCTCAAGCTGTGGAAACTTGAATACAACATGGTGGAGGGTTGGAGGAGATGAGCTCATCGAGATCTCCTGCTTCATATTTAGTCGGTGCTTTGTCATGGTGTTGTTATATTGAGAGTATGGGATTTGTTTATGCATAAGGATGCAGTCTTTTCTTACTTAAATGAGCACACATGGGGATTATTGTGGTTTGAAATGCACCACCGAGTCGAGCTCTCGTGCCCATAAATCCCCCTAATAGAAATCCCATTTACATGCACTGGCAGTCAGCAAACTTTTGACGACGTCCTCTTGTTTCTCGTGGTTACCAAAGTGTGCTCTCACAGCGCACCTGGCACTGTTGAAGTTCCTCTGTGTCGGGCCAAAAGTGGTTTCAGACAGCATTAGATGAAGAATGCAATTCATTTGAAGAATTCACATACTGCTGCTTTACCCGAAGGCATGTCGTCCACTGTGGAGGGGGAAACACTTGTTCTTACGCACGAGCGACGATACACAGATCATGAACTGTGCTGTGTTGTCACTGATGTCACATTCGACATGAGTCCATCGACAACGGGGGGAATATGTCTGAGTCTTGTGAGTTCCTGCACCAAAAAATATTTTTTTAAAATCTGGTTCGTGTGTTCATACTTTCTGACAGATCAGAAGGACATAAACCTCTATTTTGGCATTTTTCTCATTTACAAAGTCAGAGATTTATTGGGGAGAAAGGGCCTTTCGTTTTTACGAGGTTAAAATGTGTGATTTCCAGCAAAACAAGCCGACCCACCCTGAACAAACTTCCCTTAAACAGGAACATTTCTGAGTCCGAAATCAGTGGCATCTTTCTTTTTAAGTGTCCAAAATGTGATTTATGTTGATTAAAGACAACAAACATATTGAAAAGTAATAATGTCTTATTCTTTCAGAGCTGTACATATCCAGACGTGTGTGTAAAAAAAAAATAAATAAATAAAAAAGATAAGATAGGAGCAGTATGGATTTCTTTTGGAGGAAAAGGAGGGTGAGTCTTTTTAAAGGGAAATTGTTTATTGATGTATCTGGACTGAAGCTGAGGTCCGAGCAGGAAATGAGTCCGGCTGTAGTTTCTGTGGGAGGCACTTTGTTATGACTGAACCAACTCAAGCTGAGAGCTCTGATAAGATTAAAAGAGAGATCTAACGTGGCCAAAAAGAATCACATTATGTCGTTTTATATCATTATTGTAGAAGAATGTTTTAAGGGGAAAAACTAAACTACACTTCCTCCTCTGAGTTTGAACAATGAGAGAGAAAAAAACCTCTGAATAATTAATTTCTTTTGACTTTCACACACCTGTACTGATGGATTGTTTTTGTCACCTTACTTTTAAGCATGTGTAAACTTCCAGAACACATATATGCAGTTAAACAGCTGCAACACTGAGAAGGCATGTAAAGTTTACGTTATTTTTGTGTGATAGTTACAGTATGAATCCATTAAAAGCTTAACTTACCATGCAACGTTGGAGTGGACTCGGGACAGACGAGGCTTTGGTGTCCGTGTAAAGTCCTCTTATCCACAGAAACTTAACAAGTCTGCATGTTGAGGAAAGACATGTTTAATGTCTCTCTGTCTCCAGTCTACATTTCGTCCAACCCATAAGAGCTCGTTTGTTGCTGTAAGGGAGCTGAACAGGAGGCGCTCGTGTGTTCAGAGATAGGCGATAAGCTAGCTAAAAGAATTAAAACTGCATCCGGTTAATTATTTCCAAAATAAGGTATAATAAATTCAACCCCCCCTCTTTTAATCGTTAACCCTTAAATTGCTTGAGAAATTAAACATTAGAATTTACATTTTCCATATCATGTTTTGTCTTTCGTTAGAAAGGTAAAACATGTCAAGGATTACGAGAATATATATATATATATAAACTTTGAGTAGAGGGATTATATCTCAATAATTCACCTTGGAGGGAGTAAATGGTCATTGATTCCACATGATGCATGAGTGAAACATAAATATTAGTACAACACAATGCCTCAAAGCAACACTTAAGTTGTAAAAATACCAGTTATAAAGGTCGCTGTTGAATATTCTTAAAGCCAGTATATTAACAGATCTGTCGGAAAAAAAACCTTCCAGTCTTCCAGTTGCATCGTGTCATTGAAATACCCATTAAATAATATCTATACTTTAGGTGGGGGAGCTAACATTGCCCCTTGAACGACGTCTTTATTGGTGATTCAAAATTGCATGCTTTTATTTTGTCAACATCTAGTTGGTGACTTCCTGTCAGAGACGCGCTCCAAGCACCTGGATTTCTCTCTCTCGCTCTCGCTCTCTCTCCCTCTCTCTCTCTCTCTCTCTCTCACACACACACACACACACACACACACACACACACACCATTCCCTTACCCTACAAACCCCATACTTGAACACTTTGCTCACAAACTGCCCTAAAGCAGAAAGACATTCTCTTGGGCTTGAAGAACTTATTGTAATTAAACGATACATAATAAAAGAGCTAAATACCAAAAGCAATACAGACACACCATGTTCTTATCAGATATGATTAGATTTATTACAGTTTTACAGTCCAACGACCTGCCTTATAAAAGGTTTGTTATGAATACAGAGTAGCCTAGATTCAGTCTGTTCCAGCACAACTGGTTCCTGACTCTGTATGCTAAATATGTAGAACGAGGTCATACCTGACTAACCTCAACCCTCTTAGACGAGTCTTTCAGCTCCAGAGGAGTAAAACAAGGCTACGCAGTCCCACAGAAACCATGTTTTCTTTTGCAAAGAAAATGAGACACGAAGCTCCCTGTTTGCTCATCTTTAAAAAGGTTGAACTCTGATTGACCTTCCAGTCCTACATACATAAAACATCGGTGTACTTTAGTCACACTGTCGTGCCAGTAAAGACAGAGGATTTCATCTGAATCCTAATCACAGCACAATCACGTTTTCAACCAGGCTGTAAAGTGTTTAGCTGTGCTGTAAATATGTATGTGACTTTATGGGGCTTTTACAGGAAGCCTCCAGTGGACACTTGAGGTACTGCAGTTTTTGCCCTTGCACACTGGATTCATTTTTCAAAACCTGAAGTTGCCACTTGAGGTTACAAGAACTACACAATTACATTAAATCCATACCTTCTGCACCTTTAGGCAACTGCTAACAAAGTTGTTTCAGCACAAACCCACACCAGCACTCCTGCTTGTTTACTTCAGACGTATTCACTTTGCCTGTGTTGCACATTTCCCTGATTTGCAAAGAGTTAAACATCACTTGTTCGGACATTGAATTCATGGAATTTAGCAGCTTTGTGAAGCTGTTGGTCCTCCTGCATTTGTGGCTGATGGGAATGGGAGATCTAGCCCCTAGTGAATTCGAGACGAGTTGTTACAGTAATTGATAATTGCGTGTGGTTTGAATGCTGCGTGTCTGTCGATAATGACTCTCCAAATCAAACCTCTCAGTCTGCTCTTGGCCCTTGAGCGAGGGGACATTGTGTCCCAGTATGCTCTCTGCTCCTGGTTTGTGCATACCCATGATGCCTATCTTTACCCAAAGCAGCCAGGCGATCTGCAATTATGTTGTGTCGGCTGATAATGACCTCCCCTCAGCGTCCACTTTGAGCTCATTTTATCCATAAACATGCCGGATAGAGATAATTGGGGGAAAGTAATTGGTCAATGACGCTGCAATTCATTTCACGCAGAAATGGCCCCCAGATCTTTGCTATTTGAGAGTCCATTTCCTGCATTTGAAACTGCAGTACTTTCCATTCAGATGCATTGGCTGAGGGCCGATAAAGCCATGAAAATGTATTTTGTAAGGGTTTTCCCAGCTGCTGTATAATGCATCATGTACTTATTCGATATTCCCATTGGTGCACTCTGCATTTGAATTACATGCTCTACAGTATTTCTTGTAAGACGTCCATCAAACTCCCTTTGCTCGCATGTCTTTTTCCTTGAGCTGTATTCAAAAGACCCCACTCAGCATGACAGTGTCTGCAGTTTGAAATTAAAATGATTATATATATATATATAAATAAATAAATATACTGTCAGCAAGATAAAAGACAATATAAAATATTCAAACTACAAAGTAAGATGTAAGAAGTCACCTTGAAAATCTCCTGCAGTAAGCCAAATAGAAGCTAGCCGAAAGCCACACTCAGCAAAAAGGAGAGAGGTTCAACTATGAGCAAATTGCATGAATGGTAAGTTGGAGAAAAGAAGGGGAATGACCTGCTGACACCTGAACCCAAGCACACTGCTGCAGGAGACAAACAAAACAAACCATGTATCGTGTTCTTTCTGCTCTCTGACCTGCCCCCCTGGCACCGTGACTCAGGACAAACTGGAGAAGAGTTGATCCTTTATGAAAGGCAGAATATCATAGCTGACGCAAGCAGCGGAAGAGGAACTGAAAAAAAAAAAAAAAAACAGAGGTTACATGAGTCGAGGTAGGTTGAATACAAAATATTCCATCAACTCACGAGACTTACGGTGGCCCTGAAAATCAACTGTCGAAATATTTCACCGGCAGCAAATCTATTTCACAAACCATGAAGAGTATGTCCATACTACTCGTTTATGGTCGAACTGAAGTCACATCAGTACAAACATGTGACTCTCTTCTGCTATAGTTTCTTCGACCGGCTGACCGGTGTTTACTGTTAAAAGGAGAGTTTTAGTGTGGGAAGACAGGATGCCTAAAAGTACATTTTCTAAATAACTGGATACTTGTTGTGCTCCAGTCCAGGACATGTAACAGCACTGACAGGAAAATAACTAAACATGCCAGGGACACCTGTTACAATATCAACTGCTTTTCCATTGAAGTTGCAGAGTCAGCTTTGTAATTCAAGAGTTTTTTTTATCAGCTTAACAAAGCGTATGTTTCTCATTGTTATTCTATTCCAGGACAAGACAAGTGGATTATGAATCATACTGAATGTCCAGATGTCTATGAATAACAAACGAATCAGTAATGTGTCCCTTTTGTCCTCCCTAATCTCAAACAGACAGATATTAAAGTGTTTCGTGAAGTATTTCTGCAGATCTAGATACTATAACTTCTATAATGTTGTCCGAACTTGTCACTTAAATGGAGGAGCTCCATGTTGGTTCTTTATTTCTGCAGGAATCTGGCTTCTTTTGTCGTGATTGGCAGGAGCTACAAGGTGCCAAAAACTCCCTCTGCCATCTAATCTGTGTATCACCAAGACTGGGGAACTGCTTTGTCATTTACTCAATAGTTCCACTCACTTTAAATCCCCATTATCAAATGTTTAATTCCTAATTGAGTAGCTTAATTAAATATGCAATCACTTCAAACACAATCAAAGAGAATTATTGATTAGATTTGATTTATTGTCCCCCTTTTTTTGGTCCATCACTTAGAATAAATGTTATGTCGTTCAATAGTGGCAAGTTCTTGGCTTTATTTATATGTATCTATTGAAAGATACTGCACTGTTAGATTAGCAGATTAACTGTACCATGCTTAGGCCGATAATGCATCAATTAACTGCTGCACTGGGCGATCACTGGCTCTGGCTTGCGAAGCAGACGGTGAGTGTGTGCACACAGTCTGAGGGGATTAAGCAGAGAGGGGCCTCATTTGAAGGTGGCCATGCAGACGGCTAATTTGCAGAGTGAATGGGGCATTTTCTTTGGCCAGGCTGAGGAGTATGCCTGTGTTGGCTGTGTGAACGCTGTCTCCATCTCCTCTGTCCTTCTAGCTCTTTGAAAGAAATGTTGGGAGAGGTGCTGGAGCCCTGCCAGGAGCCTCACTTATCCCCCTGGTGTGTAGGACGCTAAATCTGACCTACTTGCCTGAGAGGAATGAGGCCCTCCACTCATTAAAAGCAAAGAGCGCTGCACCTCAAAGCTCTCCTTACTCCACTTTGTGCTCACCATTGCAATTATGTTCTTATTATCACCCCCCACCTGACCCTTCATTTACGCGCTATGATTTTTTCCAGAAGCCAAAACTGCAAAGAAAAAAATGATGCACCCTCTCCAGTCCCCCTCAGGGCATTTGCCAGGCTAGTGCCAGCGCAGATTAAGCCCCTCAGCGTTCTCTTTGGACAGATCGTGTTCTTGCATAAGCCCCAGGCAAGCTGGTGTCTCTCTGAAGCTTTCCCCGGCAGGATGTGGTCAGTGGAGCACACTGAGACGGCAAGGTGTTTACAGAACAGGCTCTAGATGGTCAGTTTAAGGTCTGTTGCTAATGCCCCATGACAGTTCAGGATTTGAGACATGAGCACACGGTTTCTCGAGAGAGGCTGGACTGAGGGAGATTAAACTAGAGGGCAAGGTGGGCGAACTCCATGCTGGGTGACCTTTATTTATTTGGAGGGGAAACCACTCTGCCTGCCTCCCACAGAGACGTAAAGCGCTGCAGGTATTTTCTCAAAGGGGGGTCAAGCTCCCGCTCAATACAGTTTTTTTCTTTTTTGTGACTCACAGGCCATCCCGTTTTTTTAGGAAGAGAACTGAATAGATTGAGACCCTGAGTTCAAGAGCAGAAAAAAAGCTGTCGGCATTATAATCACTGTTAGAGCAACACGTAGTTTGAACTTCTTGTTGAGAAGGACGTAGGAATCCCTTGAAATGATCTGTTTGCTTGTGGTTAAAGTTTTAACTGATGGGAAATGTAGTTTTTCAGTTTATTTTACTCAAACAGGACTACAATAAATACTGCATTTGTTGAGAACTGTTTTCAGTTGTAGATTTTTTTTACTCTTGCAGAACAGTGTGTGTGTCTAAAAAAAACTAACTGCAGCAACTGTGCCCCTTTGTCATGTGTTTGGGATCTTTTCTTTTGCCAACAATGGAGCTCATTGGCACAGAGAATTAAAAGAACCAGACTTTGAAGTCACAATTTTGACTGTTAATGGGATTTGTTTACACTCATGAAAGAGTACAGTAGTGTATGCATTCAAGTTTCACACAATGAGCAAACATTTTTATGATAATTGAGATATTTATGAAGCGTTCAGGCTCCTTTTATGTAGACTCATTGCACCCAAGGACACTGCAATGTTCCTGTTGGAAACAAAAGGTCCCAGTTTTACCAGTTCGAGGGATAAGAAAAGTTTCTGTGCTTGTTAGAAAAAGGAGAGATTGTAACGTTTAAAGTCACAGTGTGCTGATGAACTTGCTCTACATTCTCGCCGTCCCTCTGCGTGCTCTCAATGTTCTCGCAGCATGTTCTGTCACACTTTCTATTTTAATGTCAGTCTGGGTCATGAATATTCTTACTCTCTCTTTAAGCGGCTAAATATGGAGATGATCTAACAGAATCAAAACAGAGTGCCAGAATGTTCGAAAAAGTTTGAAAATGCAAAAGTACATACAGTGAATTCCATCCGTTTTCACAACACATCAAGAAATGGATTGTAGATAAACAATCATGCTTGCATTAGGTTCATTTTCCTGCAAGTGTTTCCTATTAGTATTCATTATTTTAACTCTGATGCTGCTAATATTATTTCAAATGTAGTTTATGTATAGAGTCTTAGCGTGCGTGTATTGTGATATGAATCTATGTTTTATTGTTTTATATATGTATTCTATGTTGACCTGCCCGGGGATTGCAGATGGAAATTAGCAAACTGCTATAATCTGGTATGAAGCATCTTCTCTCGGGGAAATCATTGTAGTTTATGTACAAGGTCCCTGACAGCTCAACTAATAAACTAAACTACTGTATATACAGCTCAGTGAGCTACACAGATGAGGACGACCCCCGACTCTATTTTTAATTGTTGTTTTGCTGTTTAACGCTACCAAACTGGTTCAACAAGCATGCACACAGATGAATCAACACTTTGACTGAGCACATATGAACACTTCACTGAGCGTGACTCTTCTTTCTTGACCTTACAGAGCAGCGGACAAAACACACTTTTAGTCAGTCCCACACTTTTTGTTGTTGTTCCAGAGCTTTCAACCATGATCTGTTTATGTAGGTGAAGCTATTTGGTCCACAATCATGTTGGCCGAATTTGTTTACACTTCACTGTGTATAGCAGCTCAATAGGGTGGTTTATAATCTCATCCCTCTTATGATACTCTACTGAATCTCTTTCTCTCGCTCTTTTTCTTTAAATGTCTTATCTGTAGTTTTGCTGCTGATCTTTATTTATGGAATTAAACGCTTCATAATAATCCTGTGTTTTTGGCCAATATTAATGTTGGAGTATCCTACAACTGTGATTGTGAACTTAATGTGAAAAAACTAATACAAATAACTGAATAATAATACATTTCAACAAAAAGACACAAAGTGAGATAGCCTAATAACAAAGTCGTCAATTGTTGCATCAAATAAAGGATCCTTTATTCCATCCTGGACGTTGAGTAGAGTCCCATCCCCCAAGCTGATAAACTCAGATGAAGGTCTTGGAATTACCTTCAGCCTCGGTCAAATATTTGCTTAATGAAGGGCAGCTAATGGGCGGCAGAGCTATGGATGCATGTCATGCGTTCATGCTTCCCATCATCAGCTGAGCTCCGAGCAGCCGGAGCCTCCACTTCATTTCTTTTCCCATTGTTCATATGCCTGGAATCTTCCTTGTTTATGAAATGGTTTACTGTTTCGTGTGACATGTGATTACGATGTTTTCAGGGGATTTTAGGTCAAATACTGCACAAGAGATGATTTATGTGCAGCTGAAACATCTTTTCCTCGGCTCATTTGAATCACATCCCTCTTAAATGTTTGTGTTTTTGATTAAAAGGAATTCTTTTGGTCTTTGCACAATTTGTTTCTTTAATGATTAAGAGCTGAAAGTTGTTTCATCTCCTCTCCTCTCCAGATGGCAGCTATTTGAATAGGCATGCAAAACTCGAGTGGGCAAACTACTCAAAACAAACACAACGATTAGCAGCACTGTGATAAAGACGTGACAGCATTTCATCTCGTCTGTCCACCTGTTTTTCAGAAAAATGTAAAACGTCAGAAACTACCCTTAAAGATTTGTTTGGAAGACGTTGAGTAATGATTTAAAGTATGGCTGACAGCTACAGGGAGAAAGTTCTGTGCAACTTTGCAAGCATGAGCATCTGCACACATTTATGTCAGAGTAATTCCACCCAATGTTTAAGTGTTTTTCCCTCTTTATGGAATCTGGTAGGCGACATTGCAGCCATCATCTGGACACAGCAGTGCTTTGAAACACAAAGAGCCCCATTCAGAGGCCTCAGAGTCAGCAGCCATATCCCACACCCACACGGTCCAGAGGACACGCAGGCCCATCCAACACACAGCCTGGAGTCATTACTGAAAGCAGTGTGTACTGTAGCAGTCAAACATTCACAGGAAAACACTGGGCGTTAAACGAGAGTTCTGAGAAAAAGAAATGAGGGCAAAAAGGATGAAACTCAAACCAGCACAATCATCCAGGAAGTGTCTCCCTCCTGCCGTCTCACCTGCGGTCATTTACGTTCATCAAAAATACACATGGATTATTCCCACAGCTTACAACAATATTTTACAGTGTCAGCTAACAGAGGAGCTCGGGGGTCCACATACCATGTGTAAAGTGATTCTGGTGCCAGGAGCTTCCCGGACCGGTCTGTGAGACGGAGCCAGATCTCAGAGGAAAACAGACAGAGAGGCTTCAGACTGAACTCTGCACTTCGGTGAACAATGAAAGAACTTTTTTTTTTTTTAAAGGGGACATCCACATATTCTGTGCATCAAATTCTTTTAGTGGGTGTTGGAGAAAAAAAAACCCTGCATGGAAAAAAAAAGTTGGATGAAATTTTTCCTGGCTGTGCAACGTCTAACGCATGAATTTAGGAAATAAAAACAAATGATAAGATATCTGTTTCAGCAACATTGACTTAAGAGTCAACACAAATGTAGTTTGAAGGACTATAAACTTCAGTTGTTTTGTTTTATATGTAAACATGGAATGATGGTTTGTAAAATCTATATTAGATTGGCTAATCGTCAAGTCTGACATAGAAAACAAAAACATGTGAATGTAAAGTAAGATATAGGGACTTGTGAGTCATCATGTTTGGTAAGGTGGTTTCTGTGCTGACAGGAATTCAGCAGCGTGCAGAGGTCATTACTTGTTTAATGAGCCTGACTCCCAGGGGGAGACGAAAATGACTCTGTGGATACAGGCCTTAAAAATCCTCACAGGCCCTTTAACACTTTCACAGTCCTACACTGAACCATTCTTCCTGCATCAAGAACGTGAGATCACAGAGTTTTCAGTCACTATGGTGAAACGACTCCTCTAAAAGCTGCTGATTCTACACCTGTAACCCCACACCTGTCCGTCCTGTCTGTGACGTCACCTATCAAATATTCATACGGAGATGTTTTTAGACACGTTTGCATTTTTTCAAAGTCACTCAGTCGAAATAATGCATCGTGTACTGTGAGCCTGGATACCGGCTCTGTCGGCCTCTGAAAAGGAAGAAACAAGCAGGTGCTTCACATCACCTTTAGAGGTCCGCCATTTTTAAATGTCAATATTTAATGTGGATGCATTTTTATCTGCTTCGACATGAGACTTTACGGACATGCTAGTCACACACTGCCCCCTGCTGACCACACAGAAAAACACAACAAGGCGTCTTAATTCACATTTTATTTAAAAAACTCATTCAACAACTTGTAGAAAAGAAGTCAGTAGAAAACACATAATGGTAATATGTCAGAGTTAACATCATCCTCTCATGCAGACAGTGTGAGGTTGTTGAAATGATTACAGTAGCGTTTCATGTTTAACGGAGAATAGTGTGAAGCTTACAAACTGTAGGAGGAGAATATAAAACACTTGAAATCATTAGTTCACATTATGGTTGGTAGAAAAATATTTTTTGGCTATCTAAACTTTCCCGGATTATTAACTGAATGTTTTATTCTGAATTATAATCCAAGCTATTATTTCATGAACTCTAAGATGTATGTTTTCTTTAGGTCAGTTGAATCTTGTGTTCTGGATGTCATCTCTCGACCTGCTTCCTTCTGTTTCCAGCCATCATATTGAAGAGTTGAAGCGGAAGAACATACAGTAACACACTATGACAACAGTCTTTGCATTATTTTTTCTTCTGCATGATGTCATTTCCAGCTGCAGGATTCTTATTAGCTTTCTGAGTTTTTGCTGGTTTGGCTGCTTTTTCCTTTTTAACCACCTCCATCTTCGGCGCCTCCTCCGCCTGCTCGGCCTCGTCGTTCTCTGCTTTGCCGGTGACCTTCCTCAGCTTGTGTTTGCCCTTGGGGGAGGAGAAAGTGAGCGAGGACTTGATGAAATCCAGCGGGAAGATGCCCACGTCGCCGTCAAAGCGATTCTTGGTCACCTGCAGCGACCTGCGGCCGGGACACGTCACCAGCTTCTTCTCCTGCAGGATGAGGACGTTGTCGGCTTCTTGACTGGCCTGGGGGAAGTCAGGGATGAAGGTGGAGCTTGTTAAAGAGGGTCAGGAAGTTTGTATCTCTATTTGCAAGTTTATTTTTGTTTGTTAAAGCTAAATAAAGCTCATGAGCATAGAAAAAGCAGCCTGTTGTGAACAGTACTGTTGAGTGAAGAACAAGCCTTACCTTCGCTGAACCAAATATTGATGCTGTTTGCAGTTCTCTGTCGTCCTCCTCCTTCCTCGGGTGAATGATCAGAGTGACGTGGCAGCTGCTGTTTGTCGCAAACTTTCTGAAAGCTCCGATGATGTGGTCCTGGACTGCAAACCTGGAGCACAAGAAGCACCACTTATTTTCATCTATATGTAAATGTGAACTGCACTCGAGCTTGTATAGCATACAGACTCAACCAGTTCCATTAATACACATTCAAATGCCGCCAACGTAGCTGGAAGCATTTTGGGGTTAAGTGCTCAGGGACACATCGACGTGTGGCTGCAGGAGCTGGAGAGCAAAACTCTCTAACCCAACTGAGCCACAGTCTCATATATGTCACGGACACTGTCCTGAAAATCGTATGCATTTTTTTTTTCTCCACTCACTTGTCCACGGAGAGGTTTTCCTGACCCATCATGAACTGCAGGTTGTCAATAACGACGTGGTTGATATCATACAGGTAGACAGCGTGTTGCATCGTGTCCAGCACTGTCCTGCACAACAGGTAGGAGGAGTGCCGGGTTAAAAATACTCTACATGTGAGTTGTAAAATCGTGTTATACTGCAGCTGACAAATTTGCATAATCTTGCGACTACTTCAGTCATAAAGATAAATGACTGAACCCATTAAATGTAAGATGTAACATTAACATACTGGGAATTGAAAAAGATGAATGCTGTGATACAACCATAAGAGAAGATGGCTGGATTCCTCTCATCCCTGATTTGGACTTACTTGATGTTTTGCTGCCCGTGGAAGGTCATAAAGTAAAGGGGCAGCTCTTCGAACTTGTCTGCCCAGAAGTCGTACTGCTCCAGGTTTTCCTCCAGCCTCTGCATGGCAAACTGCGTCAGCATGATCTTAGCCAGACGCACGTTGTTGATCTCAAAGCTGCCCCATAACGTGTTCACTCCCTGCATGCAGAGGTCCAGAGTGAACTCACTGATGAAGGTGGTCTTACCGCTGCCTGTAGGACCTGGTACACACAGACACAAACGCATGAGCAGATCAAATGTGCTGAGAGGGTGAATGCTAAATCTAATCCACCACATGACTTCATATGAGAACTAGCTGTTAAATGACATGATTATGTTTGATGTTGTGGATGGTCCCATTACAGGTAAAATGCATAAACATAAGAAAATCATCTGAAGACGCTAAAGGTTATCTGTCAAGTGTGATCAGTTTAGTGCCATCTGCAACCAAAAACTGAGATGGTTAATTGGACACTTATAAAATGTGTCCTCCTTTAAATTATGCAGGCAATTTGATGTTCTGTTAAATAAAATAAATACTTATCTGTGCTGCTTTAAAGTTTATTCCATAAAGCTCAAAATGTATTTCTAAGTCTCAAAGGATCAATATGCAGATTTTAGCACCATCTAGTGGTTACACTGCAGATTGCACTAAACTGATCATCGCCTTCCCTTCCCAAACTTTTCCCTGACTGCAAAACTCATGAAAATCAGGGCGGTGCATTTCTCAGGTCGGCGTTTGATTTTGGCCATTCTGGGCTACTGTAGAGAATGAGGGTGCAATGTAGACTCCATCTGAAGGCGTTAAGAGTTCGTTTAAGGAGATTTTTACTTTCACACGATCTAATGCAAACAAAAACTTGATTTATGAAGCTAAATGCTAATCTGTTCTGGTTCTTTACTCAACCAGGAACATTTCAAATATTCGAAGCCTTTAAATGTCACTTTTTCTTGTACCTGTAAAGACTGTCAGCTCCCCTTTGCGGTGACCCTTCAGGATCCTGTTGAGTTCAGGAAACCTCGCCCACTTCACTCCTGCCACCTGCTCTGTGTTCATCAGCTCCCCGTACACGTCTTCTCTCAGCTGCTTGAAGGACACGATGGACTTGTGAGCGGCTGGGATGGACGACTTGATGATGTTGTTGAAGTTCTTCCCCGAGGCCAGCGCCTCCACGGGACACGGTCTGTACTCTCCGGGCCGCACCAGAGAGCAGCGCCTCAGGCCGAGCTTACGCGAGAAGATCTTTGACGCCTCCCAGGAGCGGATGTCGTCTCCCAACCACAGCGTCACCCGCTTGAACTGTTCCAGGTAAGGCAGCAGGATCGGCGGGAGGCAGCTTACGCCGCGCGGGAGAGCGACACTAGGGAGTCCTGTGGCTTGACTCACAGCCAGAGTGTCCAGCTCACTTCCTGTCAGAACAACCTCCGGGTCCATACGGCCCACCAGGGGGAGGCCAAACAGGTTGTAGTAAGAACTCGACTTGGGCATTGTTGCTTCATTATAAGTCACATTTTCGGAGTCCGAGCTTTGGGCGGAGAGGAGCTTCAACCCCTTCAGGGATGAGTCCGGTCCACCAAACCAGGGGAAAACCAGACTCTTTGTGGGTTTGAAGAGTCTAACACAGAACTTCTTTAGTGTTGCATTAGAGATCTTTGTGATCTGGAAGAAAAGAAAAACTATTACAACAAGATAAACCTCAATATACAAAGCTTAAAGAGGACATATTTTCCCCTTTTTCAAACAGTCCCCCTGTGCTCTAAATGAAACATCTGTGCTTTGGTCTAAATATAACATGAATCAAGCAGCAGAGGAGGTTTGTGACCCTGTAGAAACCAGCTCTCTCAGAACGCTCTGTTTTGGTGTCTGTGTCTCTTTAAATGCAATGACCACGCCCCCTTGAGTTTTCCTGGTCGACATCACTCTTCTGTCGATAGATGAAATAAAAATGGTGGACCCGTGCAGAAGGCTGGAGTTGGAGTCCGCGGGTGGAGAGGGGAGGGGATTTTCTCACCAGAATCCCACTGTGACATCACAAGTTGAGAAAATGTGAAACAGAGCATTTATCTCTGTGTGGTAAGACTTCTGCAGACCACAAACAAAAGACCAGATGGATTTATTTCACATTTTGTGGGTTGATAGAGGCTCAAATAAATGCATGTCCCCTTTAATAAAACCTTGAGAAGTCCATAGTTATTATCATTCTTTCTGGTGTCTATTAGACTTTTTAAAAATGAATGTTCAACAGTACCTGGAACATAGTTTTAATCAGCTGAGCCTCGTCCTCAGGAAGGTCAGCGAAGGGCACTGAGCTGGTCCAGATCCTCTGCACCTCCCTCAGCTCTCTCTCCCTCTCGTCCAGCTCCTCCACGCTATCTGGATACCCCAGCAGCACGCGGGGACTGAGCGAGTCCTGCTCGTCCTTCTGCATCACCTCCAGGCAGTCCTGGAGATCCTCCCAGCTCCCTTCCACCAGCGTGTCTTTGCACAGAAACTGTCCGGTGGTTTTGTCCACGAACAAGGAGAGGCCGTCCTTCCTTTCGGACGCATCGACAAAGATGCTCGGGATGTGGAGGCAGCTGTAGCCATCGTAGAAGGAGATGTCTTTGGAGCGTAGATATTGTTTGATGTCTGTGACTGTGATGGGGCTCACAGGAAACTCCACACTCGACTTTGCATCCTTTTTATAAGCCCGAGTCCAACTAGGTGCAAGAGGGAAGTCTTGTTCCCCGAGCTTCACGCGAGGAGGAGCTTCAGGGTGTCTGTGAAGAGGAAGCCTCAAACAGACTGATGAAAAGTGTCTCTGATGAAGAATTCTCTGGTGGTCTGCCACCTGCAGGATGCAGGAAGCACCCTTCTGCAGCAAGCTCCTCCACATTTGTGACCTGGTTAGGAGATCAGACCTGCAACGAAAGGGAAAATATCAACATCAGACTAAAAGCAAATACAACCAAACACACAGACAGCCAGTCTTAGATGACCTATAAGGTAAGGACAGACAGGGTAGCATTAAAGGGTCTTTCTTTGCTGTTTAATGAACACTGACAACTTGAGAAAAACATCCAGCAGATATGTGAAAGTCGCTACTTGAAACAGAATATCTTTAATAAAGGAAAAAAACTGTCTAATTCCAGCTTACTGTCTCTGTTATCGCCCTGCGTCTCCTCCATGCTGTCTGCAGCCTGGCCCGGGCTTTCGGTGTTACTTCAAAACAAGTCCGTGTGAAACACACAGCGAGACAAAAAAACCCCCTAATAAATGCGATTATGTTAGCTTAATATTACACTTTTATAACTGTCATTCACTTCCATATTATTGTTTAGAACATTTAAATCACATTCAACACTTAAACAGATTGATTTATGTGAGAGTATTGTTTGTTTGTAACCGATACGTAGATGACATGTTTCTCTTCGGAACATTTTCCTCGACGCACCACATTCACGTCCATGCCCGTGAAGTCGTCCTCTGTGTGGTGTTGCAGCACCTCAGCGTGTCTTTGGATAGTTTTCCCACTGCCTTTTGTTCGTTTTTAAAATAATATAAATTTTGTACACCCAGCTGTCAGTTGACGTTGAAGACCGGAAGATGACATCCAGAGGGACGCCGAGCCGCTTCCTGCAGAGTGTCCTTCGTAACGGCGTCGGTCGCTACGTCTGTCAGCTCAAACGGATCTCCATCATCTTCTCCAAAAAGGCGCAGGGCTCTTTAGGAGTCAGGTAAAACAAATACACTTAAATTGATGAATGTGACCAGATTTGACGCTGTCAATATGACAGAGGGCTGTGATTGGTTGATAGTTGTATTCTGCTAACCAATCACATGCTGTGTTTAGTTTGTCTTTATCTGCTCAGTACTTGATTATATTTAAAGCCATCTTTCTACAGGAGTTGGATATGAATAGATAGATGATTGATTGATTGATAGATACTTTATTGATCCCGAGGGAATATTTGTATATGTTTTATAAGACACCTTTGTGAACACATTTGTGAGGAAATCTGTTGTTTTGCAACATTCCCTCACTATCAGCAGCCTAACAAATGAAAACATTAATTGCTCACTGATATTGTTAATCGAAACAGATCCCCTGTCACACCTTCCACTCTGTTTTAACCAAAGCCACACCATCTTTGTTTTCGTCTGTTCTTTTTTTCCAGGGAGTTTATCGAAGAGGGAGTGGTGGATTATGCCAAGAAAAACCCTTCAACCGTCGTGTACGTGTCCCCTCAGACGAGCAGGGTACCCAAAATAGTCGCAGAATACTGTGAGTAACTTTTTCATGCTCCTTTTTGTGACGTCTGAAACCTGAATATGACTTTCTCGTTGTAACATGTTTTTATCCTTAAACAAAATGTGACTGCCCCAGAAGTTTTCTACATAATCTCTAGATCACAGGTGTCAAACTCCAGTCCTCGAAGGCCGGCTTCCTCAGACTTTTAGATGTCTCAAGGCTCTAACACACCTGTTTTAAACCAATGTGTTGTCATTAAGCTCTGCAGAAGCCTGATAACGAGTCACTCATTGGATTCAGCTGCGTCCAAGCAGGGAGACGTCTAACAGTCTAAGGAAGCCGGCCCTCCAGGACTGGAGTTTGACACTCCTGCTCTAGATGTTCATTGGACAAAATTGTGTAAAACAGAGCCAGCTGTTTTGCATTTTTAAGCAGTTGATTTACAGAAATATACCTGCAGGAAAAGTTAGTTAAAAAAGTTAGTGAAAAGAAAAATGGGAAGCCTCTCTCCCATCTCTTTCGCTCTCTAAGCAGTGTCCTGACGTTCTGAAAGGAAGACAGAGGTGAACGACAGTCATTTGTTTGTTGTAATTCCAAAGTACTGTAGGGGGCAGTATCACTCTGTTTTTTAAGGATCACTTTCCAGATTCTCTTTCGATGCTCTTTAATTTCACCACAAGCAGATTTGTCAGAGAGAAACGGAGTCACTTTTTAAACTTACTCACACTCGGTTTTATTTCCTTTTTCCCCTCTTCCTTTAGTGAACGGCAACGTGAGCGAAGAAATAGTCACAAACAAAACATCTCAACAGATTTCGGAGCTTTTGACCAAACTGACCAGTCAGTCTGGCCTGGACATCATCCGCATCCGAAAGCCCTTCCACACGGACAGCCCCAGCATCCAGGGCCAGTGGCACCCATTCACCAACCGGCCTCCATCTATCGGCCCCATCAGACCGCAGAAACAGGACTCTCAATAAGGACTAACCAAACTTCAGATTTATATCTCATCCCTCCTGCAAAATGTCTTTTTTTTTTAAATGTCTGTTCTCGACAATAAATCATATTAGCAACAATTTCCCAACATGTTTGTTAAATATCCTGCTAACTATGATGTGAATGTTTTTATTTTTACTATGCCCTTCTGTCGTCTGGGCCGATGGCCCTTAAGCTGTGCAGGAAAGAGCACACGGCTCCAGCTCTGAATGCCACATTTGAATAGACTTTACAAGAATCCTCCAGATACTTGTCAGCTCGAACTATTAAAAAAAAAAAAAAAGCAAGTAACTGTTTTGAATCTCAAGGATATTTGAAGATTTTTGTAAAAAAGGTGCGGCAGCGCTTGGGAGAAGTTGAAATGAAAATAAAAATTGTGGACATGCTGCTTCAGGTGTTTAAATTTAGATTTTCCCTTTTGAGTTGTTTGAACAGCTTGTCAGGAGAAGATCAGCAGAGCAAAGCTGATGTTACGTTTGATTTACCTGCAGTTCACTTACCTCAACGAAGGACTGCACAGGATCACCTTTTATATTTACACGACTAGAGGAAGGTACATGTTTTCATTCTGAGGTTTGAAGGTTTAACCTTTCACGTCCTTAAATGATCCATCTTAAATGAACATGACAGATGGTTGTGTGATAGCCTGAAGGACGAGTCCTAACCTTCAGCACGGGGCCGTCCTCTGTTTCATCGGTGGGGGGGACAAAAAAACTCCTCCAGTGGGTGATTCACCCCCGCCCCAAAAAAACCAAAACTGAACAAGACAGATGCTGGTGAAACAACTCGCAGTTCTTACTCAGAATTCATCACAATTTTTACAGCAAAGGCAGACGAGATGACCCCGCTTCCCCCCTTAACAGATGACCTCTATGTTCTTCACCGCAACTTGTAATCATCAGGTGAATACAAATGAGCAGAGTTTTAGAAAGAACTGGAAAGGTGCCTGTAGGACAGATTGCTTGTTTCTGATGATTGATGGATTCTAATCTGTTGGTTTCTACGCTGTATTTATATAACTCCAGCCACAGGAAATGGCTTGGTTATTATTTGTGAAAATGTATGAACAATAGGAACGTGAGATGACTGCAGAGGACGTTGATTTGCAAGAAACACAATTGAGTTAAGCAGCAGGATGCTGGTACAGATTTCCTTCACTTTCTGCTAAGTTGGCCTCAGGTCCAAGAGGCTGTCCGTCACGACTAAGCTAATAAAAACAGGATGCAGCGTTTAAGTTATCTGTGAACTTGTATCATGAAAGTCAGAAAAAAAGTAAAGCCTAAAGCTACATCTGTGTCCATCTGTTAATGAAAGTCATGTGGTTTTGTTTGGAGCTGAGAAGTAATTTTATCCTCTTCGCCAATTAACTTTTTAGCAGCATTTGTAGCGACAGTATGCTAATCCACAGTTTAGCCTTGTTATATTGGTCAGTACATGATTAACAAAGGGTTTTCATAGTTAATATCTTCTCAACAATGTACAGAAACATAAGCAGAGTTGAAGACTTCACCTTTTTAACTGACCAAAAGCTTGATTTAGACATTAGCTTGTTTTGATGAAAAGCACCTTTTTATGCTAATGGTGTCGACATGTTTCTGTTGTCTCATGCTTACTTCCTGCATGGTAATGTTTCAGTCGTACTAAATATCAGAACTACTGTGCTCTCCTCACAGGGGACCTGGCACAGCTACACCAACAAGGACATTAAAGGCTCTAAATAAAGAAGCTGTTGCTAAGTTACTGCCTTGAACACTGCTCTGAAAATGGCCATTCATCCCCCTCTAAGGTTAAAATGTACCTCAGCTCTGTCAGTCATGTATGTATGTAAATGAACCCGGGATGATGTGGGCTTCATTCCCAGTGGAAGACAGTGGCCTTGCATGTTGCCAGAAGCTAAAAACATCTAAACATCATGACATCTGGAGAATAGGGTTTGGTGCAAACATGTTTTGCATATAATTTCCTGGCTTCCCCTCAGGGCTGTTGACACCAACGTTTCCCCCCAGGCAGCAGGACATAATGCAAAGTGTTTTATTAATCCGCAAGGAAGCAAGTGGAAATGTAATGAACTCAAATAAATAAGACATAACAGACAATATGAAAAAAATCCCATTTGAACAGCTCAGGTGTTTAAACTATCCTACAAGGAGCAACGACATGACATCAGTCAGTTCAATTCTGAGAAGACGACACAGATTCGATTATCTACATCAAAAATCATGCAGAACCAACTTGATGGAAAGTGTCACAATTCACAAAGGGAAACTACATGACTTTAAACAAAGTACTGACAAAGTAACAGTGCAAATACACCTCTTTCTTTGGCCAACATCTGGAGATCTATACATCTACGCAAAATGTACTGTATCGTGCATATCGACACAGCAGCATGTAAGTCATGTTAGTGAATGCAGAAAAAAAGGTTTTTTTTGTACAGAAACAATAAACAGGTAGAGCAAATAAATTAGTCATTTGAACCACAAGTCCATAGTTAAATATACAGTGCAGATCCAGTGTCTATTGTAAACACAACGTCCTTACATGGGAATGAAACAGCAGCAGCAGCAGCAGCAGCAGCAATGGTTTCAGATTCAGGTTAGGCTTTTTCTCTCCCAACTTTTGAATGAGGCCGCTTATTTATGGAAGCTTTGCTATAATACATGGTTAAGTGCAGTACCATATTGTACCAATTATAAAATTACAATTAAATGTAAGCCAACAAAAACATTTATTTTCCATTTCACATGATATGAAAAGAAACGCTTGCATGAATCAAACACTTAAATAGCCGTGGATCATTTCAAAAATATATAATTTAATTACTCAGATGTCTTTTCACTCTGAGTCTCGCTGGAAATTAGTTTAATAAAACTCGTTCACATTAGCTATAAATGTGGCAATGGCAATTACTGTGTCCCTCGCGATAAACAAATGCAGAAAACCCAGTTAATTTTGAGGTGCTTTCAAAAAACAGAAATTAACTGCGGGGCTCTTTGAAAACTGGTTCTAATTGATAAGAGGCCATCAGGACCTTTTGTAAACTCAGCAGGGTCCTCGAGAGAAAGTGTGGATGTGAGTGTGGGGTTTAATAGATGATACTGTCATGCAGAGGTGATGAGACTGGAGAACAAAAGAAGCATCACAGAAAGTGAGTGTGGGGGGGGGGGGATAAACACAAGTGAAAGGGCAAAAAAAAAAAAAGCTGACAGCATAAAGCTGAAAACATGCAAATCAGAGTTTGCAAACAGGAGCAGCTGTATTGTCATCTGTTCTCTGCAAAAACAGCCAGGACCAAAGACTGCACTCAAGAAGGCGATGCAGTGAAGCCAATACATAGTGCCAACAGTAGAGAGCCAAGAACGTCATCAGAACAGAAGTCCACAAACCAAATGGTGATGGTGACTTCCAGGTTTTTGATCATCTTTCACCCTTTTTGAACTTGGACTAAAAACTTATCATGTTCTTCTCAAAACATGACAGTGCCGGCGCAGTGGTACTGTGCATGCTCCCATGTATCGAGGCTACAGTCCTCATGAGGGCGGCCCGGGCTCGCGTCCGACCCGCGACAACTTTACTGCATGTCCTGTCCATTAAAGGCTAAAAAAGCCCAAAAATAAACCTTTAAAAAATAAAAAAAATGACAGTGCCCAATAAAGATACTTGTGTTTCTTCCTGGGAACTGCAATGTATAACAGAGAGTCATCTGCATACAGTGTGATGGTATGCTTAGCTCCACCAACAAATGGATGTCACATTTTGAATGACGTGTGTATAAACGTGTGTATATATACATATATACATATATATATATACATATATATATAAAAAGATTAAAATGAAAACACTTGGATAGAATGACAGCAATGTGGACAACATAAGGAATACTAGTAAATAGCTCAATGGTTGACGTTTGATGGGAAATATGGCAATTTTAAATAAGTCGCAAAAATATTATCCAAATTTAGATTAGCATAGAGTTTTGTGCCCAGTAGATTCAATCTGAACATTTAAGCCTTCAATAAAATGATTCATAAAGTAGGAACATACAACAAATTCTGTTATTATTCGGGCTATTTTAAATAAATTCTGATTATTTGAAATAATGGACAGCAGAAGAAGCCCCGTGCGCAAGCTGGTTGAAAGACTGATTTCTGCACTGAACCACCCACCTGACTCCCACCTTTCCATGAAAATATAATAATGACAATAATAATATAATAGAGATAGCAGAGTCAAAAACATCAGTAAACAATCAGTTGACAAAGTAGTTTAAGCATGCTGAAAACAAATAAGGTAATGTCAGATCATGTCTATGGGCATGGACAAAAAAACAAGAAATTAACTTTGGAAAAAAAAGGTAAAGAGGTGAACACGAGGAAAATATTCATCCGTGTCAATTACCCTCAAAACAAAGGATATAAGAAACAAAAAGTGATTCATTTTGATGTATCAACAATAAGACACTAACCAGTCTTTTTAGCTTGAATTTTTTCCCAAAATAAAATCGGTTCAAAAAAAGGTTTTTAATTTGGCTTTGAAGGCGGACAACATGATAAAATAAAAAGATTAAAAAAAACCCACAAGTGTAAATTAGCTCCTGCTTAAGGGTCTAAATTACCATCTTCTTCCTGCATGGCCAAGCAGGACACTGAGGTCAAATGTTCCCTGTCTGCCTCCACCTGCAGAGACAGTCGCGCTCTACTCAAACTGACAAGAAGCCCTCGTCCTCTCTCTGGAAGCGAGCCGAACCCTGCTGTCGCTGTCACCGACTCTGACTAATGCACACAGCGAGTCAACGCGCAGGGCTGCGGCTCAGCCACCGCGACATTAGCTGATTCAACACTTTGCCTGAATGATGGATATTTATTGAACACTGGCTGTGACATGTTTACAAACCACTTAGAGATTCATTTCAGTCACTTCGACTCTTAAGTTGCACGTGTGATATTCAATCACAGTGCTGTTGGCCTTGCAGCTCTTCTTGTTTTGGCAATGCTCTAATGTAAGGTAAACATTAAGGTTGCATGAGTGAAGGTCTCCCTAAAGTCTCCCTAAAATGTTTTGCTTTAAATGCTAACCATTTTTAGAATAACATAATCCGGTGTTTTGGTTTTTTTTTAAATCTTTTGGCATGTAACTATAAATCTCGATGTCTAAGGTGGGGGCAAAATCTTCCAAGGTTTGATGAATGATCTAAAAACAAAGCTTCAGGCTGACAAAGACAAAGCACAACTGTGTTTAGCGGTTTAAATATAGAACAGCGAGCAAGCATTTTCTGAACAGCATCTCGTCTGTTTGTTTCTAATGTGTGTCATGGTTCATCCTTTCAGCCTCCTGGGCCTCGAAGCCGGCCTGTGGTCGACAACGAACTCAATCAATCTGACCACAAACTAACTACTGCTCTTTAACACACTGCTCAATCTGCCTTTCATACAGCAGTGTCTCCTTTCTTTCCCCACACTGATGGAGGAAACAGGAAGCAATCTGAGTTAGAATTTGCTACAGATGTTGTTTCATCGGCACTGACACAACATATTGCTACAAACAGATATAACAGTGATGCAGTAAGAACACTTCACGTGGCACTGTACCACCTGAGCTCTTGTCTGCTGTAACAGATTTGGCGTCTTGAAGTGATTATTCACATCAAACGTGTCTTTTGAGAACCAAACATGCTCATTTAAAGAGAAAACAAGGGTTGTACCTGTAGTCTGATTGGATTCATGACAACAATAAATAACTACCGTAAATAAATGATATAAATATGTGAGACACTCGCTGGTTTGAGCTCCTATATTTTCTTGAGGATTTGTTAATATTTCCCTTTGAAGGTTTAAAAAAGCAAAATTCAGAATACTGACACAGCAAAAATCACACAGACCCGACTTCAACATGTCGTGGAGTATTCACTTTGAAAAAAACTCCTGCTGGGTTTGTTGTTCTCAGCTCTGCATCGCTGCGTTCCTTCAGCTTTCTTATGTTTATATGTTTTATACATGTCTGTCTGCCGCTCTCCATTTTATAGATGCAGGGTGGAGGAGCAGGGTAAGTGTGGAGGGGACAAAGGAGCTTTGTCTTGGTTTGGTCTGCAATCTGCTTTAAAAGATGAACAGTAAAGGCCTTTGCACACTGAGGTTTTTTCTTTCTTCAGATGCTTGGTACACTGAGTACGATGTGTTTATTTTTGTATTGATTGTGAAAATTCTCAGTATGTCTCGTAGCTGCAGGATTATCCCGATAACCTCCAGGTGTATTTCAGCAAGAACGCCGTTTTACAATCAACCCTCAACAGCGGCTGGCAGTATGGCAGGGACACGACAGACACGCACATTATGCAAAAAAAATAAAATAATAATAATAATAATAAAAAACAACATACAAAATCTAACCTGCTCCGAAAATAAAAAGTGTTTTTTTTGTAACGCTTCTCAATTTCAGACGAAAAGAAAGGACTCTGTGCAACTTCCTTAAGTCTTTAATATTTGCAGGTTTTTGGCTCTTGGTCACTACTAACACCATCGTGAAAGTACCCGCTTGACTCTGGGAAATTGTGATTGAAATCTTTCAGTCGATTTTAGATTGAAAATGAATGGAAACAATTGTGATGTGAATCGATGAAGAAAACGAGTGTTACAGTATTTGCGGCCCAACGACGGATTGGATTCAAAAAAGTCCAACATGTCAAAATATGAAACTCCAAAAACCAACATGTAGCGTCTTCTTCTCTGCTTGTTCATTGTTATGCTTGTAGGATGCTCACATATACTCGAGCTTGTCTAAAATAAGGTAATCCTGTTATGAGAAGTCGCTCAGTGTGATGGATGAGTGAGTTCATAGGAGGAAGTGAGAGTCACTCAGGTAAGTGGGGAGCTTCCTGCTGGCCAATTCATCGTCTCATCGTTCGTGACTGTGTAACAACTTTTGGTCATAAATGAACACTGAACGTCCCGAAGCCAGGGGAAGTCTACCACGACGAAACAGCTACTCTCATAATCAGCCACAGAATACTTTGTGTTGGATCTGCTGTCAGATTTCGAGTGTTAATTTGGGCAGAAGGTAGGAAATATTCTCAGCCATGTAACGATGCACAAAAGATAGATTTCAGGAGGCGTGTCACTTGAAGCTCCACAGGATACATTGCACTAAAAAAGTCTGTAACTTTCCTGAATACCTCCTGGCCTGATGTATTTTTGTATCCATGTCCCATTTAGCTCCTTTTGCATGGTTTTCATCATCCTACTGGCATTTTTCTCAAGTCTCCAGAGACTCCACTGAGGTAGCAACACGTAGCTCTCTACCCAGTGTTATTTGTAACCGTGCAGTCAATGGAAGATATTTTCACAGCTCCAACTTTGACCAGTCTATTCTTGAAGTGAATTTAGGGAGACAAGGGAAGCTGCACACTTCCAATCAGTTAGGACACTGCAGGAACTCTGACACTGGTTAAATGACAGCAGCGTTGGATACGACAGTCAATTCTCCCCACAACCACGGGTCACCATCGGGGTTAAAGATAAATAGCTGTGGTACACGACACTAGATGGAGCTCTCATCAGGCTGCAAGTCCAGCTGTGTGTGTTTCCTCTTCTCCAGGATCCTGTTGAGCTCCTCCGTGAAGGAGTGGTAGAGCGGTGACATGCCGTCTGGATCGGCCTGCCTCAGCAGCACGTAGCTGTTGCCGTTCATCTTCCTGAGCACGCTGGGCAGCGTCGCAGAGAGTCCGTTTGTGTAGTCCACGTTGGGGAGAGGCGGCGGCATTGGAAGAGGAGGTGCAGGGGGAGGTGTCCTGCACGGAGAGAACTGCCCCTCACCTGGAACAATCTGGATAAACCCGTCGCCCATGTCCCCGAAAGTTGGCACGGAGATAGAGCGACGACCCTGGCGGCCGTTGCAGTGGCTGGAGATGGTTTTAAGTTCAAGATGGGAGCTTCTTTTTCTTTCAGAGGCCCCTAAGACCTGCAGCCCCTGCTGAGAGAATTTTCTGTCCTGAGCTCCGGCCCGCCTGCTGCAGAAGCTAATGTAAAGCAACACTACGCTCAACACCAAGCAAAGCCCTCCGAGAACCGCCACCAGGGAAATGTACACAGCCTCCATGTGCCTGTAAGTCTGATACTCCGGCCTTGAGGGCATCGGGGCAGGAGGCGAAGGGAGGGGCTGCTCAGTGGGAGTGGTCGTGGAGAAAACGGTTGGGCTAGAAACCGTCGTGGGGTTTGTTGTTGCAGTCGGCTCCACGGGGAAGTACGGGTCCGTGTGCACCTTGACCGTGTAAAAATAAACCAAAACTGAGACAGAGTTCTCGACGGCGAAGCAGCGGTACGAGCCGCTCTGTTGGACTCGAGCTCCGATGATGAGGAGGCCGTCTGTGCCGATGCGGTAGCCCGAATTGAGTCCATATCCCTGGAGTTCTTTGCCGTTGAGTGTCCAGCGAGGGGTCGCCAGGTTGGACCGCAGCTCGCACTGGAGTAGCACATCATCGCCCGACATCACAGAACGCCTTCGATGAACCACTTAGAGAGAAAAGAGATGGACAAGGCTGAGTTAAAGAAAAGAGAAAAATGCCTCAGGACAGAGGGATGATGACAGAGAGGTCAGGTCACTGTATGTTAAGTATTCAAAGTGCGAGTGAGCGCCCAACCTAACAGCATCCCTCGCCGTCCCGTTTCATAAGCCTCTTTAAATGTAAGGAGCCTCGCAATGCGACCAGCAAGACCGTCTGACCTCCAGCATGAGAGGAACTGATTAAAAATGTGTACTCTGGGACCTGGGGGATGGGTAAGGCTCACACACCTGTGAAATCCTTTAATAGCTGCTAAATGCTTCAGTTTTCAGGCAGAGCAAAAAAAAAAGTGTGTTGGACTTTTTTTCACCTCATAATCTCTGTGTGTCAGGAGAAGAGATCGAAGGGAACGGATGGAGGTACAATTAAATGCTAAACTTAAAAAAATCAACTAAAGTGAAGAGGTTACATAATGCTCGTACAGTATGTGTGTGTGTGTGTGTGTGTGTGTGTGTGTGTGTGTGTGTGTGTGTGTGTGTGTGTGTGTGTGTGTGTCTGTCATACCATTTCCTGAATTCTCCTTGCAGCCTCTGATCCCTCTCAAGATGTCCTGGGTTAGATTTGACCTGAAACAGGGTAAAAATCCATCACTGAGATAAACATGTTTTTTCTTTCTTTCTAGTGAACAACAAAAAAAACAGAAAAACCAACCGGATTCTAAAATAACCAAAACATCTGCAGTCAGAAGAGTGAGAGCAACCCTTTTTTTCTGCAGCAATAATTTGAATTCAAAGAGTGAAAGCAAAGTTTGCAATTTAAGTCCAACTGCAGAAAAGTTCCAGGCAGAGTGAGCAGCATGTATAAATGCTTTCTGACAACATTTCTCTGTATCCAATCTATCACCATCTCCCTACCCAACTCCCTCTATAAACAAAAACACCAGAGAGCGGACCTTTAACTGCTGCTGGTTAATTCAATGTGGGAAAAAACGAAGAAGGCATTTTGCAGTCCTGAACAGAAGAGTGCAAACTCTCATTTTAACATTCATGTCTTTGAGCTGCTTTCTCCAAATGTGATGCGGCTCCCTGAAAAACAAAAGCCACAGGAGAGGCTGATGCGTCTGCAGCTAACGGCCGATTAAGATGTCTGCAGCTCAGTCATGCGGAGTGAACGAAGGGAGCCGCGAACAGTCTGCAGCAGGAAGACGAAGAGTGAATTCAACGTCTCTGCTGTTTGTTTTATTTGGCAGCAGCTTATCGTGCGTACGTGTCCAACAGGGGTGAAATTTATCTGTAGCAGTCGATCAAAGCTGAACATGAAGTTGAATCCCCGAAAGCTTGTTGAAGGCGGGTCTGATTTGTTTGGTGTTTGAATGTTGAGTCAAATGTGAGGTAAGGACAAACACCTGGGAGTAATTACAGGTGTTGTAGTCGAGACCACGCTAACCGGAACCAAGACACACATCATCAAATCATCATCTTGTGTGCAGGGGGATGTTTTGCTCTCTGCCTCTTTTAATGACACTGAACCTAAATGTTAATTCATGCTGATCTTTGTTTATATTCAAATGTTTTCGTTGAGCTCATCTTTGTTTGAGTCCAAACCTTCCCGAAGCAGAGGGAGGAGCTCCAGCTGAGCTGCTGGGGGGAGAAATCCAGGTCGGCTACATTATTTGACGACGTAAAAAATTCAGCTGGAAGTGAAAGTGAGCTGTATTAATAATTAATCTGACTCCTGTTTTTTTACTTTTTTTTTTTTTACTTTAGGGGCCAAAGAAGAAAGAAAGAAACATCGACGACAAAAGGTCACGTAATGCTAAAATGTTTCTTTGTTATGTTTCAAGAGAGGGGAGCATCGAATGAGGATGTGAGGACGGTTAAGCGTTTGACTTGAACAACAGATTTATTATGTGGAATACATGTTTAGGGTTGTTGCAGGGTCTATTTGAGTTTTTTTTTAAGAATGTAAACAATGTAAGTGTATTTTACACATTTTCAATCTCTCAAGAGTTTAGAAAATGTCTGCAGCTGCAGATGGAGCAGAAATAGAAGAAAAAGTTTTATGAGGAAATGAAAGAAGCAGAAGAAGAATAAACATGTGGAGCTGCAGAGGAGGCTTTGGGGAATATACTCGGGATTTATGATGTAGCAATGCAAATTCATCCGTCTCTGCAAGAATCTGTCTCTTTCTCCACGGAATCATTTTTCGTTTGTTCCTCTCAGCCTGAGCGTTGCTTGTCTTTTTTTGCGACTTTCTATGAAACCCTGCGAGTCATTCAGAGTGAACACGCCGTCAGTTTGTCCACATGTCGCTGTCCGGTGTGTGTGTGTGCAGCCGCGTGCTCCCTCACCTCTGTGCGCGTGAAGATATTTCCACACACGTCCTCCCGTCCCAGCCGCAGAACGGATCTCTGGCGAACACGCAGTCGTAACAGGAAGTGTACCTCTGACAGGCTGACATCGCCACCTGCACGACTCCAGAGCGGGAGCCGACGAAAATGCTTCGCTGTAAAATAAAAAATCAATTATTGATCGGTGTGCTATTGTGTTTGCAAATGACTAAAAAGCCTGACGTTCCATCTGGAGACAAAAGCATTCTTATGTTTTGTCAAATAAATAGATGTTTGTCGAATTATCACTTCCTGATGGATTTAGAGATTCGTACAAAAGTTTCCATCGCTCATCTGCACGACTTGAATCTAAATTAGTTATTTACAGTCTTGTTTTTTGCCCAATGAATACATACCAGAGCAGAGGATAAGACCAAGCTCTCTATGGGCTGAGGTTTATCAAACAACTGCAGCTCCTCCATTATGTGCATTTCTCCATCGATGTCTACAGCTCTGTGCAGCCAGCCGTCATCTGTCAAAGAGACACAACCGTTTTAATCAACACGTCTGATCGACTTTAAAATGACATGTAATGTATCGTCACTCCAAGTAGACTCATTGGGAATTTATATTTAATGCTAGCAAGCACATGTGAGCATGCTAACACCCTACACAAGAGGGTGGACAAAGATTATGACTTCCAACCATCAGTATGTTCGCTTCTCAATTTACAGTTAACATGTTAAACTGCAGCTTTACTAGCTGCTAGCATGTCTGCAGACTCTCCATGAAAACATGGAGCTCTCCTCTGCATAACCCGGGTTCTCTGTTCTTGTTGCAGGATTTGTCCTCTTGAGTGGCGAAGCAGCTCACCTGTTCCCAAAAACAGAATGGTATAAATGTTCCCGTCCAGCGCCGGCTCCTTGTGCACGACTATCTTGACATAGTTGACGCTCCTCTTGAACATGAGTGGGCGCACTCCTATAGGGTGCACCTGACTGGCCATGAGTGGGTGCCTTCTGGCGAAAGTGAGGACGTTGTCTGGGAGATCTCGAGAGGAGTTGATGCCCTTGGACCGGTGCAGATCTGTTATACACTGAAGATTTAAAACACATGGAGAGACACGTTGATTTCACATACAGGTTTAATGTTTGGAAGGTTAAAGATTTGCTTTTCGATCGCAGCTATCTTGGATTTGGAACCTGAATTGAGCATATATGGACATGGGGAAGAAAATCCCGCTGTGGTGTTTATAGCAGCCAGTCAATAAATCAACCTTCTTTTTGTCAATTTTTCTCAAAACAGGACGCTAAGTTACAAAATAAACAACATGTTGAATTAAAGAAGAAATTAGTGACGAAGACAACAAACATGGTTGAAGAGAAAGGTGACTAAAAGTTATGAGGAACACCGAGAACGTGTGACTGTGCCTCCATATTTATAAGAATATTACATAACATGTGGACAGATGAAAGCTGCGTCAGCTACGCCAGTGAAGATGCATTTAGCTCAACTCCACAATCAGAGACCGAGGAAGCGCTAACTGCACGCTAACTGCACGCTAGCGCCAACACGCTAGCTGCAGAAGTCTGAGCGTGTTGGCGCTTGAACATCATCAGCCCTACATGCTTTGTGACTCCGACCTTGACATGAAACAGATGATGTGCTTTTTGGCAGCTGCAATTCATTCTTAGTGAATTCCCAACTTCGCCTACATTTTGAAACCACTGGAGTCGCCCCCTGCTGGCCATTAGACAGAATGCCTTTTAAGGCCATTTCCATTTAAAAACTGCACTTTAAAAAAAAATAATAATAATAATTTCACCCAGTTTGTGGTTTTTAAAAGGTACAGAAAACTTACAGATCCAGGTCTCGGCTCCGGAACTTTCCCCGTGTACTCCCGCCACTTTGAGTCCTGCACCTCCATGTACGGCCCCTCGAAAGCCTTCTGCACATCTGAGAAGGTGTACTGGCAGATCGCAGACGCTTTGATGTTCTTCCTGAAAGGCAATCCGCCACCCCGAAGACACATCCAGAGAGACACACTCAGGATTAATGATTCAATGTTGGATAAACACTGAAGCTACATCATCTGAAGACTCACTGCCACCAAGATCAGATATCAAACAAACTTCAAATCAGGTGAAAAAGTACCGAAGCTTCTCGGCTTTTTTCCTCTGAAAACTGGCAGTGTAAAGGTAATTAAATTAGTCTTTTTTTCTCAGACAATTTTCTTGAATTTTTCTTGAATGAGTATGTGTTAGATATGTCACAGACGGGCATGTCGTTTATCTCCAGTATGTCCAAGTATTTGTTGTGCACATTTTTGAGCAGCACACTCACAGAAGCCCACTCCCTGTGACTCACAAATAAAGCAGCCCAGTTTGTGGTCATGGCGCTGCACCTGTGAAAGGAAACACTCTACCTGGAAGTTGGGAACCAGGTAACCCTTAATCTGAAGCCCTGGAGGTGAGATTAGTAATGGGGGGAAAATGTATGTGTCACATTCTTAAGTCCATTGTGTGCCCACATCAGTCTTCAAAAAGCATTCAGGTGAGAAAAATGAGATCCAGGTGAAACCAGAGACAGTCTTCAAAAGTGGTGAGTCTTATAGCTCAGGGGCTGAGTCATTCTTGCACGCTTGAGTCTAACACAGGGTGACGACGAAAACTCCTACAGGTGTGTGTTTGTAAAAAAAAGCAGCGTGTAGAAAGGAAAGAGGAAGGAGAGCTGCTGCAGTGAAAGAGAAGTCTCATAGGAGCAGAGATGAGAGAGGTGTAGCAGTTAAAAAAAAAAGGAAAAAGTTACAGAGAGAAATAGATGGTGTTGCTGTCCTGTTGCAATGTTATCCTCTCCATCACAATCCAAACACCCTTGGGACAGTTTAATGCTGCATGACTCTGCATATCAGCTAAACAAGCGCTCGCATCGCTGGCAGATATTCCACCAGCATCCGTCCTGCTCTGACTTTGTCACTCCATCAGCTCTATTCGGATTACAACTCACCCAGGGTTTGAACTTTCTCTACTTATCAACTCATTGTGTTGATTAACTTATCGACAATTTTTGTTAAGTCTTCTAAAAAAAAAAAAATCAGAACAAGGAGATAAGGAGGTGCCAACAGTCCAATGTGACTTCTGCCAATGGTCTGGTTTTTTTTTTAGGACGACGAGTAAAAAAAATTCAGAATGACATAAATCAGAGAAAAACAGGAATTGCTCAAGTTGAACAAGATGGAACGAGAACATTTCAAACATTTACGCCTGATTTAATGAGACAAGAAGGAGTGCGAAGGAGGGATATGTAAATGTTCCCTGTACTCTAACAGTGACTGTAAGGGATTTTGAATGCCAGACATCCTACCTCAGTGACTGATTATACAAAGGTTAAAAAAGGTCAAATCATGCTGACAAACTATGCTGTCAAGAATGGGACGAACAAGGGCTCACTTCAGACTTAAGACCACGATAATCAAATAGGTTCCTCCTGAATTCCAAGCAGAAATTTGGGCCAAATTTGAGGTAACTCTCACCTGCAAATCCCGCGATATCTTAAAAGGAAGGAGAGGGGAAAGGGATGTTGGCCGTGACCTTGTCAACCCCGAAACAGTGTAACTCAGTGGTGCATTTATTTTTTGTTTTCAGGGGCATTTCACACATATGTGTCAGGAACACTACATGCCCCCTTATTTATGCCTCTATCCCTCTGCTGCCCCCTGTTGGGTGGAGGTGTGTAATGCATTTGAGGTGTATTTCGCCGTCGCCTCTCTCTTCTGATGAGGAGGAATTAAAGCAAACGCACAACTAAAATACAAAAATTAATGGAGGCCGTAGAACTAAAAAAGGAGAACATTTTCAATCTACATGTTGTTTTGGTTTCTCTTGAGGATTTGTATGTATTTAATTTGAGCTAGGACAGTGGATAAAGTCGGACATCGGGAAAAGATAACATGTTGACCATACTCTCTTTATTATATGTACAGTATGTATGTTTCAAACTATTCGTTAAAAGTTGTATTCGTGCTGTGAGAAATGGGGCCATAGCCCCCTCTATAGATGAGATTGTGTCATAACAAGGGAACAAATTCTTCTGATGTCGGGAAATAGGTTCTTTTAAAGATCACAGCAGCTTTTGAGACCTCAGACTGCCGAAATATATTCAGTTCATTCCAGACTGTTTTCTGTAGCACTTCTGCAAGACCTGGCATGCACAACCCAGAAACATAATGCAAAGGCATGAAAAGAAAGTACACATTGGATGTTTCTTACCACTCCAGTCCAAAGACACCGTAGAAAACGCTGCTCTGAGCGTCTCGACCCTGCAGGACAAACACACTGCGCAGGATGTTGAGGTGCAGCTCGTATTCAGGGACTGAACACACCATCCTGGCCTTCAGGAAGGTGGTCCACTTCCTCTGCAGGGTCCTCTGACCGCCCCAGTCCGTCTGCACAGAGACCAGACAATGAAAAGGATGAATGCATGGATCTGGCATTCACGCTTTCAAACGACATCTACACATCACGACCAATCTTTGATCGTAGTGAGAGTGACACAAAGGGAACAACAATGCAGGCTAAAGAGAGGCAACATTATGGGGATAAAAGAAGTCGAGGTCCATGTGAAAGTTGAGTTTAATGAGAGTGTTTTATCTCAAATTGGCAACATTTGATTTAATTAATTTCTGCTGCACTTGGAGACTGAAGGCTGAGGAGCAATTTAACGCACCTCATGAAGAAGATACAGAAAAAGAGACGGAGACTTCTTTTCTCTTTGTCAGAATTAATAAAGCGCTTCATTTTTCTTTTTTCGTTGTCTTTCGAAGACACCTGTGGTTTATCCAAAAAGCTCGGCTCGCTTCAGCCTACCACTCAAAAAAGGGAGAAGGAGCTTAAATTGGAGGAAGAGAGATGTATGCAAACTAAAAGCGCATGCATTAGGAACACTTCCATCAATTATACCGACTGCATTTAAGAGAAACACAAAGAGAGAACTGCAGACACATCTTTCTGCTCTTGAGACACTAAATTTGAATCAGGCTGTAAACATGTGTCAAGTGGACACACAAGGAACTGCAGTTTTTTTTTTTTTTGCACTTCAGCGTTGTCTTCATTTGTCAAACACCAGAGGCTGCTGCTTAAATTCTATCTTTCTATGTAACTCACAGGACAGTCCAGGTCATCAGGCTGCCATGGTACGAGTCTTCTAGTCCAGAATCTAAGCATTGAGATGTAAAGATGTGTGAGGGTAAATTAACCCTTGAAATCAGTTTGTAGTTCAATCAGACGTTAAGTTGCTTTCTGAAGCTATAGCTCAATGTTCCAATATGCATTGATTTCTGCTCGTCGTCTTCATTCTCAGACCTTGTTTTCATATATTTGACATTTCTCTCTGGAAATAGGTCACGATCGCTAAAGAACTAGATCCTGCCTCGCTGAGGAGTGACAAACAGAAGAGGACAACTCGTCAGGCAGCTCGGAAATGGCCGTTTTTTTTTTTTAGAGGTTTGAGGCCAGAGGCTGCTGCCAGGGTCTTTGCAATCTGCAGATCTGCCTCCAACTGGCGAGGCGTCTGACTGTGCAGGGGGACCTGCTAGACATCTGCATGTGCTGCCCTGACCCAGTTCAGACTGAGTTATTACACTCTCCACTGCTCCAGTAACTCCACAACGCTGGAGAGGCAGACCTTATTTCAGCATGTGACTCATTTCGAATGCAGGGAGAATCGTGACATAATGAACTGTTTGAGCGAATGAGATTAAGAAGACACTCGAGAAGTGAAATGTTCCTGAATGAGCCAATGGTTTGTTTTACGAACATGTAAACAGAAGATATTTGTGTTGGAAAGGAAGGATTATCTTGACAGGTATAGTTGTGGAAAAAAAAGTTTACACAAAAAAGCAAAGCAAAGAAAATAAAACTATCGGAAAAGGTTACTACGAGTATTATTATTCTTTAATGTAGAGATAGGACAGACTCGGAAATTAAGGAAGAGAGAGTGGGGAGCGACATGCAGGGAAGTGGCCACATGTCGGTTTTGAACCTTCATGGGCCGCGAGACTCCGAGAAATATCATCATTATGTGTTCACTTGCTCTACAGTCTAAAAGTCTAACCTTTCCTCCAACAGACCCCTAAGGGGAAATATTAACCTCTTTAAAATCAAACTACTTTTTTTTCCTTCTTTGTCACTCTGCATGAACAAATAAAAAGGATGTTTGATGAAGTACTTGAGGCCAGGAATCCCTCAAAACAACTTAAATGAAGCTTCAAAGACATTTAGAGGAGGAAATCATCATTTATGCAGCCTCGGAGAGAACTTTTCTTTTGATATCTCTTACAAACTAGACAAATACAACTCTTCTTCTTCTTGCACCACAGACGTCATACATTACACAATATTATTTAATTTTGCCCTCAAAGCTCCTGTCATGGCTAAATACACAGCCAAGCCTGGATGGCAAAATCTATACTCTAAATGACAAATTATTTAGGAAGTTGCATAAGAAATATCAGAAAAACAAGATATAACCTTGTAAATCTTCTGACAGTATTTCTGTATTCTTCTGGCTTGCAGATGTATTCATGTTTTTGATTGCTAAATATTCAATAAAAGTTCAGATTTGAGTCATTTGGCAGCTTCCTTGTTCATTTTATGGTTTCATGGCTTCTTACATTAATCCAACCACAGAGTGTGAATTTATTTGGCCCTTTTTTCATCCAGTAGAAACACTGCAATAGATGCTCCTCAACAGATTTAGATTCAGGTTGCTTGACTCGTATAAAACAGATATTTGTTTTTTGCTCTGGCACGAGAGCGCATGTGCAGAGCACACACCTTGAAAAAGGTTGAGTTGGTAATTACACAATTATTCACAGGTCGAAGAAACTGAAGGAAGAACGGGAGGAAAGGAGACCTCGGAGGATGGGCAGGCTGTACCCTACTTCATAAGTGAAATGAGGTGAGAGAGGAAAAAAAGGGCGAGATGGCAATAACAAGGGGGTGGGGGGCTGGGGGGTTGCCATTGGTGGTGGAGCTTGGTGGATTTGTAGTTTGCCTGGCAACAGTGGCACAGAAAGCGAGATTAGAGAGGGCCAAGTGCTGGTTCATTCAGCGCAAATTACTGTTCAAGGAGAATGGGAACAGGAAGTCTCACTAAAGCCATTTACACTTAATGAAGTAAAGAGGTTTTTGGCGCTTTGAAATCCGGCCACTCTTCTCCTCACTCTTTTGAACTAATTTACTTAATTTGCATGTACTAGAAATGTGTATATTGCTTTAAATCTCCATTAAACCATCACAACCTCTGAGAAAAGAGTAGTATTGAAAGTGAAAATATGCAGAAACAAACAAAAAAAAACCACTAAGAGAAAGTCGTTATTAACTCTAATCAGACCAGACCGTGTGGGTGTGGCAGATCACATTTTGATTGACAGCTTCCCGGCTCCTCCCACAGCAACAGCACACATGACGAACATCAAGCCCTCAACATTATGCTTCTAATATCTGATATGGTCAATGACTGGTGAGTTAAAAAAAAATAAAAATTTATAAAATGTATAATTTAAACACATATACTGAAGGTGACCCCGCCCTTTCTGTTTTGGACCCCAGGTGTGTAATGACCTGGGTACTCACTTTTATAGACTTGCTTTTAATTGATATGTTTTTTTAATGATCTGGGTTTCCAGTCTTCCGTTTGTTTTTTCAGTAAAAGTTTTTATGTTAGTCTCTCTCTCTCTCTCTGACCTTGCAGACTCGAGCGATCCGCGACACCTTGGTCTGGCTCGGGTAGGCGATCTGCTCCTGACTCTTCTCGGTGAAGAAGAAGTAAATCTTGTCATCGTCACCGATGGAGCTGTTGATGCTCTCCTTCAGCAGCACCGAGCCCACAAAGTCTGCATCTGTGCGCACACACACACACACACACACACACGAACATCACACACACACACATCGACATGTCTAAACACAGACCTTCGAGCGGCTGAGGAAGTGTCTCCTAGGAAACTAAGGATGGAGCTTTTAAGTATGATTGAACGGCCTCAATAAGCCGGTTAGAGCTGCAGTGCTGTTTGATGTGATTTTCATTCTGCAGGTCAGTTTTTGTTGTAACAGCAAAACAACTGATGGGATTAAAATGTGTAAAATGACAATGAGGTTTGGTCCATTTGGAGGTTTACTCAAAGTGAAATAACAAACGATAGTGTCTGCTTTTTACTCATTACTTGATGTACTGTATGTGGGGATGGTCTCCTTTCATATTTACCCAGAAGCCACCGGGTGGGGGCCTCCTCCGTCCTGAGCGTGGGGAATGGGAAGTTTCTGCGTACGTCTGGAGAGCTTCGAAACTCGTACTGAGACGCCGTGAACATCTCACCGTCTGACAAGAAATGCTCGAGAGTTAGTTAAGAGATAAGAGATATCAGATCTAATTCACATTGGCATGAAAACAGGAAGTACACTGCAGATTAAGCACTCAGACTGTGACCTTTCACCTACTGCAGTTAGTAAGTCATCAAATCTCAACATGCTAAACGCTCGAGATGAGTATTTTAATTCTAACATACTCATTTGTATGTCTAAACTCCTCCTTCCTGAATAATGCATTTCATGAACTCAAACTGCTCCGTTGGGACACAAAGCATCAACTGATGATGATTTTAATACGACTTCTAAACAACAAAGAGACCCAGAAATACAGAGAATGAAATCCAATAAATAAAAAAACTTTTGATTGGTGCCCTTAGCCTCACAGTTAGTGCGTGCATAAGGAGGTACGGTCCTCCAGGCGGGCGCCCTGGGTCTGCATGTCATTCATCTCTCTCTCTCTCTCTCTCTCTCTCTCTCTCTCTCTCTCTTGTGCCGCCTTTCGACTTAATCCACTGTCCTATCTCTAAAAATAAAAGCAAAAGAAGCCAAAAAATAAATCTTAAAAAAACTTTGGAATAGATTTGACATAAGGGAAAAAGATAAAACATTTTATTAAATTGAAAAAAAAAAAGTCCTCTGGGGCTTAAATTAGGAAATGTTGAATAGGAAGTAATTTCTGCAAAATAAAGACAGATCAAGCAGGCTCAGTCAAATTTAAGGTACTGTTAATTATTTTCTTGGGACTCAAAGAGGGTTTCAGTACTCGATTAAACCTTTGAAGGATAAGCTACTCATTGTTGTCACTCAGAGTTTGAAACTCTTTAAACGTAAGGTGCAAAAACAGTGTTTTTCAGCAGTTTTTCAACGTGTGTGTGAATGTGAAAACTGTATTACGATGGACCAGAAGAAAAATCTGAAAACTTCTTTAAAACTAAAAGAAAGGTCAACATTTCATTTCCTTTTCTTTTATATTATTGATCGATCTGTTTAAAATATATGATGTCTATTTAGACAAAAATACCCACAGAAATATGTCAACTTTGCTTGTCCTCTACACCCAACCTGAAGACCTTTGTATAAACTAGTGTGTTATCACAATTTTAGTTAATATGTTCAAATCCAATTTTAACAACATCAAAGCAGAGAAATCCTTGAGCCCCCTCTCGCCCCCGAGATCTGCTCGAAACAAAACTACACTTAGTTTGTCAAGTACCTGCAAACTGAATGACATGTTTTTTTATAGTTTGAGCTGCATTTTCAGTTTGCAGCTGATTACCAAATGTTTTTACAGAATCATGTGACAGCTGGTGCATTTGGTTTACATATTCACTTTATTTCAACATTATATCACTGTTGTGTTTGTTAGCATCTCAAGCAGCCCCTCTGGATATGCTGTGACCTGTATGACAACAAACCTTTCTTCACTGACTTCCTGTCAGTTTCAGGATCCAGATTAAGATTTTACATCTTGTTTTTTTTTTTTTTTAAACTTTACACAGGTTGGCGCCTCATACCTTGTCTGAGCTGTTGCAGCAACATCTGCTAAAATCAACACAACCGATGTTTTAAAATGTTCCAAGATCCAAACTAGAGTCGGCACAGCGTTCACGGTAGCTGCTCCCGATCTGTAGACGGTCTCCTTGTGAACATCGAGACATACCTGGCTTTTAATTCACGTTAAGATTGACATTTGTGATGCTAACTTTTAGCCTCTTAAAGATTTGAGCGTTAAAAAGTTTTCCCTTTTAGTTTGGTGGCTGATCTCTGGAGGCTTTATTTGCTGATTTTACCTAGCAAAGACAAACTTTCGACACACACACAAGATGCATAAAATACAGATTAAATGTGAAACATACCTACGAGGAGGCCCGTGTATCCCTTAGCTGGGTCATAAGGACACCTGTCTCTGCCCTCCTCAAAGCCTGAGGAGAAGCTGAAACGCTCTGCATCCTGACACCGAGAGAAAAGAGAAGCACACTTGATCATGTCATTATAATTCCAGACCAGTCAGAAAGCTGCTGCAGTGAAATCGCAGGAGCTCTTACAATATAAGCACAAAGAGGTCTGAAGGCGTTTGTCCCGCAGGCGTACAGGTGAGTCTCATTGTACCGCTGCAGGAAACGGATGTGATTGTAACACTCTGTCTGCAGAGAAGCACAAAGAAAACCGGTTATTTCTGGCTCCACAATCAGAAAAAGGTGAAGAGAACTCGGGCCAGTCAGTGTTCAGGATCTACATCAAGCCAGTATTTAGAGAATTAGTGCAATATTTGTCTTCATATAAGGAAAAGAAAAGCAGTGAAAAGGGTAGGAAACTGACTTATTTCAAAAACAAATGGCGCTTTAAATTCACAAGTATTTTTGTCTCCAACGTTATCTCAATAAATCACGGACTTGTATAAAAAAAATGGCTCATGTACCTTGTTGTCTCTTCCTTTGTTGAGACACTGTTTCTTCTGCTCGGGGGAAGCATCCCAATCAATCTGCACACAATGGGGGGTTAATAAGGATGACTCAGTTTGCTCAATAAATAGAGAGGAAACATAAATAACTAGAGAGATCAATGTAGAGGAGAGGAAGAGGCAAAGACAAAAACAAGTGTGTGTATTCTGGCTGCATCGCTGTGTTCAGTGACTCTTCAGTAACCCATGAATAAACGCCTGCTGCATTTAATCTGATATCCATAAAAACTGGAGTGACACAATGGGATTTGTTCAATCTGCTCAGGGCTATTATTAGTTTGTCCTCTTTTAACACTCGGGGAAACGAGTGAAAACTTGTGAAATCCGGTTTGCCGTGTCGTCATTATTACTTGACACTCACTGTGAGGTTTGCAGGTGCGGAGATGTCGGAGGTGTTGAGCGCGTACAGAGCTCCTCTTCCTCCCACGTACAGCAGTCCGGCCTCCTCCTCCAGCAGCAGGGTGCTGTAGTTTTGGGAAGTGCCGGAGAAACGGTTGCTGCCCAACAGACCTGCAGAAACCCACAAATAATAATCAATAATTCGAACTGCTTATGCATCAGATAAAGCTCTACGTCTACGCCATGTTAAATATTACAGGTCCCATATTATCCTGCTTTTTAACCAATTAAAATAAGTCTCAGAGGTCTCCGAAACATGTGTGTGAAGTTTCTTGCGGTAAATCCACTCTGATCCTGTATTTGATCATGTCTATAAACCCCTCTATTTCAGCCCTGCTCAGAACAGGCTGTTTCTGTGTCTGTATCTTTAAATATGTAAATGAGCTGTGTCTGACCACGCCCCCTCTCTGGAAGGGCTCGGGCTTTCTGTCCTATTGTTTACAGTGAGAAGGCAGACTCGGAGGGCAGACCAGCTGTGGGACGCTGCAGACGTCAGTGACGTGCTTCTGATGTTTAAATCGCCTCGATGTTGAAATGTGCTTTATAAATAAACTTGTGTTGCCTCAGTGCTCATTGTTTCATTACGTATTCAATATTATTATATCTTCTCGAAGACAGCACACTATTTTTACATCCCTGTTTTTGGGTTTGTGTGAGTTACGGGAAAAAAGTGTGTGAACGATGTGTGCTTGGCGAGTTGTCCCCGCTGTCACACCTGAAGCCAGAGGTTTTTTTTTTTTCTTCCTGAGCTTCCTGAAGTTAAAGTTAATTGGAAATCTGACTCTTGCAAAGTCTCCTGAGTCCTGATACAGAAGCAGAGACTGGGAGCGCTTGTGCTAATTTTTAATGCGTTTATCGTGAGATTGCGAGTTAATTATTTTATTATCTTGTAATAATTAAATTATTGAAACCCATTATCATGAGAAAACAGTGTTTTTTATCATTTGGAATACTTATCAGCGATAGCATGCATAAACGGCTTGTTGTAGCAAATTAAACTCAGTGTGAAATTAAGCAAGAAGACTGTGTCGAGTTTTCTTATTCAGTGATTTATTCAGTGTTTATGGGCGTTTGCACTTTTCTTTTCGTTTGAACCACAGATGTGGCGTGACGTTAATCAACCAATCATCCTGCTGCTGTCAAACGTTCAATCTGTACTCCTCTCTGCTGTCAGGTTGTCATTTCTTTGTGGATCGCTGCGACCCTCCTCCACCCCAAGTCGCCTCCCAATCCTTCTCACCACCAGTGTCCATGTTTCTGTCCACCCCTCATCCCGCCCTGCTTCAATCCCTTCCCCACCGGCGTCTCGACTCCGTCAGGGGAAGATCCTTTTTCTGCTCTGAGCTTTAGTACTCATTATGAATTCATGAAGATGTCTCAATGGGGTCTAATTGCCAAAAAAAAAAAACAATTTTAACATTCTCATTAATTTGTAAAATGAATAATTGGGGCGCCTGAAGCCTCGTGGTTAGCGCTCCATGTACACAGGCTATAGTCCTCCAAACAGGTGGTCCAGGTTTCAGATCCAACCTTTGGATCTTTTTCCATGTCACCCCCCCACACCCCCCCCCTCTCTCTCTCCACAATTTCTGACTTGACCCAGTATCCACTGTCCTATCTCTGAATAAAAACATAAAAAGCCCCTAAAATATCATTCTTGAAGGTCAAATGAATAATCAATTTTGTCTTTCCTTACTGAAGATAAGAAGCATGATGGCGCTGGTGGAGCAGCTCTGTGTGTCTGTGAAGTCTGTGATGGTTTTTCATTATGTGTTCTTATTGGCTGTCAGGACACATTAGTGTAAAAGTTTAAACGCCACCGTTGTATGTGGAGTGGTCACTTCATGTTTTTATATCTCACAATGATCGGTGCAATTTACCTCAAAGCATTAATAAAGTCTATTCATCCATCCAAGATTGAAATAGTAGGATCATGAATTATTAGACTATGATTGAATGACTTTTTCTAATACGAATCCTTCCACATTATCGACGTCTCATCATATAGAATGATCTCAGGAATAAAACTTCCTTTTCTCTTGCAGAGCTTGTTTTAAAAATGCAACCACATCCGAAGAAAACAAGCTTTAACCTCAGAAGGTGATAATAAAATAATCAAACTAACAGTTGTTACCACAGCTCTTCTCAGCTTTCATTCCTTTTCACTTTACAGACGAACAATAGTCAATTTCACTTTAGGACATTTTTTTGTACTTTCTTTGGAGAGACGTTCTTTTAGTGCTTCTCGTGTTAAAAAAAGAAGCACGTTTACATGTTAGATGTTCACAAATTCATGAAAATAACCAGTTTGTGAAAAAGAAATGTTTCTCTATGTCAATAATGTGTAATCTAAGATATTTAAATAAGTGTAGTTTTGGTGATTAAAACCAAAGTACCATTTGTAAACCATAAAAAAATGCAGGGCGGTGAAGTGTATTAACAGATCCAAACAGATGTTTGAACAGATTTGTATAAAAGCTTTTTATCTTGACTTTACACTTGCATGAAAATCCACACACCCCAAAGTGAGCATGCTTAGCGTGACTGCATGAGGGTGAAACTCGACAACACGCCAGGGAGACGGGGGGGTCGCTGGAGTGTTTGCTCGGAAAGTGGGGACGGGGGCACACGGGAGGCAAAATTTGAGGGCATTCAGCACTGAGCCGTGGCCCAGTAATGCCAAATCACATCAGCAGTGCTGCCACGGCATCATCACTGCCGCTGTATGTGTGTGTGTGTGTGTGTGTGTGTGTGTGTGTGTGTGTGTGTGATGGAGTTTCAGTCAGTTAGTGGAGCAAATTAGGGTTAGCTATGCCAATGTGTAGTATAACATGACAGTAAAAGTGTTTGTGTTTGATGTTTTTTTTCCAGATCTTTTAATGATTATTTATCTGTCTGAAAATATCAAACTGAAGACAAACATTCGAACACTCACAGTCGGATGTAGCAGCAGAAAGCAGAAACGGGGGCAGCTTGCTCTGCTGCTGTGAGACAATAAAAATGAGGGCAGTGTTTTTTGTTTTTTTTCTGTGGGTCTCGAGCATCTGTGAAGAAAAAAGTTTGCAGAGCTGTATTTGCTCTCAAAGTTCAATTCAACTGTCTGATAATAGAAAACAATCACTGATGCAGAAGGAATAAACGGCATCATCAGTGTTTCGCTAGAGAAAATGAGTCAGCAGGGAGCAGATGGGCGTATTAATCGCCACACATCCTCCCTTGATTGTACTTTTATTTCCGTTGTGAACACAAGGCAGCGTGTGCCAGCTCTCTGTAATAAGACATCCTATATGTGTCCCACACCGATCGATTTACTGTGGTGTAAAGGAGGCCTCCTCGCTTGTCCTTGTTAATCTGCTCTCCTGTTCGTTTTAGTTCTGATGGAGCGAGAAGAGTGCAGAGCAGCTGGGAGGGCAAGAGGATCACAGGGTTTTAAGAATATCAAACAGGGCAAGCTGATCTATGGTTTTATTTCACAGTCCATGGTTCATAAAAAGGAGTTCCCCTTCAAATCAGTTAAAAAAGCCGTTTTCAAAAATATACACTCCTGAAAATATCCATGTAATTTCAGGAGGACCGCTCCGGATATCAGCAAGAGACGAACAGAAAAGGAATAAATAGATTGAATCATGGAGGTCGTAGCGGTCGCATGAACACACTCTATGCACCGTGCAGCAAATGTCATTCCCCACTCCTATTGGCTCGAGGTGAATTCTCCGGAGAATATCCTGCTGCGTTCTCACATCAACACACTCGGACTTGCTGCAGCATAAAATACTTTGAGTCTGGCGGAAGAAACTCCAGGTGAAGTCTGTGCGAAAAATCCAGCACGTACAGCTCATCCTGAAACTATCAGGAGTTTTTGAGGAGTTTTCTGCGAGTGTGAAAGCCCTATATGTAAAAAGGCAACATGACGAAATAGGTAGGTTTACATTTTCCTCAAATCCAGCTTCTTCCAGCTCAGTATGTTTATCCAAGGCAAAGAGTTTTGTCATCAAAGGCATCATTTTTTCAAGTTCTCGAGCCTTTTGTATGTTACTATTCCAATTTTCACAAAGACTGTATCAGAAGATGGACAGAGAAACAGCCGCCTGGTGGTAAAGCCAAAATATTTAGACATAGACTATTTTACAATTTCTGTCAGATTATGTCAGGTTGAATACTTGTAGTTTAATTTTTGAGACAAAACTAAAGACCGTCCGAAAATGTTGTCAAACGAGTGAAACAATCGACTGGACTCCCTGAGTAACCGAAACAAAAGTTACAAGAATTCAAACACACTCCTGAAGGCTTTGACTCACCTCCACTATCTGAACCTAAGCATGACTAATGTTCTCACTGCAATAATTCACAATGACCGTGATGGTAATGAGGGTGACAGCGTGTCTCCCGGCGGCGGTTGGACTTGCGTAATGACAACATGATGAAAAATGTTTCAGAGCTTCCCTAAACATCACATGGGAGGCGTTTTCCTCCCCCACATGTCGACATGCTTGTCTGACAGTCACATGGACGCGCTGGGTGAGCGCCTGTCAACTCTCCAGACCCGGTAGAGACTGAATCACACTGTGGTCTCTCTGTCCGCCCACCTTCCTGCCAGCGAGAGTTTTTTCTTACTGCTTCTATCAATGACAGTCAGACCCCCGTGTTCACTCTCTCACAGGTCAATAATCAAGTTGTTATCATCTTTGCCCAGTCATGCCTGTGTGTCTGGTTATGAATGACAGTTGGGAAGAATGACAGTGTGGATTACACAGCTGCTCACGGCTGAGAAAATCCTCCAAAAAAAAAGTCACAAAACATTAAACTCAGCACGTTTTTAGAGCATTTAACTTACGCAGCATTTTAACCTAATCAGTCTCCAAAACATTTACTTTAAGGCCATAAGTGTGAATTTTGTCATCCCATCCATCATATACGAATACATGTTTTTTATGTTGCATCGATGTGAACACAATGTTGGTTCAGTAGCTTCCGGAACCAAAAACAACATTTGGCCAATGTGAAAGATGTTACAGTTAAAATCAATTACCAGTGAGCTAAACTTTCCAAGAACTATGACGGCTGCTTTCACCCGGCAGTGACAGAAACAAACTAAAGCTTGTGTAACTCTCAATGAAAACCAGAGAAGAAGAAGACCGTGAGACTGTCACATTTTATTTCTCATATCCAGTCAGTCTCAGATTTGAGTGACCAACAAACAACTCCTCAGACACAGCCAAAGGTCGGGACACGCCAGCGGGGGGGGGGGGGGGGGGGGGGGGGGGGGGGGCGGGATTCATCTGAAGGCTGGGGGCTCCAGCTGAGAGTCACGCAGCACGGAGCTCCATCTAACACACAGGTATGGATACATGAAAGGCATCCACATAAAAAAAATCCTCAAATAAGCTATAGTGAATCTATACTTAGAGCTTTTATTGACATAAAAATAGATAAAGTCACTCCATCTATATATGAAGAAATGTGGCATGTTCTCAGAGAGCGAGGTTATACAAACACAATGGCAGCCCAAGGCGACATAAAGAGCCCACTACTCATGACTCATTCAAGAGTGAGTGAAAGCCTTGGTTTCAATCTAATAAAAATAGTGTCCGCATGATATAACATGCCAATGAGAAGGACCACAGTGATGTACAAAATGTCCCCGGCCACCAAGGCAGCAGAGGAGCAGCGACCTTGGTCTCAGACCTGGCATGTTGGGACTGTTTGTGGCCGGGAACGCTGACTTGTCGGCTAATCTAACAACACCTGACGCAAAAGGTTTGTTCGCTTCGGTCTGAAAATGAATGCAATCACAGCTGTGCTTCAAGGCCAATGATTCAGCTATTTGTAAAGAAAATAAGAAAATAAATTGGTCTGTTCTTTACCTGCTTGCTTGCATGCACAACAATACACACTTATATACACACTCACACACATACACATACACACTCTCATGGAAAGAAGGGCTTTCTTCTTACTATAGAAAGCACAAATACATGTGAATCACATTTCATACAATCTCCAATATCAGAAATAATCCGTATATCTATATGGTTGATGACCAAAAATGGCACCGCTTTTTTATGACAACGGTCGTGCATCGTCACCTGTTGGTCAAAAACAGGCCTTAAAAAAACCCTGAAAAGTTTTTTCCTGGAAAACATGTAAAAAGGTTGCTGACTCATCCTGCTCTCAGGGTCATCTATTCATTTTAGAAATATAGAAATACGTCGCCGTACCAGAAGCTGCTAAGCAAATAAATTTAACGGGAAAAATGCCACATGTGACGTTTCACTCCTTCATCAGATTTGATTTAATAATTTTCCATCCAACTCAGATCATTTTTATGTCTCTCCTCCGTGATGCACCTGCTCTTGAAGCTATGCTAGCAGTCATTTTATCACCATGTTGGTGTTTAATGTTCCTCATAATAAGCCAATCAAAAAAGCTGCACAAGTCCACAACCATGCTGTAACAAAGTAGTCTGGTCAAACATTTCTATTTTGTATATTGCATCCATGAAGGTGTAATATTGGTGCCCAACTGTGTGATTTTACGTTACGGGACAGCATTGCAGAACGAGCAAAACACGCTGTTTAAACACACAGCAGGAGCTTCACACACACACACACACACACACACAGCGCTGATTTGCCCTGGCAGCTCTGTCGTTATATGTTTCCGCCTTCTTGCCCATGTGTTGCCACCTCTGATGCTGCTGGCTCAAGGACGGAACGAACATTTTCCCTGCATGTGTTACACGTCGAAATGCACACGAGGCGGCATAACACAGGCCTAAATATCCCACCTTCAACTGGCAAGTTCAACATTTATTTGGAGAATCAAATAACTCCCTTTTTCTAGTTGTTTAATAAAAAATGTAAAGACAGAAACAAAACCAAGAAACTGAAAAAAGCTGCTATCAGCATTAGCATGGTCATGAATTGTTTTGCAATGTTGATGTTGACCTACTCCTCCCTGAAGCCATTATTTGATATCCAAATACAGACACACACAAAGACACACACTGTACCTTGTGCTTTGCTGCATAATCAATGAGGAGAGTCAACAGAGCGCTGAGGAGTGCCAGAAGCCTCTCAGCCTGCAGACTGTTTTCTATTTACTGTTTTCATCCTGCATGCACGTGCGTCCTGACTCTGTGTGCGTAAGTGTGCCTTCATGTCTGCAGACCGTTTTTGTGTGCATGCATCAGAGTACATCGCTCATCACTCAATGAAGAGAAAAGGTCAGAACAAGTCCCCTCAGAAACATCTGTCAGGTTTTCCAAAGGGCTCCTGCACGCACACACACACACACACCTACACACGCACACACACACTTCACACAGGCTTCACACCTATTTCATCCTTCATCTGTCTCCTGAGTGAAGACATCACTGTCAATGACTAAGAGGATCTGTGATTGTGTGTGTGAGTATGTGTGTGTGTGTGTGTGTGTGTGTGTGTGTGTGTGTGTGAGTGTGTGTGTGTGTGTGTGTGTGTGTGTGTGACTTGGTCTCAACATTGAGCCGTCACAGGTGGTGCATCCAGAATGTGTACACACACGCTCAGACACCAGAGATCCTCTGTGTGTGTGTTCAAGATGACAGTAAATCCTGTGTGTGTGTGTGTGTGTGTGTGTGTGTGTGTGTGTGTGTGTGTGTGTGTGTGTGTGTGTGTGTGTGTGTGTGTGTCTTCATACCACATTCATTAGAATGTGTGACTTCCTGTGTGACTCACTGATCACTGGACGCGGTATAGAGACCGTGTGACGCACGCATGAACACTGGCACGTGCTTATGAAAAGATTTGGGAACAAATGCTTGGAGGAGAGACTGACTTAACTTCTTCGGACAGGATCAGAACTGTCAGTTGTTGTCAACTCTGTTTGCATTATATAAGCATCTCTTCACGTCTTTATCAGACTTTTGAGTCAGCCGACATTAATGTGTATTATATAAGCAATGATACACACAACTTGGTCCCTTCGTGTATATCTGAAAAACAGAGTGAAAAGAAGTCAGAGCAAAGAGGCATTTACTCATTATTATTCACATTGTTATATATATATATATATATATATATATATATATATATATATATACATATATATATGTCATTTTAGCTCTAAAAATGTCTATCTTGTGTTAAAATGTGTTCACATTTGGGATATGTGTGTTATTAGTCGACTAAACAATTCAAAAATGTCAGTGTTGTTTGTGAGAATTACAAGTTGGTCTGAATAACTATTCTTATTCCAATCAGAAGAGGCCAGCGTGGCCAGTTTAAATGTTGTGTCTAAGCTGTCATGTAGCCACCCACCACTAGATGGGGCTGGAGCTGCAGCGACTCGGCTTATTCTTCCGGTTGAAAACAACAAAAGTGGACTGACGACATCTTGTATGGAGGCTGAGTCTGGTAAAATGACATATAAGCAAACACTGGAGGCAATGCGTAACAACACTCAGCACAGGCATCAATGGCCGATGGCTGGTGGTGCGACAGTGCTAACTTTAGCCACACTCAGCAAACCAATTTGACATCATTTACCTGCAGTTTTAAGAACAAAGTTACTGGTCACCATGGAACTGAGTCTGCAGCAACAGCGGAGTCCTTGCAATTATACACACTTAATATTAACAACAGGAAAGTGCATGGACTTGATTCTGAAGTAAATAATTACCACTGTCACTAATGTACCAAATAAATTAAGAGTGTCTGGTGAATCAGACATGACATCCTTGTTGGTGCTTTACAGAAACCACTTCCTCTGTTGAAGGCAGAGCCAATGAAAAGGTCCCATAGTCCTTCTGGTGTTTCTTTGACACCAGACAGAGTGTGAACTGTGAGGCGCAGGGAAAATGACATTAACTGTTATTCTCTCTGACTGCAGCTGCTCGGCACTTGGTGGTGCATTGAGCTGCTGCCGGTGTTAGAGGTCTCTTTGGATTTGGATCTATTTCACTCAAATACATTTGATTCAATCCACAGGATTCTGAAGTTTGGATGATTTCAGACTCATCAGACCTCTAACACACAAGTATCGTTATTTATTAAAGTGGATATCAAGAGTCCTAATGTTAATCTGGTCTGGTTCATGGACACATCGCCTTTGTCGATCATAAAGAAGCATAAATATAAATTTTAGTTTGTTTCATAACCAATTAAAAACTCCTCACTGGAGCTTTAAAGTTCATCCAAAAATGAAAATTGACTAATCATTGTCTGTAATTTTGTGGTTTTTAGAAAAAAAAAAAGGAACTTCATGGTCAAACATGTGAACTCAGCTCTTCATGTCAGCCGCTTCAAGAGAGGTCACCTGCTAAGCAGCACATTTAAAAAGCAGTCTGTTGTTTCCCCAATGTCTTATGACGACACAAGCTCGAAACCTTCTTCTTTGCCTGTGTCAGATCCAAAACTTTCGACAGACTTTTTTGTTTTTAAATCAGAGAGACTGCAGATTGAGATGAAAGCCATACAGGACTTTCATCTCAGAAAAGGAAGCCAGCTCCTCACATGCAACACACAAACACTCCCTGTGTTATTTCTGGTTTTGCTTGAAGCTTAATCAGAGTTTTACTAAGAAGATCCTGTCAGAAATTCACATCAACATCAAAGCATCAAGGAGATCTCGGTGGATTTAAGCATCCAAAGCATTAAACGTGTCACAGAGAGGAATAAAAAAAAAGAGTAACAACAAATGGTGTCCATGTAGCTTAACGCTGTCATACAGCTGCAATATACTTTTAACATCTCAGCCAGCTGCATTCAAGTGTATAATGGGAGTAAATAGTCAACGTTTTCTGTGTTTATTCACAGCTGCTAAAGCTTTCTGTGAAGACAATAATAGACTTGGCTGCAGAGTAAACGGGCGACTGCCAACGACTTTTGTCCTTGTTGCTCTAATTACAATACTGGATGAAGAAAGGTGCTCATTTACAAGTTTGACAGGGTTAATTACCCGCCCTCACATAAACTGTCTGGCTACAAAGACCTCTTTCGCCATCTCAGCTTATCACAGCAGCAACAGACAACTTACAGTGCATCAATATTTCACGACTGCATTACTTCAGGTCTGGTGGCAGAGACAGAAAAAGCAGATGCAGGTACCCAGGAAACGACAGGGTTCAGAGCACAGTCAGACATTTATCCCACCTCTGGGAGATAAACACACAAACTTTTCAGGAATGTCGAGTCATCATGTAATATCACTATTAAACATAACTGGATTGTAGAGCTGCCTGCAACCAATTCTTATTTTCCTTGACAATTTAGCTGCAGTGACTAAAGTCGCTATTTACAAACTTTCATCTGAAGAAGTTTTGGTCAATCATGTTTTCTCCAGTTCATATGTTCTTGGGGATTTATTGTGGTAAAAGGTTTTTTGTTGCTCACAGTTCTTACTTGTTATGGATGTGAGAAACAATTTAAAGGTAAAGATATTTAGAGATTATTAAAATGGTGAACTTAGGACCTAAGGAACTACAAGTCTATGTAAAGCAAAACCAGGAATAAGTATCTGGAAACAATTAAAAAGACTTATAAATATATTTGCTGATTCATGGATTTAGACCTTTAAAACACTTTTCATGACTTTTAGCATCAGGCTTTTTTTTCTTTTTTTCTTTTGCTAGGAACAAATGACAGTGTTATGGCTTATTAGCATAACCCCGCCCCTAACACTAAACCAAAATCAAGATCCTTGAGGATTAAGCATCTTCGGTTCTCTTGCTCAACTGGAGTTACTACAAGTTTCAGGGCTGCAGTCTGCACTATAGGTACTGTAACTAGCTAAACTTTCATTTGGCAGATGCAACTTCCCTTAATGCTGTTGTAGAAATTATTTGAATTGCTGTTATTGTTAGACTGCACAGACATATCAGGCGTCTATCAGTCTATAGCATCCACTTGGAGAGTAGTTTCAGTCCAAGAGTAACATGCTTTTTTCAAGATGTCGATTTGTGTGCAACCCCCAAAGGTAATATGACTCTTAAGATGATCAATACTCATGAAAAAGTACAATAAAATGTCTGCAATTCAAGGTCTTATGATGTGCAATTTGCTCTATTTTTCTTTTCTCTTTTTTTTAACTTATAAACCTTTGATTTTCCGGGTAAAGGGTACAGAAAGTGATCTTGTGTCATTTTCTGTCTTATAAATCCCAGCTCCCTCTGCTACATCTTGTCCTTGCTCGCCCACTCACGTAGGCCATCTGCACAGCATACTGTAAATTAAAGAGCGTCCCCTCACCTCAGATGAGAAGCGTAAATCCTCCCACAGAGTCTCCCACAGCATATTTCTTTTTCTATTTACACTTCTGCACACGCAGGCACACAAGTCTTCTCCCTGCATGCCCCGTCAAGTGACATGCATCACCACAGGGAAAGTGACAGAGGATTCACGTGAGCAGATTTTACATGATGTGACTACATGCACGCCCAAATAGCCCTCCGTCCTCAACACACATAAACTCATGTGGCACTCAGACACACATGAGGACTGATGAAACACATGCTGACACACGTGCACACCCTGCACTCTCACATGCACTCAAACGCCTCCCCCTGATGGCTTGAAAGTAGGTCAAGGACAACTTTCTAGGAGGGCAAAGAGAAAGATGAAATCTGCGATGAGAGACTGACTCTGGCTGCGGCACAGAAAAGTGCCCACAGTAAGCAGAGTATTTATGATTTATGATGCGAGGCAGAGTGAGACTCAGAGATGAGTAAATAAATAGCCAGCGGGATGACAGCTTTCAGAAAGGGCAATGAGATCTGTGTATGTTTTACAAAAAGACTTACTTAATGAAGCTTAATGAGTTATTTATGCCGGCCCATTTAATGTACTGGTAACTGATAAATGACTGTTAGCTTATTCATTTACTTAAAAAGTATGTTTTTTTACCTTTCCTTTAGTAATACTTTAATGTACCGTAAGTGGGTCGCTATATGCAATTTTCTATTGTCTAACAGTAGCAAAGCAGTAAATATAAAGGCGAAAATATCCCTCTAGCTTTTTTCTCTTCATGGTTTTTCAGTTGCTAATGATGCTAATGAATAAAATAACGCCTTGAAATGGCTGCTACCCAATTATATGACTTCCAATTTTGAACACATAAAGACAACATTATAAAGCCTCCTTTGCACTACCCACCCTGAGCCTGAATGTGGGAGAAGAATGAGCAAATATGTTGGATTGAATCTTTAGAAGCAGTGCCATGTTCATTATTTTTGTATTCATTATTTTTGTATTTCTTGGCGCTTCAGGGTCTGCCGTTTACACTCTTTTCTGAATATTCTCAACAGATGAACGAAATCTGTTCTTTGCGGTGCAAAAGTTGAACCCTGAAGGAAGAATACTCGCATGACTCTCTCCAGTCGTCTGCAAACCAATATTAATTTTAGAAACAATTCTCCTCACATTTGGATCAACGTAAAGCAGCAAACAAACACAAGAATGTGGCTTCTCCTCTGTGATATTCTCATCTTTCTGAGAGTGATTGTGATTCAGGGCATCGAGCATTACATCCTCCAATCACCAGACCGTCATCTCACTGCAACACTCTCGACAGCTCTTATGACATTGCACAGGAGAGCTCAGCTGCCAACATGTTCACTCCCCCCCTCCTCTAATAATACTCTCCCTCAGAGGGCTGAAGAGAATCGGAGAGAGGTGGCGTGGAGGTTAGAGCATAGCCATGCGATCGGGCTGCCGGTGCCGGGTTTCCCTTCTCGCTGCAGCTGCAGTGTTAGCCTCTGCCGCAGTGATGAGGAACGAGGAGAGAGGGAGGGTAAAGGTGAGGATGGTAAGGAAGAGGAAGCAAGGTGCTGATGATGTGTGTAAATACTCACTGTGTGCCAAAATAAAGCTATTCAGCAGTATTTTTCTGCACGGACACTAATCATTTCCACTGTACCCAGGTTCTCTCTTTATGAGGGCCTCCTGTCTATTGTTTCATTAGAAGTGTTTGCTGAGCTATGTGATCTAGGACAGGGCTTAAGAGAGACGATTAATAACTCTGCATGTAGGAGCTGTCTTCAGGGCCAACTTACTGAAACTGTGCCACTTCTTTAACGAGCAGGGGAGAAAAGGAGCCCGAGCAGCGTCAAATAAGGATAGTCAGGTGTGTGTTGATGGCATGGGTTGTGTATGGAACAGAAGTTTTAACATTCCTATAAGTATTGGAGAGACTATTAAATCACCTTGTTTTGGAACTACATTTCCCAAAATGAATGAAAATGAATGAGATAGTCGTATAAAGCCTTTTGAGTGGATGGAAGAGTTCCAGGTGTTAAGTAAGAGCTTTCAATTTCTCATATACTTTATCCCCCCTCATCTCATGGTTTGAGAAGTTTGAGAGAAAGGCTACTTGCCCCTCACCTTTCAGGAAGACAGTAGTCCTGGGAGTGACATCAAGGTCCAGGGACGGGCTGAAGGGGAAGGCCCACAGCTGTGACATCCTGGCGAGGAGCGTGAGGAACAGCAGCAGAAGCAGCAGGGGCCGGCCTGACCTCTGGTCTCCCATGTTTAACACACACCCCGGAGTCCAAGGGCAGCCTCAATTGCACTCAGTTTGTTATAACACACGCAAATCTGCGTCGGAAAAGTGAGTGTATTTAGGCCAGCAGCCTGCAGATGCACTCTTTGATTATCCTCCAGCAGAGAACGCAATCAATCTGCGCAGAAAAAGAAGAAAAACAAAGTGTATAATTTAAAGATATATAATTCAAACTATGTCTTAAGGTTTCAAAATGAACATCTAACTAGTTCATCTGAAATACTGTGCTGTTCATATTCAACCTTGTTGTGTTCAAATTGCAGATTGAAGTACTGAGATTTTTTAATTAAACAAAACAATACAACAATGCAGACAAACCACAGAAGTAAATGTCCTTCATGTACAATCCAACTTCAGAATATGTGCACAGAAAAAGTGAAATTAAACTCATACCAGCCTCTGTGACTAATTCAGCACTCAAAGCAATGAAAGGTCTGTATTAATGATGCAGCAATGTGAGTGCTGGATATTAGTGCTGCATCTGCTCAAGGTAAGGCTTTATACATCAGCTCTGTGCTCAGCTGCTCAGTCCATTGGTTTACAACCTCGGAGTTGGCTCCCCGTCATGAAAGGGACAAAATGGATCCGAGGTAGCATCATGAATATTTAAGATGAGGAAACAAATCTTCGAATACTTTCTTCTCATTAACTCTTAAAATATTTAATTCAAACTGAGCTACCTGCAAGGAGACAAAACAGTATTTTTTAATGGCAATATATTATTAATCAGTTGAATGCATTACTGCTGAAAGTATTGATTTCCTTGTAAGTGTTTATTATTACAGGTAGAAAGTATCAGCAAAAGGACAATCAAGGAAAAAGTATACATTTAAATTGAGTGTTGTTTTCTACCACCGGTTAAAGTTGCATAAAGATATAAGTGGGAAATATTTTTACTCTTCCCCTGCCTTTAAAATCCCTCATATTTAAACAAACATACACATTTAAAGAGGTCTCAAAAGCCTCAGATGAGTACAGTGAACTTTACTCACTCAATCTAACTTTCTTGCCTCCCTGTCAGCATGAGCAGAAAATTGCTCGCTGACATGCATCATCACTCTCAGATTAAAACCAATTAGCCAAAGTGAATGAGTGAAGTGTATTTACATTAAAAAAGACCATCTGAAAAAGTTCAGCAAGCTACATAATACATCCCTGTGACGTCATACAACAACACACAGCTCCATCTCTTAATTAGCTGTGTGCGCATCGGAGCAGCATGACGGATAATCTAGAGATTAGGCTCTGTGCCATCAACTCAATCTCCGCCTGGCTGCCCGCTCTTCGGCTCTGTCACTGATCAAAGGGTCAACACTGTGAACCCCGCACCACCACATTGTGACACTGGAGAATTCCCCGCTTGATCTCCACGGCGGCTGCTGCTAATAACTCCCTATAAGGCTAATGACCTCTCCGCTAGCAGTTTAGGTGCTAAGCTTTGATACCAACCTAGAAGATGACAAAGTGCGAGATGAGACAGAGGAGCGTGTATGTGTGACAGTGCAGGGATCCCCTCACTTTAGGATTATCCGAAAGTATTTCTTTAAGCAGGCTCTACCTTCAACATCTGTCACAAAACCTCCCTCTGTTCCTCCTCAGCCGTCCAGAAGATGCTTTAAAGCGGATTCCCTTAAGTGAGTTAAAGCTGTAGTCAACTGAAGATGACTTCAGGTTTGAGGAGTCCGACAGACAATCCAGCAAACTAAATGTGTTAATCTGTTACACATTCCATTAGAAGAAATAAGACCCTGCAAAAAGAAAACAAAAAAACAAACAGAGCCAGTATGTACATGTTTAGTCAAGAGCTTTTTGGTCAAACTTCTGTGCCAAAGGTCAAGTATGAACACACACTCAAATAGAAACTGCAAACACAGCAGAAATCCATCACTGAGATATGCTAACAGGAAAAGTTCTAGTTCGCATTGTGTAACCTGTGGATGGTTTGTGTTTGTCTAACAGTGCTTGTAAAGGCTTTACAAAAATAAAACTTGAAAATAATGTCTCATTCGGGGCTCAGACCTTCCAGCATTATGATTCCAACCATGCTTTATGCTTCAACACAAACATTTGAATCACAGTTATTATTTTATATCACAAATATTTTTTCTCCATAAAAGATAAATGCTAGTGCCAAAATTACCAACATGTATCTAAACCACCTACAGTTGGGTTAGACCATATAAAAAGTGGACAAAGTCTGAGTAACCTCGGCCATTAGTTTCTAAAGGGGCATTATGAAACCCAATAAGTCGCCATATTGGAAAAGCTTTCTGTCCATAACCTTTGGTAAATAGATACAAGGCAACGTTGTAGCTAATGCTCCTGGTGAACAGCTACAGCGCCTCACCTGTCAGTCATCGTCCTGTGATTCAGACAGGAAGAGGTGTGATGCTAGTTGAAGTTTATGCAATTAGCATATAGTGTCTTTCAGTGATGAGGAGCAGGCAACAGAGGTCTGATATTCTGCGGTTTGTTTTTTATTTTTAGTCTTCAAACACAACATAAAGTGCCTCAAATGACATCATGTGAGTCACTTTAGGAGGTGTTGTGTATATACTCGTTGAGCCACAAAAGGATGAGAAGCTACATATTTTACCAGCGCTGCATTGGTGTATTTCCTCTTTAACGCTAAACTGAAGGCAGATCAACAGAGCAACTTGAATATTGTTTGACGACTACCATCCAAGACCACAACCGCCCTTTTCCAAACTGTAGCAAACCAAAGCACAACAGATCGAGTGGACGAGGCGGGCATGCGGGTGAGAAGCCCTCTGGTGTGGTTTTGTCAGCTGCTGCCCTCACGTAACCCACAGCAAACACACCTTTGTTTCAACACATCTGCATTTGCTTTGCGCGTGTATACTGTACTACAGGCGCTGGCACGGTGCTGTGTTTTCTCACTGACGAAAGCACCGAAGCTCCAGAAGGGAAAGGTAAACAAGTCGGCCTTGGCAGTGACACGAGTGGTGCGTCACACATGATGGGAGAAAAGCGGAATCGAACAAAACAGCAGGCAGAGGCTGGAGCACTTTTGACGGTCACTTTCTTCCTCTTCATCGATCCTTCGAGTCTGATTACAGCAGATCTACAGGCACATTTAAACAATGTCTCTGTGATAGTCTCAGGTGCTGAAAACATGCAATGACATTTGAAGAGATTCGCAGAGAAAAATAAAGATATTTTCCCACATTTTCCCAGCAGAAAGATCAATCAAACTGGTGAGCTATTTTTATATTTCCCTCCTTAGAGCAGACTACCACCTAAAATCACAAACACACTGACACACATCTGAATACACGAGTGCTTAAAACATCAACTCATTCCGACTGACTGATTCAAACTTAACAGGCTACTTAACTAAGGTGTTATTGCAATTCCTTTCTCGTTCCTTTCTGTATCTTGAACCATTGGGGGTCCATCAGAGAGCAGAACCGTATATGTGATAATTCACACATTAAAGAACAAATGAGCTGGTTCACACTGTGGGCGACGTTCTCTGCTAAGTATAGAAATCCTTAGGGATACTAGTATTTAGACCAAAGCATGAAATTATGATTGTGACACTCATAGTCAGTCTGTTTGTACGCAGAAAATACTCTGTAGAGAGGTCAAAGAGGAATTGTCCTCTGTCTGAGGCTTCTCTTTACATCATGCCATCATATTCAAATGAAGATATGAAGAGTAAGTGAGGATTTCTTTGAAAGAGAAACATATTCAAAGACAGCTTAGCTGCACTAAAAAGGCTTTAAGGTGTGATGCGTTTGCATGAACTGTTAGTAAATTAATCCACCACATGATATGTGATGACAGATTCTTATTTCTGAAAGTGGAGTTATAATACTTTCTAATACTTCCATAATACTTCCTAACCAGAGCCGGTTCTTGGTTAGATTCATAAAGACTGTTAGTAAATAACCATATAAAACATGGACATAGACTCAATGACAACACCCATTGGTTTCTGAAGAGACATTATGAAGCCAGACTATGACAGTTGCCATATTGGAAATGCCACCAAAATTTCAATCAGTCCAGAAACAGACCAAAAAGTGGATTTAAGGTGAGCCTTAATCCACCTGGAAACAGCTACGACACATCCACCTGAGAGTCAACGCCACATTACCAAATATAGCAATGTATAAATAACTCTTATCGGCTTCAAACATATGAGTTAAAAAAATCACGTTTTTTCTCAGAAATACGAGTTATTGAGAACAAACATTTTTTTAAAACCAGGCTGTTATCATGTTTATTTCTGATGTAAATGTGGGAATTTAAAGTGCATATGGGCTCTGATCGGGATTACTTGGCTTTTACAGCCAGCCTCAAGTGGACACTCATGGAACTGCAGTGTTTTGCACGCCAGCATTGGCTTTAATTTTCAACACCAAAGGTATAGCAGCTTGAAAAATAAAACTAATCTTGATCTAAAACCCCTGGAAGCATTCAAAAGAGTCAGTTTATGACTCATTGGAAAATCATCCTCTTCTCTTTCATAAAAAAAAAAACATATAGCCTACTCTTGAGGTAATAGCTCTCTTCTCCCTCTCCAATAGACTCTTTCATGTCACTTGTAAAAATGTGGTAATTGGTCGTCTTAACTGAATCTTCTGAATTAGAAACTCAGTAATAATCTTTTTATAATATGAAGAATGTCTGTTATAGCCAGTTATCTGGAACTGCTTTTCCTCTAAGTCTTTTAAGGGAAGTTTTATATTTGAAGTTTTAGTTTTTATATATATATATACAATGAGAACCCCTCCAATGGACTGTCTGACCTCTGAAAATGGGCTGCAGGGCATCAGAACCACAAATCCATCTATATACAACTTATAACCTAAATATTTACAGATTCTAATTTGAACGACCACAAACAATGTAATAATTTATAATGATTATTAAGCATGCTTTATCGTAATGGAGAAACGTGTGGCACTTTCTATCAGACATTATAAGAAGAATAAATTGTCCTCTTGAACCTTTACATTTCATGCTACTTCACACTCCCATCATGTTCAAGATTTAAGCACCAGCTGTTGTACTTATACTCCCAGTGTAGTGACAAGTTCATTTTTAACCTATGGTTTATCTACATATAAACCAGATTAGCAGCAATATTTCATGATGTTTAAGTATACCGGCTAACCAGAATTCAAGAACGCTGAAATTCCGAAATACATCAGTAATAATCAATTATTGTGCATAATATAAGCGTATAGGTTCCATTTGTTGTAATATGTGTGTATACTTTGACTCAATTATATCTTAGGCCTTCTCCTAACAGCTTCTTGACGCTCACTAATAGAAGAGACTGTAAACTGTATCCTGTAAACGATACAACTGACCAAAAACACAACTTCACGTCCATTTCTTCCTTGCTGTGATGGTTGAGTTTAATGACTTTTTACAGCAAACCTCTACAAAAACGATGTATTCTGAAGTCTATAGTATTCCTCTGTTCCGCTCGTCTATGTATGGTCGTGCTACATTAGTCTCTACTTAATCCAAACAACAGTCTAAGTCAGAAACTTGCAACATCAAAACAAAACGTCCAGATAAATGTTGTGTGTCATGTTCTACCTTAGTTTGGAACAGAGGTGCAGTAAGAAATAAAGTGACGTTGGTTACAAAAACACACCCAGCATGTTAAATATCACTACATGTAACCTGGTTATAATGAGGAGGTTTGTAAGCAACTGTCTGTTAACAGTCGGCGCGCGCAATGAAAGTGCAAACATCCGCCCATGTGCACCTGTCCGACCTGGACTGCAGCAGAGCGAGGAGAAAACACTATTGAATCACCTTTACCTGCGCACTAATAGATGTCAGAGGAGCGCACGTGCGTATGAAAAGTGGAGGAAAGACGTGAACGGAATATTATGAAAGGTGAAGCAGAAAAAGGACTCACCTGCTTTTTTCCTGGAGTCCACGAAAAAAAAAGCCTCTGAAACGTCCTCTCTCCGCGCTGAAACACACAGAGCTACTCTGCTGCTGCTGCCGCTGCTGCTGCAGTTATTCAGTGTTCACACACACTCCCCCCACCCTTGGTCTCACACACACACACACACACACACACACACACACACACACACACACTGGATTCATAGCCTACATAAGTCACCCTGTCTTATCTTGTGACCTACAGTTTCCTCAGCAGCTTTATTTTTGGGTTTTTTCAACAATAATTACGAAATATGTATTTGAGCTTAAACGCAAGTTTCACATAAAAGGCTTAGACACGTTTTTGAAAAAAATACTTCAATTTTATTTTCTGATAAAATTATTATGTGGAAATTAAGATGTTTTTTTTGTACATAACATAACTCAAGACTGTTTTGACCTTGAGAGTCAAATAGTCTTTTCCGCATACTTTTTTTTAAAAATAACTGCACTTTTATTATTATATTGCCATACTGCTCGTAATCTGCTGTTTTCATAACTCGCTTTTGATCACACAAGTCACTTTAAATCATCACTGGTTACTTAAACTTTCCAATTCACTGCACATAACTCTTAATTTTCCTGTCGTATTCACCTCACTATTCATTCTGTATTCTGTATATAGTTCTTATTGTTATTTATGTGTTTATCCTATTCTGTGAATATAGTATTACCTACTTTTCTATCTTGCTGCTGCAATGCTTGAATCAATACATTATTATCTTACCTTACATAAACATATGTAATATAAAAAAATAGCTCATAATGACTTGAAATTCAAAATAAAGCTGAATTAAACTGATGATATTTCCCTAAAGAAAACTGTCAAGTCCACAAAGATAAACCTTTTTTACCTTTATCTTTCTTTATGTATGTGGCTGATAGGCCTATAGGTTACTGTTTCTAAAGACTGTCAGAAAAATGCAAGAATAGACTTTTTCTGCACTTTCTACCATTATCCTATGCTGTGTTTAAATGTGTTTTATAAATAGGATCAAATTAGTCCGTGCCTTTTGACTGACCTCTGCTGGAGAAAATATGGAAATACAAAAAGTTAAATGTACTGCTTCCTCTTATATCCACCTTTTATTTTAGGACCAACAAAAATCAAAGAAACAATACAATCTATTTGTACATGGTGTGTTAAATGTCATCTAAATACATTTTATAAATACTTTTGATTTAGTATTTTATTCCAAAGATATAATAAAAAATAAGACATAGGTTACTATTCAATCTATAAAAAACTGAACACCATCGAGGTCTTTGTTAAAATCTATTTTTATATATTGTTTTGTTTCTTTTCATTACTTAATAGTACTGGAAGTCTCTTCAATAACAGGAACTTTTTTTGACAGAAGAAGTGGATTTTATTTTTGATTTTTTTTACAGAAATAGGTGATACATTTGTCGTTAAACTACAAGTCTATGCAAATGTTTCGTTTTTCGTTTGCTTTATATTACAGATAAAATGTTAATAGTTCATAACACGCCTGTTGTTCTATTGGTTGCTATAGAAACACTATAAAAATTATTATTATTATTTGGATTTACTTAAAGTGGTAGCCTATAATTTTTACACTCCCTCATAAAGTTTTATATAACTATGTCGTGCCATACTAAGTCTAAAAAGTTTAAAAAGAAGGCTACTTTCTAGGTTATAGCTGTATTATTAGTGTGCATTTTTGGCACTAGGTGGCCCTGTACAAATCACACTGCTGATAAACCCGTTCACGCGCAGCCTTACGAGGGTCGTCATGACTCCAGTTACCATGATGACGTATTGTTACCATGATGACGTTGCCCCTGTCTGCCTCCGTTCTAGTGATCCACACACAGCTGCTGCTGACTCGCACAGGATCCAGAGCCAACAAGTCACAGCCACACCGAGTCAAACACGATTTATCAGCTCTGGTGAGCAGCTTTTCCTGTGGTACGTTACATGTTTTTTTACCTTGTTGTGATGATACCTAAAGCTATTAAAAAAACAAAAAACAGCGTTTATAACCGGATAGTCAGTTAACGCTATCGTTAACCAGCTAATAGCTTGCTAGTGCTAGCAATGGTAATAACCATTAGCGGAAGTCGGCTGCGTGTTCATGCCTGCTTATTATCAAATTGTATTGTCGGAATTTATTAGTCAGCTAGAAGTATTTCTAATTTAGTTTATAGAAATCAACAGTCGCCAGGTTAAATAATGGTCTGGTTTTTAGGAATATCAGCGCTATTAGGACCTGAACTTTTCGTTTGGTTTGTTAAGCTTAAGTCAACACTAATATATACATATTTACACTTTATAAGCCTTTATTATTATTATTTTATGAAAACATTGCTGTTCCAACCTGAATGCTCAGCTCTTTTTTGCTGATTTCATGTTCTACCTGTCTGATTCTTCAAATCAAGCAGGGCTGTTTCTTTATAGTATTTATAAAGCCTGCTGCACGTGTAACCTAAACGTGTGTAACAGCTGTGATGGGTGCACACTTGTCGTTCTGCTTGCCCACCTTAAGATCAGGTATCACTCAGTGTTTTGCCAACATATCTCCCACTTGTCAGACTGAATACTACAGGTTATCATGACTCTGCTGTGGCTGAGAGGATATGAATTGGATATTGTGCAGATCCAAGTCTCGCCCTGTTGCCTGCCTGCAGAGAAAGAAGGCGTTTTCTGATTTTTGGAAGATATGAGTTAAGAGATGTGATTTTGACGCAGCCTGCTGGGAGTCATCATCTAGTTTCACGGCTTGGATCTGATAGGAAACCACTTGGAAATCTTTTTTGGTTGCACTCCGGGGAGGTTGGTTTGGACAAGTTTGTGATCTCACAGAGAGCCAGAGATGAGACTGAGGTTTTGCAGCTTTGCTTTATATGTTATTGATGGACTCAGACAGAAAGAATCATTGCCTCGAGACGTTGTTATTATGGACTATTATATGGCTCCCCAGAAGAATAAATGAAAGGATGTTTGCATTCAGGGCGAGTCTCAGCTTGTGGCAGTCAGGTGTGAAGTAAGATGCCTGTGGTATGTTTAAGTGAAGGCGCTACGTGCAAGATTGCAGCAGAGGCTAAAAAAGGAAAGAGAAACAATACCAGTAAAACTGATGCGCCACAAGGAGATGTGGAACAGAGTCAACATTGTTTATTTAGAACACACACACACACACACACTCACACAATCTAGTCTCAGGTCTATGATTTCTTTGTACTGATCTATTTACATAGACAATAGTTGATACTCTCAGGGTGCAAATGTTGCATCTGATACTTATCAGGACAATGTAGCCTGAAAACAAAGACAGAGTATCGTATGTTTTTCCTTTTGTCAATTCGTTGTGAAGAAGATCAGACTTTATCGGGACACAGGGAGAGTTAGGGAGAGGGCCAAAGGAGTGGTCATAAAAATAGCAGAGGAAAAGTACAGTTACACACACACACACACACACACACACACACACACACACACACACACACACACACACACACACACCACAGCTGGGTGTAGGCTGTAGGAGAAAGGATCTGTAGCCTTAGGCCTAACTAACTTTAATAAGTACCTACAGGACTGTTGCTACAAGAATAGCTCCCTTTCATGAGGCTCCAACTCCATATGGAAACCAAAGACATGTTAACCCCATGTTGTGTTGTTAATGCGGAGACATTGAGCCGAAATGTCCCCCTGTACCTATAGAGTCATATTTTCAAACAACGGAAAATAAGCTTCAGAGTTATTCTGTCCAGTCTAAATGAGTTTTTTTTTTTTGCAGGATATGATGCGGTGGTGAGCCCGAGTCGGCCAGGCAGGGAGATGATTGCAGCGTGGCGCGGAGAAACAAACGAGAGAGCGGAGTGATTGAGACAGAAGAATGGGCAGGAGGGTCTGGAGCTGGCAAAGTGTCTTCTCTACGGCGGTGCTGTACGGCTCTCTGGCTTTGTTTACCTCCATCCTCCACAATGTGTTCCTGCTCTACTACGTGCAGACGTTTGTGTCCGTCTACAAGATCGATAAAGTCTCCTTCTGGATCGGAGAGGTGAGTCACTTAACACCTGTGAGTGGAGCTGTGTCAGTTCAGCCCACGCTGCACATTTATAATCCCTTCTCATCCCGTGTTTGTTGATTGATTACCAAGCTCTGATGACGTGTTTCTGCTGCTTCTCAGACCGTGTTCTTGATATGGAACAGTCTGAACGACCCTCTCTTCGGCTGGCTGAGTGATCGCTCCTTCCTCAGCTCTCCTCAGTAAGTATCTCCCTCCTTTCCTGAAACCATGTGACTGATAATGCTCAGAGAAGTACGCACATTATTTATGGGTTTGGCTGTGAGCGATAATAGGAAGTGATGATTAGCTGATAATGACCAGAGGTTTTACTTTAGTAGTTAAATGATTCATGGAGGAAAATTTTCAGATTTTTTTTATTTTTAGTAGTATTTTTATTTTTTTTTTTGATCACAGCCGTCTCCTCAAACGTTAGGATACATGCCACATTATGCCGCTTTCATCGAGACGAAGTGTGATATCTTGCGCACTCCGAGACTCACAGGGTGAGCATTAAAAAGGGATCAGTTTCACATCCTCTTTGAAGAGTCGATGACAGTGGCCGTCTCTTTCTCCTTTTGTCGTCATAAACAAGAGTCTCTCTGTGGATGTTCTGCCATTGTTTATAAGGAGGACAGGACAGAGTGACATCTCTGAAATATATCTGTATTCAAACACTGACTTTATCGTTTTCTAAAATCGATCTGAAATGTCGTTGTGGCGTCTAAACCGCCTTCAGTCCTTCTTTGCTTCCAGGTGAACATCCGGGTTTCTTCGTCTCATTATCCCTGCACACATTCTCTCACAACTTCCTGAGTAGAGACTCTACAGGTGTAACCAAATGCTACCGCAATCAGGTCAACATGAATGATCTAAGAAGCTGTAGTAAGACAGAACACTCGTTGTCAAACATCCGGCTGCCATCTTTGTTTGACTTTCTCTGTGATGAAGCTGACTTAAACAAGTGAATCACCTTGTTACATGTGTAACCTTTATCTGTCCCTTAGTGTCATTTCTTGGGTCTGGGGAGTTTGTTGGATTTATGCGATCATGTTTGGGGTTTTTTAAGTTTTATGTGGAGCATCCAAAGTGACTTTAAAGGAAACGACAGAACAGAAGCTCCTGGTGCTAACTGATTGGGTCTAATAAGTGCTGCTGCTGTTTCCCGCTCAGGTCCGGCTCTCAGATCACGTCTCCAGAGGTGGTGCTGAAGCGCCTGAAGGCCCTCTCCACAAATGGCCCCCTCTTCTCCCTGTCCTTCCTGGCCTTCTGGGTGGCGTGGGCCAGTCCGGGACTGCAGTTCCTGCTGTGTTTGTGTCTGTACGATGGTTTCCTCACCATGGTGGACCTCCACCACAGCGCCCTGCTGGCTGACCTCGCCGTCTCCGCCGCCGACCGCACGCGCCTCAACTTCCACTGCTCCGTGTTCAGCGCTCTGGGCTCCTTCTCGGTGTTCCTGTCCTACTCCTTCTGGGACAGGGACGATTTCTACTCCTTCCGTGTCTTCTGTGTGACTCTAGCAGCTTTTTCCATCTTGGGCTTTTTCTTAGTGTCTCGGTTGTTGCGGCAACGTTTCCAAAAGGAAGTCCTTCCCAAGCTGGATGAGGCTCAGACACTCAAAGAGTAAGGACTTCTTTAAAAAAAACAAAAGAAGAGGATATTCTCTGTAACTGAAGTGTTTGTTTTTCTTCTTCTCCGTCTCACTTTACTTTTGTTTTCTTTTGCTCTGACTTAGGCTGAGTGTTGGCCACGCTCCACTGACACACCCAGAAAAACCTGTCACCATCGGACAGTATATCAAGCAGCTCTCGCAACACAAGAACTTCTTGTGGTTTGTTTCCATGAATCTCATTCAGGTAGGAAGCCAATCACATTGAATGTATGAGCAGCGATTAATTGACTACACAACACTGTTCTTTAGGAAAAGGAAATGGGGGGGGGGGGGAACTTCATTGTGATGCGTTTCTTCGATCTGGTCAGAAACACTCTCTCACTGTCGTCTCTGCTCCCCCTGCAGGTGTTTCACTGCCATTTTAACAGCAACTTCTTCCCTCTTTTCCTGGAACATCTCCTGTCTGACAATATTTCTGCCTCCACCGGGTCAATCCTACTGGGTGAGATTCCATTTCAAGACAACAAAAATAAATCACACATTCAGCTCTTTTTTTTTTAATTTTATTTTTTTTTATCATGATTGGTAAATGTTTTGCTCGACTTAAGACACAAGGAACAGTGCAGGACTGTTGAGGTTAGACTTAAGGTTTGAATAGCTCAAAGCAGATGTGATAAATTGTGGTAAAAGCATGAAAGCTGATCCATGATCAGTGCTTTTGAAACACTTTTAAGTTGTAAATTGTTAAATATAGGGATTCAGGTCAGTCATTTTTATCCAGTGACATTCTAGTTTCAGGAAGGTCTCCTGCTTTTTACAGCCTGATATGATTGAGACTACAAATTTAAAACATGTGTTTCATATCCATTTGCTTCCCGTTTGTTTTCATATTGACTCCTCTTTGTGCTGGGTCCTCTTTTTATTTTAACGCTGCTCTGCTTTGCTCCCACGCAGGGATCTCTTACGTTGCCCCTCACCTGAACAACTTGTATTTCCTGACACTGTGCCAGCGTTACGGGGTTTACCAGGTTATCCGCTGGCTATTTATGCTCAAACTGGGACTTAGTGTGGCTATGCTGCTGGCAGGGGCTGACCACATTTATCTGCTGTGCATCTTCATTGCTAGGTATGGCCCACGCACACACACATCAGACATCGGATGTGTGACGGCTTTAACTTTCTGTTTGCTTGTTTTTTTATTTTGTTGATTTTCATGATGAGGAGACAAACTCGATATTTGTCTAAAACTTTTTTTGTTTTTTTTTTGTTTTTGCTGCCGCCTGTCTCGGCCAGGTCTCCCTTGAAAAAGAGGTTCTTAATCTCAACCGGGACCAACCGGGTTAAATAAAAAAGTACATTGATAAAAACACACGTCGGCAGTTTGAAGGACACGTCTGCCACAGCGTGTCCAAGGTTACGTCAGCATTTATCATGAGGTCTATCCAAACATTTTGTTAGGTTTCATTCGCTAGAAGACTTTTCATTCTTGGGAAAAGTTGACTCGGCTCCACTGAGTCACTCCACTGAGTCACACAGAATTGTTTGTTCAGGCTGCAAGCGCTGATAATTTTTATTTTTTTTATTTACAGATTCACATTGTAAATATATGCACAAAAAAGGGATCCAAGCTACACTTTCACTTACACTTTATCAGGCCGCTCTGTTGCTGAGTCTGTAAGGTTCAAACCGTTGCAGCACAGTGCAGTCGTTCGAAGAGGGAGGAGGATGGGTGTGTGCGTCTCATGCTTCCATCTTAGACAGTCACACGTGTGCTGTGTTGATATCTCAGATAGGTTGGTGGCACCTGAACAAACTACTTCAATCCATGCATTCTCAAACAGTGCAGACAGTCGGCCTTGAAGAATAAATCATCAGGAGTGCCTGCAGTCTATACAAAGCCAATGAGACGAATAAAACCCAGAGTGTGTCCCACATAGAGCTTTAAAATCAGACACCTTTTCTTCATTAAAAGCTGTGACTGTCCTCCTCCTCCTCAGAGACAAAACGAGACGTTATAACTGATCAATGAGAAGCTCAAAAGAGTTTTCCCCAGTAAATCATAAACCTCATTACAGCTGACACTTTCTAAATATGTTAACCCAATATTCTTATTTCCTCGTTTGCAGTAACCGGGTGTTCACAGAAGGGACGTGCAAGCTGCTCAAACTGGTCATTACCGATCTGGTGGACGAAGACTTTGTGGTCAACAAGCGTCAGCAGGCCGCCTCTGCGCTCCTCTTCGGGATGGTCGCCCTTATGACCAAACCTGGCCAGACATTCGCACCGCTCATCGGCACCTGGCTGCTGTGTGCTTACACAGGTAAAAACACAAACACACACATTGTTTCCTCATAGGAAAAAACAAACGCCTCTTTTCTTTGAAATGCTTAGGTTACCGTGTCCGTGCCCTTCTGTAAACGAGAGGCCCAGCTGTCCCTGTCCCCTCTATGATCAGTGTCTTTCAGTGAATGTAAAACAGGCGTTTCTCAGGGTTTAAGGCCGGTGTTATGAAGAGAAAACAAGTTAAACTGAACAAACAAGACCTAACCAAACAAACTCAACTAGACCCGGATCCAGTCAGCAGTCCAAACCAGAGCTGTACTTAAACCGAAGCTGGACTCGGTAAATACGTCATATTTACTGAGTGACATTTAACATCTGAACTTTTTACCCCGAGGCTGATGTTCTGCTAAATAACTGGTTTGATGATGTTTGAGAAGTTGGTCTTTGTGTCCTGCATTGAAGCCCAGTGACCGATTACTTTCACTTTGCTCTTATCCTTATTTTTATTTTTTTCTTCAAAGTTTTAAAAAAGAAAAGTGGAAACAGTTGGGAAAAAGAAGCTCAGTATGTTAAATTGCTTCATGTGTTCTTTCTCGCTTCTCGTCTCCAGGTTACGATATTTTCGAGAGGGAACCCTCGGTGAAGGACTCTCTGGCCTCCGTGCCTGACGTTGCCTCCGGCTCAGGGACTCCGCCTCTTCGCCTGGGCTGCTTCTACATGGTGGTGTTTGTGCCTATCACGTGTGCCCTGCTGCAGCTGGCCGCCTGGTCTCGTTTCACACTGCACGGCCGTAAGCTGCAGGGGATCAAGACCCTGAGGCAAGGGGCCCAGCACGGCCACCTTATCGATGTCAAGGCCATATGAAGGGGAGGAAAGGACTGCACAAAGACACTTTTAACCTTAACTGAACAATCTGTATGATGTGATGCAGAAGGCTGCCATTATGTCTTACTGCTCTTCTGTGTGTGCAAGGATATGAACCAGAACACTATATGTGGCTTTAAGGACACAGAAAAGTGCACAAGTCAGCTCACAAACCCCATCGGGAAAAACTTAAAACCTGCCTTATTTTTATATTAAAATATTTACATATATTTATATACGAACAGATGACCAAAAGATTAAGCAGAACAAATCAATCCTTTAGATCTTGATGGACCAAGGTGACAACTTTAATGGTGTGCCCTTCTCAGCATAATTCTGGTCTACAGTGCAGCCTTAACGGCCTCTCTTTTCGATAACTTTTGACGGTTTGTTAGAAACATGGAGAAAATGACTGACTCACCGTGCTGCTGTTAACTGCACCTCTGAGCTAAATCACAACTTACCATCTCTTGACATTTACACGGAACGCCCTGCCAGTTTGATGTTAACTGTATTTTCTCATATTTCCAGTATTGATTATGTTTTTTTTGCACAAAACTGCCATTTGTGTGTTGTACTTCTAACATTCTGATTGCGACACAACTTCATGTGCTGTGATCGCAATTTTTTGAATTAAGAGATCGGGCTGGTAAGCATATTACCAGCATTTTTTGTAATTTTGCAGATTATGTCAAGAATGTGTGGCACTACCACAAATAAACCTTGTCTGTGTTGAACCAAACTCTTTTGTGCAGGCTGGTAATTTTTAATTTTTAATTTTTTTTTAATTTTAAAGAGGAAAAATTCCCTGTCAAATAAAAAGGAGGACGTTTCACAAACATGTATCTGGACATTTCAATACTTGGTAAGAAAAAAATGTCTGTTATGACATTGTGGTTCATTTGTTTTGAGAAGTACCATCCTCACTTCTCACCATCCAGTACTTCTCGTAACAACTGAATTTGGCACCAACCATTTGCACCACCTGTTGCACTTTTCCTGTACAGGGAACCTGCCTTCTGAGAGTCCATAATATTTCCTGAGCCAAAAAAATTGTGCCTGTGTTCCCATGTTAAACACCTTTCTTTCACACTCAGTAAACGCATTGTTTCCCCATGTTGGGTCAACTCTGGCCTCTGGGGTTTCTGTGTAATCATACCAGTAAACCCCTTAATATTGTAAGTCTATGCTCGACACCTATTTTACAACATGCAAGCTTTCAAACATTTGGGGAAAAGATGAAAAAACGGGCTTACAAGAAAAGAGTCATCAAGACAGGCCAGTGGGCTCAGGTTTTACAGGCTGTCATCACTTTCATCCGCAACTCTTAGGAAGTAGAACGAGGTAATGTTCCCAAGCTGTGTTCATGTACAGCGCATGCGTGTGGTGTATACATTGTGTGTTTGTCTTATTACGTTGCGTTGTTATTGGTTCCACATTGTCATATAATTAAGACTACTAAAAGTTTGATTTCTTTGATTGAAGTGCCAGCAAACCTATCAAATGATTGCCATGTGTAAAAAGTTTACCCTTCAAATAGCTTAACCATCATGCACCGCGCGGAATAATTCAAACGCTTGAAAACGTGTTTCGTTTAAATTAAAAAGACTTTACATGTGTCTAAACCATAGACTATAAACAAAATGTCTCAATAAGTATTTCTACGTGTATCGTGTGTTCCCAAACATTGATATTTAAAAACTGGGAGAAAAGGAAACCGTGAGTGATAAGTTTATGTAGGAGAATGGCTCACCACACTTTGTCTTTCTCTCGTCAGTACGCTCATGTTTCTCTTCAGATCGTATAAATCTTTCGCCTTTTACTAAAGATTTCCGTGGGGAGGAACAAAATGAGTTTCGATTAATTTTTTGATGCCCTGCTTCGTGCGGGGCTTCCTATACTGTTTAAAAGAATGTACGTCCCTGGAAACTGTAACAGTGCAGGCATTAGTCGATGGAATTGGGAAAGCGGTGGATGTTGAATTGAGCAACTTTGCAACAACATCATAAAATACTAGTGTTTATATGAGAGTTCAGAAATATCAACTCGATTGGGTACTTTGCTAATGGTGTTTCTATTTTTCTTTTGAAATACTTTGATTTTGAAGAAACTGATCAAACCAGGTTGTGACCCGGACATCATTAAAAAATAAGAAACAATAAAAATAGGTTAAATATAACTTGTTGCATGTGTCTTAATTTACGTCAAATCTGCTAATAGTGTATAAATATAAGGTCTCAATAAGTATTTCTACGTGTATCGTTCCCAAACATTATTTAAAAACTTGGAGTAAAGGAAACCGTGAGTGATAAGTCTATGTAGGAGAATGGCTCCCTACACTTTGTCTTTCTCTCCTCATTACGCTCATGTTTCTCTTCAGATCGTATAAATCTTTCGCCTTTTACTAAAGATTTCCGTGGAGAGGAACAAAATGAGTTTCGATTAATTTTTTGATGCCCTGCCTCGTGCGGGGCTTCCTTTATGGTTAAAATAAATAATGCATGTACTTAATTAAACAATGGTTATATTGAAGAACATAAGAAGACTGAAGCTATCTGAACTTAAAGCTAACAAGTCATGCACCATCCCCGTAAGACGTTTAGTGTGTTTATTCTTTAGGAAAGATTAATTAGATATATCAGCTCGGTAAAATACTTTATTTAATGTTTCTAGCTCTATTTCTTTTGTAATACTTTGATTCTGAATAAACCAAAGAAACTGATCAAACCAGGTTGTGACCCGGACATCATTAAACAAATAGAAATAATAAAATTGGTTAAATAGAACTTGTTACGTGTCTTAATTTACGTCTAATCTGCTAATCGTGTATAAATATAAAAACTCAAGTATTTCTACGTGTATCGTTCCCAAACCTTGATATTTAAAAACTAGGAGTAAAGGAAACCGTGAGTGATAAGTGTATGTAGGAGAATGGCTACGTATACTTTGTCTTTCTCCCTTCAGTACGCTCATGTTTCTCTTCAGATCGTATAAATCTTTCGCCTTTTACTAAAGATTTCCGTGGGGAGGAACAAAATGAGTTTCGATTAATTTTTTGATGCCCTGCCTCGTGCGGGGCTTCCTTTATGGTTAAAATAACTATAAATAAGTTTCACTACCCTTAACGTACATAGCCAGAGGAAAGCCAACTTAATTTAAAATCGAAAAGATATTTAACATTTTCTGAAGAAGTTTAGCGTGTTAGTTTATAGGAAAGATTGTTCAGATATATTATTAGCTCAACTTGATATTTTATTTAATGTTTCTATCTTGTTTTCTTTTGTAATACTTTGATTCTGAATAAACTAAAGGAACTGATCAAACCAGATTGTGACCCGGACATCATTAAACAAATAGAAATAATAAAATAGGTTAAATAGAAATTGTTACGTGTCTCAATTTATGTCAAATCGGTTAATCGTGTAGCCAAATACTTAATGCTGTTCTGTATATCTTAAAATATCTTAAATTGAAGTTAAATCGTTTCTGTATGTTAGTCGAACACAAGATTTGTTTTTTATAAATCTCTGATTGTTTAGGATGCATTCATTGTTTAATAAACTATAAAAATAAAAATCCCACCCGTGGGTTTAATGATATTTCTACTCAAGTTAGTTAAACCTTTGTCGTTTAAAATAGACTGTCACGTATCTAACTAAGTGTCCTCAAACATGTATTGTATTAAACAACGGACGCAGTAAATCATAACACGACCACTAAACCGTGAGTGAGAAGTGCATGTAGGAGAATGGCTCCCTACACTTTGTCTTTTTCTCGTCAGTACGCTCATGTTTCTCTTCAGATCGTATAAATCTTTCGCCTTTTACTAAAGATTTCCGTGGGGAGGAACAAAATGAGTTTCGATTAATTTTTTGATGCCCTGCCTCGTGTGGGGCTTCTAATTCTGTTAAAATTAAGACTTTGATTGTACTAAGAACTACAACTTGTGACGCGGAGGATTCTTACGTTCTACTGTTACTAACGTCACGCATTCCCTGCGGCTACTTCTGAGATTCTAAACTCCGCCCAGTTTGGGCGAGTCTTGATGACGAAATGGATCGTCAGTTACTGTAAAGATCGTGAAACATCTGTTACTGCAACCAGAAACATCGCTTAAATACAGAAATACTAAAATAGGACATTTACTTGTGACATCAATGTCACGTGTAAAAACGCATTGCCTATAAATGTACAAACAATTATAAGCAATGTCTAATCCTGTGTACTCACTTTTCACTACATTAAGAGCAGAAAGAAAACAAGTAGCCCAAAGTTTTGATTTCAGAGTATTCATTTGAAATCCAGATCAGGTGGAAATGTTTCTAACGTATCTCAACCACGTTGTAAAATCAACAAGTAATAAACCTCTCGGTTTTGTAAACCCACTCTTCCTGTCTGACACAATTTGTAAATTTGGGCCAAACAATCTCTATGAGGAAAAAGTTAGAACTTTAGAATCGAATAATTACATTTACCTCTATTATAAGGGTTTAATTTGTTTTAAAGCATGGTTGACTTTATTTTACTTCAACCTCCAGCAGGGGGCAACCCATACGCACCAAATATAGTCGAGTCAGTGCTCAGCTGACAGCAACAATAAAAGCATGTACATTTACAAATCAATGGAGATTAAGTCATTAGGTCTGAGGTTTGTTTTAGCCATAATGGTATCATCATTTATTCAGTTGTAAAGGCTTGACTCTTTTCAAAATAAAAGCCTTCCTTCCTTTTTTAATTGAACATGTTTCTTATTCTTTGCATTAGTATTTTTAGTGTTTTCTGTGTTGTAATGTCAATAATGAGTCATCCCTTTGCCATCTTTTCCTCCCCCACCCTCTGTGAGCGAGGTGTCATAAAAAGAATACACAAATATCAACTGTGCATTGGGAACTATCAGTCACACTTCCCATTTCTTGTGGCCTTTAGTGCTGTAATGTAACAGCGGCTGCTTGTCTCTGGAGAGAAATACACGCGCACACACACACACACACACACACACACACACACACACACACACACACACACACACATACACACACATACACACACATAAACAGAACAGGAAACAAGAGTGTGTCAGGCAGTAGAGACAGTAGATGTAGGCAGCGGCAGTTGGAGCCGTACAGCTCAGACTCCTCTGACACAGAACAGCTTCAAGGACGTTGTTGAGACATCCGATGACTGGAAATATTTGGAAACAAAATCAGGCAAGTAGAAGTTCTTGTAATCCCCAAATGAAACCTGAGGGCATCACAGTCTGGGATGGTATTTATCTCACAGTTAAATCTGTTTTTAGCTTGAACATTTGTAATATTTTTTTTCAAGATGCCCTGATCTAAATTTACTTTTGTGAAGTGATGTAACGTACAATTTGAACATAAACGAGTGAATAAAACCTGTTAAGATGAGTCCTCGAGCTCTTCACAGTAATTTCTTGAACTTTTCAGCTGCAAATACAAAGTGAAATATGTTAACGTTATTTTCAAGTCATTAAATATCACATAAATTTGGTGATTTATCATTTTCCTGACAAAAAAACTCATTTGAAAATGTTTTTTTTCTTCTTTGTATTGTGTTGCTGCCGTAGGAGACAACAAACAGCCGCACATACTCACCATTAGTGCTTCATGGATAAAACAAAGTCTCATAACACAAACTGAGATTGTTGCTGGACGTGGGACTGATGCCAAGTCAAGGTTGGTGCAGGCTTCCTGTTTTGTGGTGAAGCAGTTTTCAGGCTGATGCTCTCGTGGTCTGCATGAGTGAGTTTGAGATTGAAGACTTTTTGCAGCAAGTGAGAGCAGCTTCCTGTCTTATAAGATGCCTTTTGACTCTGTCAGCCTTTTGTTCTTACTCTTAGCTCCTAATTGCATCCATCTTAATTGTTGAGCTGCATTCTTGTGATCATATCCACCACTGGTTATGGATGGATTACTGAGCCATCCTTCAAGCAAGAGCTTCAGGGTAAAGTAACTCTCAAATGTTCTAGTTGGAAAGTCAATTAAACAATCGCTAAGAAAGAGACACCAGCTGGTAAACGGCAGCTGTTGAATTCATGACATACAAATGACTAATGACAAAAGAAGACATAGAAGCAGTTTAGTGACAGAGAGAGAATTCTTCTTAAAAGCTGTCCTGAACAAATATAAAGGTGCAACATTTCCACAAACAGTCAAAGATTGATCAAAAAGAGACACCAAACAAACCCCAGAGACACACAAAGGAGGAATTAAAAAGAACGACAAAGAGACAACCACAGGTGGAGACACAAACGACCACAAAGGAATTCAAAACGCCTTTTAAAAAGAAGAAGAACGACGTGCAACAAGATATAAGGCAGGTGACGAAACACACGTCAAAGTTGCTAGGACAGTGGTTCTCAGCTGGTGGGTTGTGGAGCTGTTTTGAGTGGGCTGTGAATAACTGCCTGGAATAAAAAATGTGTCACATAATCTATAGATTATGGAAAATGGAAACTTGAACTTGTATAGCGCTTTTCTAATCTTCCAACTCCTCAAAGCACTTTTACACCACAGGTCACACTTACAGTCACACCCTGACGGCAGTGGTTGCTATGTTGTGAGACCATCAGAAGAAAATAATCCCATTCATACACCGACAATAATTCTGGGGTGTCTTGCCCAAAGGACACGTAAGTCATGTTGCTGCAGGAGCTGGGGATCAAACCTGCAACCTTCCGTTTGAGAGATGACAACAACCCACAGACGGATGCAAAGTGACAACACGACAACAGAGATGCGATGCAAGAGCAGATGCAAATGGAAATCAAAACCCAAGAAATGACAGCGACAATACTGCACAAAGAGCAACAATGACAAGTGTTTGGAAACGAGGGCAAAGAGAAACAAATGACTGTTACAAAAGCATAACAGAAGGGGGGAGGGTGACCTGAGGGAGCCAAAAAACAACAACTTTTAAAAGCAGTTTGAAACTTGGAGGGGTGGTTGCTGCACTAACAGAGGGCTGGAGAAGTGTTTTTAAATGTCAGTGAATGTTGCAGATTGTTTAGTCATAAGCTGACAAAGAGACAGCAACTGTGGGCTTCTGCATGACATTTAAGTGGGCCTCTTCTTGAAACTCGCATTAACTTCTCATTTCCTTTATGTTCCTGCAGCTCCAGGATGTTAACCGTGTATCGGCAGTAACACAGAGGCTACACGAGAGCATGGAGCTTGTATCGGTGCAGTATGACTTTGAATACACAGCGAAGGATGGTCGCCTCGTCTCCATCAAGCCAAATGAAAGCTACATCCTGCTGTCCAAGACTAACGAGCACTGGTGGCACGTCTGCAAAGACCAGCACACCAAGCCCTTTTTTGTTCCTGCACAGTATGTGAAGGAGGTTTCATCACTCTCTGCAGACCCCCCTGGTCTGAAGAAGCCGGATCCACCTGAGTGTGAGACCACCAGTAAGCCGGTGGATGTGGCTATTGTAAGACCAGCTCAGACAGTTACTAAGGATGGTTCAGGAGGGAAATACCGCTTTTCCACTTTCGGTTTCTGCGAGGGTTTTCCTGATTTGAAGCTCTGTGAGGCTTTTAAGGCAGGGCAGAACCCAAGCAGGAGCAAAAGCTTTGCAGGAAACCTTGATGACAAAGAGACAAAAAATACCTCTTTATCTGTTGATAATGACAAAATGCAACTGTATGCAAAGCCCCATCGTGTGCCAAAGGACAAAAAGAGACAGAAACAGTCAGAAAGCCCGCACAAGGAAGATAAAATACAACAACAGACTTTTCTGCAAAATGACAATATGGATTTCCCTTTACCTCCAGATTCACCAATTTATGACACCATCCCAGAGATAAATATTACAGACTTGGACTCTTTTTCTGAGCTGCCCCCTCCGATCTTTTCAAACGACACATTCAGGTTGGAGCAGCAGGATTCGGATCTAACTGCAGAAGCAACTTCCTCTACTGATGCACTTCCTATTGAGCAGGTAAGATTTTCATGCAATATCATGCATATTTTAGTATACATGAGTCGGTCTCACTAAAGCGTCAGATAAAAGTGTGTGACTGTGTTTTGACAACCAGCAGAGGGCGCAGTTCCATCATGTAAAAAAAAGTGCAGTTAGGTCGAGTGTACTACAGAACAGTGCATTCATTTTTATTGTCTATTTAAGCATCTTTTAACAGCGATCAAAAAACAGAATAAGGCTCTTTTTTTGGAAAATAACAAAACAAATCTCCACAAAAATGATTCCTCTTAATCAAAAGAATAAAATACAAATGACTACTATTTATTTTATCTTACGCGTTGTATGAAATATGATGATTTAAGAGAATTATTGTTTCATAAAGTAGTTTGTTTGGACAGATGTGCTAAAACTGGAATGGCTGTTAACGTGTGTTGAGTTTAAGCTTGTACATTTTGTCTCAAAAGCTTGTAAAAGAAGATGTTCTATTTAATTAGTTATTTAATTATTACTGTCTTATTTTTCCCATGACCTACTATGATCTCAGAACCTGGAACATTTCAATGCATGGTGTCATGTAAGCAAAAATAACAATAATGAAATAGAAACTTCAAACTAAACGTGCTGACAAAGCAGCACAGGCAGAATTACTAAAGTGTAACAGCTTTTAACTCGTCTAAAAAAAAAAAAGGATTGTAACCTCTATGGTGGCTTCGACACAGTAGACTAAACCACAAGTCATATTTTAGACTCGTGCTCGCATTTTTTCTCTCCATGAGGCAGCAGAGAGGTACAGCTACACCCAGGTTGTGAAAGCCTGATCTAGTCGCTTTGCAGAAATGAGAAACGCTTCAAGTCGAGGCGTTGTTATAACTCACTTTAAACTAACAGCCCCTTGTGTTTTTAGTTGATGAAACTTGAAGTCTCCAGAACCAACAAAGGGCTGACTCAAATGATGTCACGTGAGGTCAGATATTTTCACTGAGGCACAAGCCCTGTAATTTTATTTTCCACACATAAAGAAGTCGGTGAAATATTGTAAACCTTAAATGTTTTCTTGGTCATAACCCCCACTTTAGTAAATCTATTCATTCACTTACACTACTTAAACAGAATAGGCTACATTTTAAATGATGCTTCAGCATGATTCTGACACTTCCTGCTGTCAAGGTGCCGTCCTTTAAATACCGTACTGGTCGAGTACTGTGTCCTATCAGTGGGTGTGGACTGTAGCTGTTTCCGTTCTACGTTCGTGAAGCTTTTTTACAGCCCTCATGGGCGCTGTCATCTTGGAATTTTGCAACCAGAGTCTGCGCAGTAGGGTCCGGCGGGAGGAGCCCTGGCAACACGCCCCGCCCACTTTGCGTACCGCTCTGATAGCTTACGCAGCCCAGCTACGCCAAGAACTTAAGAATCTTTACGGAGAGAAATTCATCTACCGACCATAAACGTGAGTACAAAACCACCATATATTTCAAGTCAAATATCTAAACGTAGTTCATTCAGAAATTAAGAAAATCACACTTTTTATATTAATTATTGAATTTAAACGTTTTTTCGTGTCCTGTATGTCTTGTTTATTGTTACTGGATGCCTTAAATTTCCCTCAGTATCTATCTATCTATCTATCTTCTTTAACTGTGTGGGTTATTAAACCTTTTATTTTTGGCAAAAAACGAACTAAAACTATTTTAAGCTAAGTTAGCAACATAAACTGTGTACAGATCGAACATATGCTGGTGAAAATATGTTATATGATTGAAAGTAGTGATGCACATAGTACTAAAGTTATATCTGCTGTCAGTAGTTACTTCAGTTCTATGTACATTTACAGAGTATGTGTTTCTGTGCATAACTGTGGAGTTGGTAAATGAATCTGTTTCATTAAGGTTTCTGTTTGTATGGACCTTTTCTCTGGTTCTTTTCCTTGTCTAAGATGTTTATCTCATTGTTTTTTATTATCCTCATTTTAGACACAAGGAAGAAGAAAGATGGCTGATACAGATACCCCTGCCAGCTCACCTGATGGTCTCCCTTACTTTGTTCTCCTCTCGGTGAACACCTTTGGACTGTGGAGGGAAGAGAGCATGCAAACTACTCACAGAGAGACTCCTGTCAGACAGGGATTCAAACCAGTAACCTCCTCACTTTTATAACTGAACCATCATTCACACTATGTGTTATAAATCAAATAAAGTATTCATTGATTTGAACCTTTTCTCTCCTGTTTTAAGCTGTAAAAACATGGACTGTCTCATGTTCTTGTAATGACAGAAGTCACAGCTGGGAAACAAATAGCTTTAAAAGTACATCAACACTCGAGTGCTGAACATTTAATGCAGGTTAGTGTTAAAGACAGCATGCACATAAAGACAGTAGAGTGGTATGATACAGACACGACTGAGAAGGCAATTACATTATTATATTTTATTCAATCACATGAAATGTAACACTAGTCTTGTAACTTGAACAAATACAGATTGTGCTTAAAAACATAGTGTGGTATTTTAAGCTACTTTCTTTCACTTGATTGTTCAGTTAGATGGAGGCAGTATTTAAGGTTTTTGTGGGTTATACAGGTTTGAAAGAGGCAAATGAGTGAACAGTATGTTAAAGTTAAAGCAGATTAATCTAAAAATAACAAAAACAAAATGTGGCTTATAAGAAAAACCTCGGTATTAAACAGCCTCTCTTTTCTTCCGTTCATCTTTTGAATGAATAGTCAAACATTGCTCAGGACGTGCGAGCTGCGTCCTCTGTGGCTCAGGCGCGACACTCGGCCCACTGTTTCACATCAGACCGCTGTCCAGTGTAAGATCAGACCAAACGCCCTGGTAAGAGAAGCAGTGGTCAGGTCCTGCAATCCTCCGAGGACGAGCTGGAAGAGAGAGACAACATGAGAAAAAGGAAATCCTCAGTTTAATGTATAATATGTTGGTGAAAACAGGGAAATACCTATTAAAAGACATAAAATCTTCATTAATGATTATATATGCAAAATAAGAAACATTAATATATAATTTTGTGAGAAACGTGATCTTTATGCCTTCTTTTATTGAGCCTGTCTGTCTCCTCCTAACCACCATAACAAGCAGCCTGTTTTGTAGTCTGTGTCAGGTTTTGTCAAGTTATAACACCATTTATTAATAAGCGTCATTAAATGTACAACATGATCAACTTGTGATTATTGGATTGGTAGTGTGTGTGTAAACTCATGCTGAATATTTGGCATTTTTAAGCAGCGTGATGCTTGGTTAATATTATATTACACCACTGCTGATTGTTTGTGTTCACGTTTCTGTCAGTCTCTTAAATCAGACAGAAGTTAAATCAGAGCTTACTTTAGTTTTATCCTGATATCTAGAGAAATATTCTACCTCATTATACAGTATTATAAATATCAGCCTGCATGGTGACATGTTAATCTCTGTATAACACACTCTTTACACAGACTGTAAACATGTACACTTACTTTTTTTAAAACCTTACCAGACCTATTTCTTATTTACTGAAACATAACTATACAGTCAATGAACGGCATCTATGAGCTGATTTTAATTACCATGTTTTTTATTTTAAATACAATTCCACTCACAAAAACGATATAACAATATCAAGAAACATATGTCAGTTCTTAGGTTTGCTCATATTAAAAAGTAAAATAAATAGATAAATCATACCTGATAACTAACCTAGCTTAGCCTGCTAATATGTTAGCTCGCTCGATAGCGCTTTAAGCAATGACACATAAATCAAACTTTATTACTTACTGTAAAAACTGCAAAGCTCCCTTAGAGTCCACAGGTCCGTGACATTAGTTTACTGCAGAAAAAACAGCTTTCACCAGCTCAAAAAAGACGAAAAAACTGAACAGAAAAGCTCCGTGGAGTCTCGGCTTCACTTCACGACGTAACTGCTTATTTACCAAGAGCGATACGCAAGATCCGCGGCTGTCAATCATCGCCATGTGTGACGTAAAATCCCGTTTTTTAACCTCAAATAACTTATTTAAAACAAACTTCACAGAAAAATGAGCACTTGAACACCATGTAGGGTGATAATATCTAATGATCACAGCAGAGTTTGGGTCTGGAAAAAAATTATGTGACGAGTATTTTAACTTAACAGTTTGACCCAAGTCCCGTCTGTTATCATTGAGGAGGCGGGGCTTATGACCTATACTGCAGCCAGTCAGTAGGGGGCGATCTAAAAAAAAAAGCTTCACTTCACAGGGGACCTTGTCCCGTCCATTATTTTTACAGTCTATGTGTCCTATCTGTGCCAGCTCATTAGCATATGAATGGCCGGTCGTCCCCTTCATGCCATCTCAATGGGCGAAAAGAGGTGTTTCTATCTATCTTGAATACCTCTGGGGGAAAAAAGCAGCTGATTCAAGATCCGTTTTTGCTCCGTGAAAGTTTCTGCGAATTGGGAGTCTTCTTACTGGGTGAGTTTTATGCTTTAAGGTGTTTGATGGCGGTTTTGTGAACTTTGTGTGTTGGTGAGAGACGTGTGCATTGTGCACACACACGGGGGGTTTAAAGTTGGAGAAGTAGAAGTAGGAGGTGTTTTTTGTTCAAGGGACTGCAAACATCACGGTAAATACAGGCAGTGATGGAGGTGGAGAACAGGTTACAAACAGGTCGTGTCGGCTTAGTGACTCCTCCTCCTCCTCCTCCGGAACTCAAAGGGTTAATTCAAAAAAACCTGCCAGCCACTCCCAAACCTCCTGCTGCTACCTGGTTTCCCCAGCACCCATGACTATCCTGGGAATAACGAGGAACTTCACCGCAGGGGAAACATTGGTGAATATGTTCCTCTGCTAACCTGCTTCCTGTTGGATTGAGCTTAAAAAAAAAAACTGAAACTACAATAAACTTTATAGTTTCAGGTAAGTTTCACCGACCTTGTTTTTTTTGTTGCACCTGTTGCAAGGTGACGCGTGAAGGAGAAAGTGTTTGATTTAGCTCTGTGTGTGTGTGTGTGTGTGTGTGTGTGTGTTTGGCACTTCGAGTCATGTAATGTGCTGCAGCCTCTCCCAGTATACCCAGTGATTGTGTGTGCATAATAACCCTGTAATTACCAGCTCAGTTTGTTGCTTTAATGGGAGGTTTGTGTAACTTAAACACAGTCAAATACACATACATGTTTTAAGTCCTGCATTTTTTAAACTCTGCTCGTTGAAACGTTTTCGTAGCATGAATGAGCCCCACACACACACACTTGTAACAGAACTGTGGACGTGCCAGGACCCCTCAAGTGCACTAATTCTCACCCCACAATGGAGGGCCATCACCATGGTGATGTGAGGGGGTCTGGCCTGACTCCCAACAAGCAGGGCTTTGGAGCTTTTAGTGCCAGCCTTGCCATGCAGTTGGCGTGTGTGCATATGTAATGTGGAGAACTTTCAATTAGCCCAAATGTAGGTCAGTTAATATCCAGGGTGTGTAATGAAGGTTATTTTTTTGGTCTCTTATGGGAAGTTAAGTTTGATAATTGGATGACAACTCCAGTTAGGATTGGGAATCCAAAAGTTTGGTTGATTTTAACTTTACAATTTGAAGTAAGGCGTAGCTCAGGGCATGTTTTTTTGTTTTTAACGCCATGTGGTTCTTATGATCCTTTGGAGGCCTTTACATTATGTTACAGTCATTACGTGTTATCCTCGGAAGAATCTCTCTTAATGTTGAAGGTTGCCTCCTATAAGTCTCAAAGAAGCACCTGCGTGTCAACAGCTGCAGCACTACACAGTGCAGGAGTGTGAATATATGTTATGACCGCTGAATGTTCAATTAATGAGGTACTTATCGGGAACTGTGTCCTCCTTTTTTGAATATAACAGACCTATTATAACGAGTAAAAGGCCTGAATAGGCAGGTTAAAAGCCATCAAGATCAAGATCTACTTTATTGTCCCCTAAGGGACATTTTTCTTGGACTCCGTCCTGCAGTAACAAGAGAATAAACAACATAAACAAGCCTTAGAGCATTTGTAACAATTCCACATATAAATAAAAACCCCTTCTTGTCATATTGCACAGCCCCCGTGGTCTGAGGGACCCTGAATCTTCTCCCTGAGGATAAAAGCTGAAAACTCCGAGTTAAAAATGTCTGTTGGATCAGACACTTATTTCTGTGCCTGTCGAACAAAACACTGCGTTTGGAGAGATGGATGTTTTTTGACACCGATGATTTTCAAAGCAGTCTGCACAAGATGAGTTATCTGTGATTGTAACTGAACAGACAAGTGACCGTACCAGACTGTCGTCTCGTATCTGATCACGCTTTCACAAACAGCAGTGTAGAATTACAACGTACATTTCTGCTGAACGCCATCGACTCTCAGTCTGCGTCAGAATGCGTCCCTTCAGTGCTCTTTCATGGCTTCGAGAGCCGAGCTGCCGCTTGTACTTTACAAGCTGATTGAAATAGTATATTTTTTATAATACAAACTGACTGTGACTTGACTTAAACACTCAAACTAGTCAGGTGGAAATGCTTCTTCCTCCAGCCAGCAGCTGTAATGAGGTAAACCAGGAGACTTCTGTAGTCTGAACAGTTAAAGCTTTGTATCGAACCGAGACCAAATCAGAGTCAGGTAACAGTCCTTTGAGTTTCTGTGATGTATATTGAAAAAGACACGACCAATGAATCTCCATCATGTATAGTTCAGATAACTGCCACAAAGGGTTTCATCTATGGCAACTCAACACGTTGTCCTCCTCTGAACATCACAGCTCTGTTATTTTGATGTTTTGGCGTTTCACACTATAAGAAAAAACAAAATCCGAAAAGAATCCTTTATCGATCGCTAGATAGGAAGTACATCAAGAGAAGCTCACCAACAACACTTTCATTTGAGCTGCTCCATCAAACAGACTAAAAATCAAATGCCAAAAAACTGCTCCAACGGGTCGTGTGAGTGTCTCCACATACCTCTCTGTGCACACCTGTCTGACTGAGCACACGATTACATAAAGTGTGAATATGAACAGGTGCGTGCAGCTGTAGAGACACCTGGTCACCAGGAGCGTTTTGTCTTCTCCTTCCTGTGGTCGTCCTGTTGTATAAACAGTTTGGACAGGAAGGCCTTTTTTTCTCAGTCTTGTTGAACACGATTGTAACATTTTTTTTTTATCCGACCTGGATGATCTATACTACCTCTTATAGGAGGTGACTGCAGAGGTTTGAGCCTCTCATGTCTTACTGTGAAGCAGAACAAAGCATATTAAACATGAACTCAGAAGCCTTAAAGGCGGTTCATCAACATTTAAGGCTTAAAACAAAATGTATTTCGACCCATTCACTGAATGTAGTTCACTCTTCTTATGAAGGTAGCTGTAATCAATATCTGTCCTGCACTCCTTTGTAATCCATAAACTATTATAAGAAAATATTCCGGGTCCATTAATATTGAATTATTCAAACTAAAGCTCCTGTCAGGTCCTTTTAAGGGGTCATGAAGAAGACTGAAATGATTACTGATGCTTTTTAATGACCTACAAAAGCAACCAAGACCCTCAAGACAAAGACTGACTTTTTTAAATTGGTACTTTTTCATGCCTTCAGCGGCTGCCGCAGGGTAGGCGTCAGACATGAAGAGTAACAACACGCTGAAGAAACAGTTTACTTCCAAAGCAAATAATCACAGTTTGTGTGATGTTTAACTGTTGGAAGCAGGGGGAGATTTTTGTTTGATCTCCGAAAACAACACTTAGAGGGCGCTGGTGGCGCAGTGGTTAGTTCACACGTCCCCGTGTATGGAGGTCATAGTCCTCAACGTGGGCGGCCCGTGTCAATCCCCACTCTCTCTCTCTGATTTCCACATCTGTCCACTGTTCATCTCTCTCTAATAAAGGCACAAAAGACCAAAAAAAAAACACTTAAACACATACAGGACCCTGCTGTGGCCAAAGGGGGCGCCAAAATTGAGTCAAAGGAGATTTGCAGATTGTGTTGTAAGATATAGTTTTACACAACAATGGTTTTTTTTTGAGTCAAAGATTTTATGGCCAAAGCATTAAAACAGGTTAGATATTATTTTTATTTGATGAATATTCTATCACTGGTCTTAGTTATGTGCAGATAATCTTAATGAAGCGTCAGCCGGTCTTTATATAGAGCTGCATGAGTCATATGCACTGGAATGTCTTTTGTGAGGTTCCTGCTTGTAAAAGATATTATGAAGTACTTGATTACTTGATTGGTGTTTTGCAGCAGTTTCGTGCACAGCAGTCTGACACACACGTGAGCCATTTATGATACACAAACTGTTTTCGGTTTACGTGCGTGCCGACTGCTGATTCTTGCAGCTGCAACTAAATGTGAAGGTGGTATCTTTTGTGAGGGAGACAAGTTTCCATTTACAGTTTGCTCAGAGAGCATTGCAGCAATTGGTACTAAATTACCCCCCACCCCTCCCCTCCCACTCAGAGAACTTTTCCCCTCCAGGTTGAGTGGGAGTAACCTGTCATGAACAAGTAATATGTGCAGGGTTACATGTTGGCATGCAGACCTGGCCTGAAATGAAAAGATAAGGACATGATGAGCTGATGGATTCAACATTTGGCTCTTCTGGAGTTTATCCTGGATACTGGACTATGAGGAGTGTGATGTAAGAGGGGGGCGGAGCCAGACCGATTCAATAGCTGGACTGTGTGCTTTGTGGCGTGATTTGGGCCCCAATTTGGTTCCCCATTGTTTGATTGGATGAGTCCTAATGTGGTTAAGTAATCAGGCAGATTGCTGCTTCATGCATTTCTGAGGGCAGGGAGTTGTCTGTCCATTGCTTCTGGATTTCTTCGCCAAATCATGCTGGAAAACATGCTAGCAAGTGTTACTCAGAAAACAGACTGAAAACCACCGGCCATTGTTGAAAAAGCAACTGTGGTGTGAGAGCTTGAATGGTGGTTCCCCTGAAGTGTTAAACCATGAAAACAAGAATCTTTTTCTCCTGGATTAACATATGATCAAAGTTCTCTTTATAAACAGGGCACTTACCGCCAACCTGTGGATAAACAACACAGATTTGAAACACCAGAGAAAATTGTGTCGATGCAATTTAGAAGAAGCCTGGAGGTGACCTTCATTCTTATTTATAGGTCATAATGTGATAAACATTTCAGTGGATTTCAAATCTTTTAGATGTCACAACAGTCACTTGTTCATCATGCTGCACAACATAAATAAGAAACTGAAGCATGTATTTTATTACAAACACAAAAGTTGCCCACAGCAGGCCTCAGATCTAATTTCAGATGAACTCATAGCCCACAAAACCTCGATTAAAAAAAAACAACCAAAAAAAAAACAGCCACACGTTGACCCGCCTGCTGTCTGCAGGCTGGTTAACTATTGTGAGTCACATGTAAAAGGAAGTGGACCGAAAAACACAGTTCCTGTTTAAAGCATTCACTACATCAGAATATCCTTTGAGAAACTTTCAGATTGTTGTGGCAAATTATTGCTTCCCTTTTTTTTAACCTCTATTGTTGTATTAGTGACCTTCCTGACCTACAATCAGAAGATGGGAGACAGAACACTTGAAAGCCGCCGCTATGGGAATAAACCTTGTTTTTATTACCTACTGTAGTTATATAATATCTTTTTTAAGTATAGCTCTAAAATTAAAAGCACTCTTAAAAAAAATGTTTCCATTGAGGCGGTTCCTTTTTTAGTGTACATAAGCAGGAAGTAGGTTGAAACGCCATGTAAGGTTTATTTTGGATGCTCTCTCTCAACCTCTTCTCTCTTTTGTTTTCATTGTTGCGTTCTGCGTTCTGCTCTTTTCACACTCAGACAGTTACCCTCTACCCTTTATCCTGCATACAGGGATCCATGCATATGTTTACACACAAACACACGCTCACGCACACACACACACACACACACACACACACACACTTCTCACCCAGTCCTCACACAGTCCCTTCCTGCTGCTATTGTAACACAGCTCGCAGTTCTCTTTTCGGTCTGGGCTGCAACTGCCACAGCTGCTGCAGAGGAGGATGTGTGTCTGAGGGTGTGTGGGTCTGCGTTCAGCGTCTCTCTATCTCTCTCTCTCTCTCTCTCTCTCTCTCATCACAAGCTGATTGTCTTCACGTGCTTCAGTTTGCTTTCATTTCGGCCATTTGGATTTATGGCTTCTGTATATAGAACGGTAAAAGCATGATGGACATGTACTCCAGAGTTTGGTCAAGTCACCGGGCCAAGCAGGGCTTGACTCTGCCGGTGGTTCCTCAGGTAGGTCATCGAAGCAGCTGTTTTTTTCTACATCATTAAACTTCATTGTCAGTGGTTAGCATAACAGTTAATTTTAGCGTGTGTTAATATGTTTTGATAACCAAATGGCTTCCTGCTTGACACGCTACATCTGCTTGTGTGTCGTTTCCTGAACGTAGAGAAGTTCCAAATAGTGACTGACATTGCTACACCATGGTTTTGGTGTTTGAGGATTTTTATGTTGCCTTTTAAAGAAGCACTTTGGCTGTGGCTTCAATCTCAAACATGTATTGTTGAGCTGACAGAAGCCACAAGCATCTCTGTATTCATGGGCTTCGACAGTTATAATTTGTTGACATCTGCTGTGTGCTACTGAGTAATCGAGCAACTCTCAGGTATGACATCATCCAGACCTGCCGAACAAAGGTTTCAGAAAGAAATGTAACGGTATTAAGACAATGAAAAAAAGGGTTGAGACCTTCAGCGTGCATGCTTCCTTTCATTTAGATTTAGGTCGTAGAACAATTGATGGGAAACGGTCTGATCAGTTACTTTACAAACACTCTTCACAAGTTCTGCAGAATCCTGACAAAGTGTTTCCAGAAAAATGCAATGTCACAAGTGTCATTGCCTGCAGAGCAAAAGTCCCTGAGTGATACTCGTCGTGTTGTAGTACTTGAAATCGGTCTTTGGCTCAAGTAGCCTCGGGTCAAGACCACTTTTTTGGAGGCCTCGGTCTCATCATTTTCTCAGAGAGGGCTGTTTCTCCACGTCGTAGCTTCATTGAGTCACAATTTGAATTTTATCCTCCAGTTATGGACGTAACCTTTTCAGTGTTACGATCTAAATGAGTGACATCCCCCCTTCACATAAGTTGATGATTCTTTACTCATATTTTTATGGTCTTGGTCTGTATCGGTCTTGTCGTGCTTTGGCCTTGGCCTTGGTCTTGACTCGACCTCGATCCTTCTTGGTTTTGCCTCGGTCTCGGAGCGCTCTGGTCTTGGGTATGTCTTAAGGCTGGTTCACACGGCAGGATTTTAAAATTGTCGGCCAATTTCCCAAACTTGAGAGACCACACACGAACCGATTTCACTCGCGAACGTCCCCCGATCAGACGGCAAATCTCGCAAAACCTCTCGAGATCAAACGTACGTCACCTCGCTTTCTGATTGGCTACGCGTCACAGTCAACAGGCTCGTGCTCGTTTCCCCTCGGGGGGGGGGGGGACACCACACATGATGAGAAATCGGGCCAAAACAATCCAATATGTTGAATATCCCCGATTTCAGATCGGAGCGGTCCCGACATTCTTCCGACCAGACGAGTACGGTCTGAACACACCACACACGGCAGGATGATCTTATAAGATTATTTTATGATGATCGGGGCGTCCTTAAGATTATCGGCAGGGGAGAATCGGGGCCAAAATCGGCTCCATTATCCTGCCGTGTGAACCAGGCTTAACCTCGGTTAGTTTGGTCCTGACTACAACAGTAGATACATTTAAAGATTGTTTCTTACAACAGCTGGTTAATTTTTTTTTACCAAGACACATTTGAGAGGATGTCAGGGTTTTCTTTATCTAACTGAGTATTAGTCATCGTCCACTCTCACCTCACGACATGATGCCAATAAGTCTGTTTACATTGACCTGAGAATCCCGGCGATGAGCCATATCCTGGTTTTAATCATATTCAGGAGAAACCTGGCTCTTCATATCACTGCACATGATAAAATGGCAAATCGGATTTCTCAAAATCGTAATAAAGGCTGTTTAACATTTCTGAAATGGGATTGTGATGTTTACACGCACAAGCACAAAAAACAGGATGTTTAAAAAGTGAAATAAAAAACCTAATACTCAAGTCCAAGTAAACACACTCAATGATGGGATTGTGAAGCTGTAGCAATAACAGTCACATGTAAAAGTGATTGCAATAAGAGTTTGCAGACTGCACTACAGTAAACTAATCAAGAATAAGACTACGGTCTGTTTGTTTTCTAAACAGGGAGCGTTATGAATTGAAATTGAATGAGGGTACTGTATGTATTTGTTCTGTTCTAATCAGTGGCGTTCCTTTCTCTTTGACAGTAACAAGTACTATCGTACTGTTTACTGCTGTGCATCTTCTTGTTCTGTTGTCCTGTTATTGCACAGAGGGCCGGGATGTTCCTGTGCAGCTATTTCAGAGATCAATGATGCAGCTCTTTCATTTCCTCTGTCTGTCTCTGTTTAGTCGATCCGTGTTATTTGGAATCGATGTTTCAGGGTCAGTCGTCTGGTCACCATTGATTGCCTCATGGTCATATATCGACATCAATAACGAAGCAAAGTCAGCAAAGTGGTAACATTGGTCAGACAGTTAAAAATACACACAGCTTGTAATGAATTTGTAAATGTGCTAATGTATCGCTCCTTGATGTTTATTTTACTTTTAAATAAACAAAAGAAGAAAAGAAACCATCATAAGCTCAAAGATTTCATCAGGGAAACAAACTTTAAAGAACCATTGGATTATTCCTACTTGTGTTTAAATGTGAGAACTGTTTATTGTTTTAGTTGAGGTGGAGCAAATTCAAATAACTTTATTCATCGGCATTTGCTCTTATTTTTTATTAACATGAGTTTGTTAAGAAGAAGCTACATATCTAGAAAAAAACAAAAACAAAGTTTAATGCAAGGTTCTGCAGAAGACTGAAAGATGGGTCTTTGTTTTAGAAAGTGAATTTAGAAAAGGTTGCATTGTTCTATATGCATTTTAAGATTCTTACATTTATAACAAAAAGAAAGTCAATTTAAGGACTCAACCGAGTTAGCAGAGCATCATCCTTATTTTGTGACATTGTTTTGTAGAGAAACGGCTACTATCAGATGAATGATTTTCAGTATCCATCCATCCATTATCTATTCCTCTTTTCCCATCCGGGGTCGTGTAGAGGCACATGGAGCCAATCCCAGCTGTCGTTGGGCGTGAGGCGGGTTACATCCTGGGTTTGCCAATCGATTACAGGGCTGACATGTAGAGACAGTCAACCAGCTGATTTTCAATAATTTCATCCTAATTGTAGTAAAAGATAAGTTTGCAGTAAAGTGACACTGGAATATAAAAGTTAAAAACAACATTGAGTGTTAGAAGATAAAAAAAGTTATGGACTGAGGTTCTTTCAACCACTGCCTACATGCTGTATTGCTTAATATCACTGATGCATATTTAGCACATGCAGCAGAGACACATACAGGTTTCAGGTCTTGTTAAATATAGAGTATGAGGCAAGCCGAGAAACAAGAGGTAGTTAAACGAGAAGTCTGCCCCTCTTCTTTTAGTTTGTGCTATCATGACTGCATTTAAGAAATTCTGCAGGTCAGTTAAGACCAGGAGTCTCACTGTGAGGAGGAATAATGGTCTCAGAGGAGCACAGGTGAGAAACGGTACAACTTAATAGTTTTTTTATTTAGGCTGGAGTCTTTTCTAACAGACCTGTGTGACACTAGTCACTGCACAGCTCAAGGACAAAGGCAGCTTTTCATTGCTTCTCAGTTTCACTCAAATTTTGGTGACAAACAAATAAGTTGTGTCGATCAGATTTGCATGCCATGTTCTAGCTGTACATCACGGCCTCATAAAGTATTCTTTATATGAAGGTAACGTGGCGTGGAAACCACATTCTGCAGTTTGGTCAAATGTAGCCTACAATGGAAGATAAGACAAGAAAATACCCGCTGAGTTAAATCATTACCCTAAAACCCTCCCTCCTGTTTGATTTACACTTAATAAAAACATTGGACAACAAAATATCTATGAGAAAATGTGTCTGTATTTAAGTTAATTCCACTTATTTAATAATTTAACTTATTATTTGACCACAGACATTCATCCATTTCCTCGCCACCTACCATTTAATAGGGTTACAGGATTAACTACATAATAATAATAATTATAATAATTAGTAATAATTTTTGGCTAACCTTCAGCAACAGTTTACATTAGCATTAAAACTACTCGTAGCTAACAGTGTGATGTGATGGTGTTTCAAGATTAAATAAAGGCAAAGATTCTAGCTAACATTATCATTAGTTAATGCAGGGTTAGCACATTAGCTTGCTAACTTGTAGAAAGATCAAAGGAGAGCTGTTAATCAAGCTAATATCTTTGTTTGCAATAAATGTAGGCATTTCCTCTAGTTAAGTTATGAAACTATCAAATAGTCATTTTAGATAGGAAGATGTTGAAAGCTAATATTTACTCTGTATAGTTTGAGTATTTTGAAAAGCTTTTTAAATACAAAGTATTATTATCATTATTTAGGTAGTGGGCTAATCAATCTATATTATAGCTATGGACTTTTTACTTTTTCTTATTAAGAACTCATCAAGGTTCTCTTTAAACTTACAAAGCAGAATGGCACAGTATTTGTTTTATTAGCAATACAGTCTTTTTGAAATATGAGCTTTAAAGTTGTGTGTGGTTGTTTTCTAAGCATAAAAAAATAGATGCATTTCGTGATTACTGTTGTTGGAGGAACATCTTTGTGGTAAAATGGGGTTTTTTTTTCAGCTGTGGGTTACTTCCTGTGCTCTTTTAGGTGCAGAAGGCTGATGTAATAAGAGCTGCACTAAGGCTGGTACTTGACACCTCTTGAGATGTCTTTTTTCCTGTGAAATTCTGTCTTCATAAGGAAGGAGAGGGGGGGAAAAACGATCTCATTGTTGGTACACTGACTTTAGTTTTAATTCTTGAGATGAACTTGTATTTGAGGCTCTAATTTTGCACCATTTGGCCTTTTTGCAGGTGGAAAATGAAAGTCTCCGTTCAGCTGTGTATGTCAATGTAGCACAACTTCGCCAAAGCATCTCAGAGTCTCCCCCGTCGGCTCCTTCGTCCTACTCTCCTTCATACCTTGATCCAGAGGGATGGGAAGTGCATGTTGACCAGGAAAGCGGACAGGAGTACTACTATCACCCCCCAACGGGGCGCACCACTTGGGACAACCCATTCCTAGACTCCCCCTTAGACCCTGAGCCACCTCCAGAAGAGGATCCTTGTTCCCCTTCGCCTCCTCCTCTGTCTCCAGCCCTTTCCCCATCCACCGCCTCGCCCTCAGGGTGGACCTCAGATTGGGAGCAGTTGGTGGATGAGACCAGCGGTCAGCCTTACTTCTACAACCCAATGTCTGGGGAGACGTCCTGGGAGCCTCCAGAGCAGCTGAGCCCGTATCCTGCTCAGCCGGAGCCCATGAGTGTGCACAGGTTTCACGAGGATGGGCCGGTAAGGACAGCCTGGCTGCTCTACTTAGCCCCTCTCTGTCTCCTGTTTTAGCTTCACCCAGGGGAATGCTGTAAATACAGTCTGTTTTAATGGGACTAAATCTGCAGCACCTACATAGCAGACAGGACTCCTTTCAATTATCAGTGTAGCTACTCCAACAGTATAGTCCCTTACATTAAGAGGACATATATCTGTCAACATTTTGAATGCATTTGAAGTATTTCAGACTATCAGAAATTTCAAAAGATGCCAATAACAATATCTCCAATCATATCACAACAAAATGGTTTTCAGCAACCACTGTGTTGCAACAAATGCCCCCTTTCTGTCACATTATTTTTGAGCTAGAGAACAATGTTACTGGGCCAAGACAGAAAAACACATTTAGGCCATGTAAACGCTGTGACGTGTTAATCAAAGTCACACAGAAGTCGTTTAACTGTGCTTATGGGGTCACAGTGGAAGCGAGTCAGCTGACATTATGTAATGAGATGTAGCAACTGTTCAGCAAACTCTGCAAGTGTCAATTAAAAGAAGAATTCTTTGAATACTTGTGAAGATATAGAACAAAAAAATGCCGGACAGGTTCTGTCCAAAGTTAAATCACCAAGAAGCCACTGCGCTTTAAAAACCTAAAGGCTCAAATATGAGCCTCTTTTTCAATTAGTTTTAATAGGGCTTCTCAAAGAGCTCCTCAAAACGTGTGTGTAAAATGTCTTATTCTAAATCCACTCTGATCCTGTGTTTGATCATGCCTATAAACCCTCTGATTCAGCCCTGCTCAAAACAGGCTGTTTCTGTGTCTGTAGCTTTAAATGTAAATGAGCTGTGTCTGACCACGCCCCCTGTCTGAAAGGAAATGCGGCTTAGGCTTTCATGTAAATTGCCATTTGGTTTATTTTGTGAGAAAGCAGACCCAGAGCGCAAAACAAACACCTAGCTGTCGGAGTGTCACCCACCTGGGGGAGGGGCTACTGCCCTTTGTGATGTCATGAAGGAAAAATCTCCAAACGGCCTGTTTGAGCACACATTTTCTGAAAAGTGGAGCAGGCAGAAGAAAGGAAGAACTTTTCTCATAGCTGGGAGACATAGGCTAGGTACACATAGTAGGGTAAGGAAAACATGGTGAAGTTTGCACAATGTGACCATTAAAGTCCTGTAGAACCACAAGTTGTTTTATTAACAGTTTAACTTAAGAACACAACCAGCCAGACAAAGTTTTCATCCAGTAGTTTTTGTGCTATGCAAAGCTTAAGGGCTTATAGTTTTACCTTCATATTTACCCTAATAAAAATAGAGTATTGACCAAAGGAAGGCAGGGTTAGATTTCCCAAAATGTTAACTATCCCATTCAACAGGGAGGAGAAGAAGAAGAAGACATTCATGCCACGACTTTGAGTTGTTGCGAAAAGGTACACAAGCCAAGTTTGGAAAACAAGCCTTTTTCTTTTCATACAGCATGTTGTCTTTCTACTATTTTCTACACCCCAGCCTCCTCTACCTGAAGAGGACTACCCTGCAGAGAATCACCCAGCTGCAGAGCAGCCAGAGTCCTACGATCAGCTCCTTGCGACAGGCCCTCCGACCCTCCCTAAAGAGTACACACTCAGCCACGTGAGCAGGACCATCATCCCCAGGGCCAACCTTGACCGCAGCACCCATAATGGCTGGAACCTGTCTGTGGAACCCAGCGGGACCTGGGTGTTTACCAATGAGCACTCTCCAGAGCAGGTACATCCACACTTCAGGGCTGTCTAAAGTGCATTTTATTGACAGCAGTGACATCAAAATTATTTCTGGTAACAGTTAATGTGCCTTATTAGCCGAGCACATGCAAAATAACTGGAAGGTAGATATTTTGGTTTTGACTTCTGACCTGTATTGCATGTTTCCTGTTGAACAGCCAAACTGAGCTTAAAAAAATCCCCTTGAAATCATCTCAAAACATCAAACTGGAGTCAGGCCATTTACTTTGCAACGTGTGCGGTTTGAAAGGAGGTAGACAGGGGAGTCATTGCCTGATTATCAAAATGCTTTGGAAAGTCAAAAAAAATTGTCAATACAGCCAGCCTATTTTTAAAGCGGTGGTGCCAGACGGTCGTCAGACGTTGTTCCACCATTCAACAAGCATGTCAACATCATTCTGCATTTACAGTGCTGAGTCATATTGATTTTTAGCTCAAGAGGCTAAAGGTAAAAGTCTCTGCAACAACAGACGCTTCAGCAGCTCGTAATGCACACAGGACTGTGACGCCTTCACTTCTTAATGCCTTCTGTTTATTACCATCGCTGTAAGATATCATTGTCGATGTGACAGCCAGTCACTTTCAACATCTTTCTTTGGGAAAGAGAAGTCGTTTTGAGAATCGTTGTAATGAATACATTTACTTTTCCAACAGTGGATTAAGTCTGTGGATGATCGAGGACAGACCTACTACTATCTGAGAGGCGGCTCCAAGTCTCAGTGGAACCTGCCTGAGGTACAAAACCATTCAGGAATTCGGATCAATGCAAAACTTTTTCCACTTCATACTTAAATGCGATGGAAATATGTATCCAAAGTAGAGTCATCTTGTTTGGTGAAAAAGAAATGAATTAGGTCGCATCATCCCTCAAGAGTAAGAGATTTAGTTTCTAAAGTGAAATCAAACTGAACGTTGTTTTGGTCCCTTCAGGCTCCTGGAGCTCCTGGCCAGTCCAGGGTGGAGAATGGAGTCGAGGCAGACAACGTGTCAGTCATCAAAAACTGGAGACACACCATGGGACCTGCGCAGCTCAGCCCAGGCCTGGATGAAGGGGTAAACATTCACTCTCACACACACACACACACTTAGACCTGCATGCACATGTAAACACTGTCTCACACACTCGGGGTGTGTCAGCCGGCTTTGACTGAAAGCTCCAGTCAGGCTGAAGTAGTGCGGCTGAGTTTCTGCTTGATGACTGGCACTCCCATGTTTTTAAACCCTTATTTAGCAAGGCAAATCAGCTGTAGTGCACACGTATTCACGGTGACAATTCCAGCTCAGAGCTGCACAGGTAGAGTTACGAAAGTTCACAAACAACATACAAATTAGGGATTTTTTCTGTTGAGCATCTCAGCTCAAGGGCAAAAAAAAGTGGCAGTATTTGAAGCTTTTTTCCATCCACCATCTCTGATGCTTTTTCCAATTTGTCGCCGCGGTGGGAGCTGGAGCTGATCCCAGCTGTTATTGGGTGAGATCCTGGACTGTTGGCTATCCAATCACAGGGCTCACATATAGAGACAGATAACCAGCCACACTCAGATTCACACTTACGGCCAATGGAGAGTCACCAGGTTACCCAATGAGCATTCAAACTCCACAAAGACCATGAACGTCCTCTGCTTGCTCTGAATAAACAGAGCTAACCCCATCACCGCCGTGCAGCCGTAATCTTTTGCTTTTGAAGTCATAAATTGAAAACTTTTATTTTAGGAGAGTAATGTCATAACAGTACAAGTGTAAAATGGAGATATGACAAATCAAGTTGTAATTTTATGGAAATATTTGGCCAATTAAAACGTAACAGGCAGATACTCTACGTAGAAAAGAGTAGAAGTGATCTTGATAGTCATTGCTATAAAAGCAATGACAGACACTTTAGCAGCTCTTTTTCGGTAACACTAAAACACACACTTTAAAAGCAGAACATATACTGTAAATGCATGCATGAAGATGTGGCTATGTGTCTGTGCTTAAATAAGGAACTGAGCAACATCTGGCCTCACGCTCTGATCGCAGAAATGACAGAGTTGTTTTTTATATATCACTTTCGTTTCGTCATTGAAAGCTGCAGCTTCTCGAGAGGACTGTGTGTAAAGAAATGTTGAACTTATTTGCGAATTGTAACCTTCTCCGCTGCTGTCCGTTCACTGTCTGTCAGAGATTCGTCCCGACTCACCGGAGGAACACGTCGGACTACAGCAGCGACAGCTCCAGCACGGGAAACTCTCCAGAGACGCAGCACAATGTGAGTGAACTGTTTCACTTCAGCCAGTGTGCTGATCCTCCTCGTTAGAATAACACATGGGTGAATCTGTGACGTGCGCTCTGTGAATGATGCTCTGTGTGTTCCTCTTAAGGCGTTTGGGTTTAGAGCCTGGAGAAGCCCCTATTATCTGACGTCGAGGTGGCTGCGCTACAATGTGGGTTGTTAGTTTGAGCGCTCACCTGAGCCTCGTGCATAGATAGCTCAGTCTATCTATGACGGGCGAAGGGTGTAGATCATTTAGGAGGCGTTTGTTGCACTTTGAACAGGCATTTTTCATTCATTCAATCACAGCTTTCCAATCATTTAAAGGGATACTTCACCCATTTACATGAAGCTGTGTATCATTAGAAACATGGTAGTAGTGTTGAATGGTCGTGAATCCAGCCCTCATTTTGCCCTGAGACGAGAAAAATATGTTTTTCTTTCCCTGGAAGTTTTCTTCATGTGATGCAATATGACGCTTTTTGCATCACATGAAGAAAATTTCCAGGCATGATACAATGATACAAAGCTTCATGTAAATGGAGGAAGTATCCCTTTAAGTGCTGCAATTTCACGCAAATCAGAACCAGAAATACGTTGGCTAATTTGTCAACGCTAGCAACTGCAACAGGCTGCATGCACACTTCTTTCTTTTTGAAAGGAGCCAAAGGTCAGATTCAAACCTGCTCCTGCTTGGAGGACTATAGTCTCTGTAAATGTGGCGTACACACTAGATTTATCTACCATGATGTCGAAGTATTGCTTAATTGAACCAAACTTAAATTTGTCATAATTAGACGTCTAATAAAGGTAAAAACGGTGTAACCTTTTAGTCCCCATTCCTCTAAGACAATCGCCCTTTGATATGACGGGGATGGATGTCTTTCATATCATTACATATCTCACCTTTATGTTTCATCTTTTTTTTTTATCAACAACTAAGGATCCTTTTCACACCCTCAGGTGCAGAACTTGGAGAAAGCAGGAATTCTCAACAAAACTAAAGTTTCTGAGAACGGCAAGAAAGTAAGGTGTGCTGGAATTCCCTCTGAGGTCTCTTGCCTTTGCAGATGTCTCTCAAGTTTCAGTTTTTTTTTTTTTAGTCTCTGTCTGTTTGGTGTCCTGTGTCATCTCTAACCCCCCCCAAAGCTCCCCAACACACTTTGTTCTGAGGTCGCGATTCTCTGATTTCAGGAAAAACTGGACCCAGACGTGGACGGTTCTCCTCGGGGGAGTGTTGACGTTCCACAAAGACCCAAAGTCTACAGCACCAGGAGCCTCGGTAATAGAGACACTCAATAAGAACAGCAAGTAGATAAACACGCGTTAGCTTCAGGAAACGTAGCATGAACGTGATCTGTGCAGGAATACAACTAACTACTTTACACATTTCACTTTAGTCTCTGCTCTACATGCTACTTCGTACTCTTCAAACACTTCATCTCAGAGAGATGTTCTTTCAGCTGCATGTGTCTGTCAGCTTGTATTACACATTTACTCATTAGAAGTGAAGACATTCAAAAAGCTCTAAAAGGAAGTCTGTGCGACTTTTTCATCCAGTAGATTTCGCGCTTTGAGCACCAACCTGAAACCAAAACAAAATGCTGTCTGGCGACACCTGTTATATAATTAGTGACGTAAAGCCGCACAAACTTCTCAGGAGATGACTTCATCCCGCTGCCAAGGTTATGTACTGCAGTCAAGCAGAGCGCTCAAAGGAAATAGAAGAAAGTGAGCTGAAAGTTGTTGGGCTGTTACCTGGAGCTTTGAAACTGTGATTTGAAAGTAACATGTTGTTGCTTTAAAATTTAATTTCTACGCAGTATTACATCGTGTTGTTCGCACTTAAACCTCAGTGAGGACCTGAGTGTGTCATCCAGCGCTAATTAAAAGCTCTGACACCTGAATGCTGCTCAAGTTGCATTCTGAACATTTCTGCGAGGGTTGTTACTCAGTGACCACAGAATGAACCGTTCCTTTTTATTTCATTATATACAGCCTTAAAGTTTAAACACATTCTTTCACCACTTTGGCGTCCAGCTTCACGCCTTCAGGAGAATTCAGTGACTCATGAACTTGCGCGGTGTGGCGTCGCCTCTTTGAGGAGCCCTGAGGCCTGAGGGCAACGGGGACGTTGGCTGCTTTTGTTCGAGCGCGGCTCATTTCTTGGAATGTGGCGCCGTCAGTTTCGCAAACAGCTGTTTTCTCTTCTTCTTCTCCGTGCAGAACAAAACCAATCAGATAGTCCCGGAGGTGACGGTGGACCTGCGGGGAGCGACGATTGGCTGGGCCTCAAAGGACAAATCCAGCAAGAAGAATGTGTTAGAGGTAGATAGATAGATAGATACTTTATTGATCCCGAGGGAAATTCAGGTGTGTGTTTAAGTAATGCACAGAGCGACCCTCAGTGAAGGCTTATATCTGACAGCCATCTCTCATATTTACTGTGTATTTTTGCTTTTCAGCTGAAACACAAGCCTCTGTTTTTACATCAGAAATGAGAAAGTATTGTGATTGTGTGCATTCCTATTAAACAAGAAGTCAAGTTGAATGCTGTTGTTATCTCTCCTCCAGTTAAAAGGCAAGAACGGTGTGGAGTTTCTGATTCAGTACGACACAGAGAGCATCATCAGTGACTGGCACAAAGTCTTAGTCGACACCATACGACAACTGGTGAGTCTGTTTGTTGTAAATGATCAGAGGCGCTGCTTGTTACTCATATAATTAAAAATGCTAAATTACACTTTTGTGTAAAAATACTAGAAATCTGTTGATGTGTCGTACAGTCTAGCAGGTCGACGAAATGCAGGCTGCATCGTTCAACACTCCTGTTTGATTGACTCTCTTTGTGTGTGTGCCCATCAGGAGTATCAGGACCATCATTCAGACGAGGAGGACGGAGACTTGTATGAAAAGATCGCCCTCACAGAGCGAGATGACAAGGTCGGAGGAGGTATTGACAAGAGAAGACGTAAGACGGAAAAAAGAAAAACACGTTCAGCGTTCGGACTGTGCGAGACGGGTTAATATCACGCTGTGAATGATGTTTCAGTGTCTGAACTCGTCTCTTTTATTGATCAGCCTCCAGACCGAGCGTCACTCACTCGTCCAGCTCCGCAGGAGAAACGGATCAGAAGAGGGTTCGGACCAAGCTGATGAAGTTCCTCATGAAGCGTCCCACGCTGCAGTCCGTCAAAGAGAAAGGCTACATACGAGGTGACTTCTAACAGCGAGCACGTAAAGGCTGTTTGTTTAACAGGTGGAAGCTAATGCCATGGAGTCAGAGACCATGAGAGGACATGAAACAGGCAGTTAAAACAAATTAAGAAAAAATGATGGCGGATTTATTATTTTACATGCCTGTGTTGGCTTAGCTCCGACATATTCTTCGTTTACTGAGGATGTTCATCTCACTCCACCGTGGTCGTCATGAATTTCAGAAATGCAAGATTTCAACAATTGTCCACACATTTCTATGCAGTGAATCGCAATCACTCTGTGTTACCTCATAGCGTGGCGAAGCCTCATAGCGTGGAACTCCAGTGAAAGTTCCTACCGACATTTCGTGTAAAGTGCAGGACCTGAACCCAAAGGGGAACACCTGCTGGAGCAAATGAAACGTATTTGGTGCAGCAGCAGAGCCGTCGCTCAAAGTGCTTCACAGATAGTCACTCCACATGTACAGATATGTTTTAAAAACTGCCGTCGTTATGTGTAATCATAGTCATGCTGAGCTTCAATATGTTCATCCCAGCTGTGCTTTAATGTTGAAATCCAGTTTTGAATTGTAAATATTCCTCATGTAAAACAGGGTCAACTTTTGTCTTCATCCACGTACTGTACCTTTAAATACTCAGAATGACTTAGATAAAGCTTACATTGTGTCAGAATGCCATGTTATTCTTATTTTCCATGCTGCAATGATTATCAACATTCTGAAGATGTTTTTATCTCCTGTAGAAAACGTGTTTGGCTGCCACCTGGCCACGCTGTGTGCACAGGAGAGGACCACCGTTCCTAGTTTTGTAGAAAAATGCATCAAAGCAGTGGAGAGAAGAGGTGATCTACTCTGTTTCTAGCACTTTTTAAAAATCAGGTTTCAGGACTGTTACTGAGGTCAGTGTGAGTAGAGGATGACCTGCTGCTGCTGTGTTGATGTGCAGGTTTGGACATTGATGGACTGTACAGAGTGAGCGGGAATCTCGCTGTCATTCAGAAACTACGCTACAAGGCCGACCACGGTAAAGTTTACAAGTGCATTCACCTCAGTGCTTCTCCAAATGGCTCCATAGAAACAGAGCTAATGATGGAGCCGGTACTGTGTTTTGTTAAAGACGGCAGCGCCCCCTGCTGTGCATTGATGTTGTGTGCACCTGTTGTGTTCAAAACAGAGGAACTGGACCTCGAGGACGGCCTGTGGGAGGACGTGCACGTCGTCACCGGAGCACTGAAGCTGTTTTTCCGTGAGCTTCCGGAGCCGCTTTTCCCATTCAGCCACTTCAATGACTTCATCACAGCCATCAGTGAGCAGACTTTAAATCAACAAATCTGATGTGTCTCACCTTGTTTAGGGGAGAAAAACACCTTCATGTTTTTGTTCTGGTTGCCTCGTTGTGATCATACTGATGATGGATTCAACTTTTTTTTTTAGGGATTCCTGATTACAACACAAAGTTGGATTGCATTTATGAACTGGTCAAGACACTTCCTCCTGCAAATCATGACACCATGAAACTCCTTTTTGGACATTTATACAGGTATGTGTTGTTCCCCGGTCAAAACTGTGCTCATGTTAGATTATTTACAAAACTGAAAACGAACTTTGCCTTTTTACAAATTACAAACAGCTTTTCGATTTTGCTGAGGGTTTCAACAATGTACATTTTGTACATGTCATTATAGTAATTAAATATTTCAATTATACATGTTCCTTACACTCTTAAATGAACTGATCCTGACAAAATAAACCCCTTTCTTATGTCCGACAGGTTGATTCAGTTCGGCGAGGACAATCGAATGACGGTGCAGAATGTGGCGATCGTTTTCGGCCCGACTCTGCTCCGCCCAGAGATGGAGTCCTCCAACCTCGCCATGCACATGGTCTTCCAGAACCAGATAGTGGAGTTCATCCTGAATGAATACGAGCATATCTTCTACTCCAGCTAAAGCAGCCTCAAGCCTACGTACATTGCAGCCACGGGCGGGCGGACGTCCGAACATGCTCGAAATGCTAGATTTAAGTTCTGCTTGAGCACAACAAGCTTCATCGCAACATCTGAAACAAAACTCCTCTTGTAAAAATACATGAAAGGGCTCTTCAAGTTTTCCTTTGTCCGAATATTTGAGGTTTAACCAGGTGAAAAGTAGGTGAAGAGATCTTCAAGTTGAGCACATTTGAAGCACATTTAACACCAGTTGTGTCCAGATTTACATTATAAGAGGCTAACACTTAGAGAACTAGAACTGTCTCTGGCTGTATTGTTGGATTAGAAGTCAGTCGTAAACAGGTGGACACAGGTGGGGTCTAGATTCTTGTGTTAGAGATACTGAGCTTGTTGTGATGGTGGAAGAAGGACTGTGTCAAATTGCTCTTGCTCCCTGAGCCTGCACTGGTCTTAATCTCACAAAGTCACCTTCTATGTTTGAAGATTTTATTTTGTCTTAATTACAGTGACGACCGAACCCGAGTCATATCTGGACAAATGCATTAATGCTCTCTTTTGAAATGATAAACAGTAGCTTTCATCTTTATTTTAAAAACTTCATTGACATCGTTTTTAAATTGCAGGCCCAGTATATCACATGCCAACCACTGAGATTGTATTCTAATATTGTTTTTTTTTTTCGTGTGCTCAGAAGTCTCATTTGTACCTGTGAATTGAATTGTAATATAGAAATGTATAAAAAGAAATATTAATACAAACATCTGGCTGTGAAGTAGGTAGAATACTTGGGCAACATGTAGTGTATTTTAAACCATGCTTCATGTGAAGAAACTGTACAATAACTCCTTACAAATATAAAACTAGTCATGACTGTTGGCAGTCTGAACAGTGTGACTATGAAACATATATGGATTCTAGAGAAGATTTATAATCTGTAAATAGGAATAGATGGCATATTTATGCTAAAAGTGAGAGGTCAGATGTTATACAATAATAAAAAATAACTTTGTAAGAAAAAAAGAATGTTGTTTATTTATTTACATTAAAGTGGGTGCTGTGGACCTCCATCCGGGTGGACTGGGTTCAAGTCTGGCCTGTGGCTCCTTTCCCGCATGCCTTTCCTCTCTCTCTCTCTCTCTCTCTCTCTCTCTCTCTCTCTCTCTCTCTCTCTCTCTCTCTCTCTCTCTCTCTCTCTCTCTCACACACACAGAATTTATTTCAACTCAGTGGGATTTATTAGCATGGAAAACATCTTAAGTTTATTAAAAATAAAACACAAAATGCCAAACAAGATAAGCGATTTTAAAAGGTTCAATGTTTAACTTACTTTTTTTAAATACAAGAAAGTAAATTTAAATAATTATTATTTCATTAAACTTTTTTAATCTCTCCCTGTCATTCTCTTCTCTGGAGGCCATAAAGACCCCCAAAATAAACTTTAAAATTTAAAAAAAAAAAATAAAGCACATGGACATATGTCAAGCTCAAAAGGTTAAACAAATCTGATCAATATGCATGATAATTATCTTTTGAAAAAAATAAAAAAGTAAGACATGGAAATATCAGTCATTTACTAATCCAGTTCAAAAACGAATAGTTATCCATCCATTATTATTATTATTCCCATTTGGAAATGCTGGAGCCGATACTAGCTAGATGTTTGTATTTCGATTTCAGATTTTGCACAGTTATTCACGTCAACCTATTTGTATTATATTTACCTTATTATTGTTTTAATGTTTTTGTAAACATCTGTGTCGTAAGTCGGAACCCCTCAGTCTGTAGTCGGAACCTTTCTTTTGTAGAGGTTGGACGCGTTTCCGGAAGCTGTCAGCCGTGAGCACCGCATCAACTATAATGAGTTTTGAGTGGCCCTGGCAGTACAATTTTCCACCGTTTTTTACGTGAGTCAACTTTTTATTTATGGACCATTCTTTAGTACGACCGTTTTAGATAAATAACAAACTCAATTCCTCCTCTCTTTCTGTTTCTAAATCGAGCTTTGTTTGATTTGAGACCTCCATCATGCTAGCAGCTAACCGGCTAAACAAAACAAGAAGTGCTAGGGAAGAGATTTACACACCGAGCTTCACACACACATTTACACACCGAGCTTTACGAACACATAAGTATATTTCCACCTTTAGGCTATTTTTTTATCACGACCTGACGCCATATTAACAGTTAGTTTGTAGCAGCACTTTTCTCTTCGTGTGCTTCATCCTGCACGGTAACAGAAATAAACGTAACACCTGGAGAAAAACATGCAAAACCTTCTTTGGTTAAACTCAGTGTCAATATGAGAAACATGGTAATCTTGAGTATGTTTATAAGACGTTTTACAGTGTGTGTTTTGTGCTACAGAAGTGTACACTGACAGCCATTTTAAAAAAGCTGACTGTGCATAATTGACTGTTTATATTTTTCCTGGAAGAGTTAAATCACTGCTAATGTGTGTGTGTGTGTGTGAGTGTGTGAGTGCTTTTTATTTTTTTATTTTTTTCCAGAAATGCAAATTAATTGAATGAACCAAACTTAACAACAACACATAGACGGAAACATAAAGTCTACTCATTGTACAAGAGGTCTGAAGAACATTAAAAAATGAGGATGTTAGATATGTGACATGGTTGGATTTGATATTTTATTCTTTTACCTCGGCTCGGGTGTTAATCAGAATTTGTGTTTTATTCACATAAGACTTTGAACCTGGCTGAAGGAGATTTTCTTCGAGTGCAGCTGCGACAGAATTAGAGAGGTCTAACACTGATGTCGGGGTGGTGAAAGTCGGTGTTTCAGTCTGTTACAAAAGTGGCATCTGGGTCAAGACTTTCCATTATAAAGCTCAGTGGACTCCTGTCACTCAGGCAGGATCCAAAGAAAGTGACCCGTGAGCGAAGGAGTCAACTCAGAGATATTTTGAACGTCCGTCTGTGAGACCTAAATGTTTGGCTGGATTGATTCTTGACTTGTGTTTGCAGCGCTGATGTCTCTCCTCTTCAGTGTTTCACGTACTTGTGTGTTCACGTCTCTGTGCTCAGGCTACAGCCCAATGTTGACACGAGACAGAAGCAGCTGGCGGCGTGGTGCTCCCTGGCTCTGTCATACTGCCGCCATCACAAGCTCTACACCCTGGACGTCATGGAGGCTCAGGAGAGCCCCGTGTTCAACAACAAGAAGATAGAGCGTATCCTCACAGGCCACCTGTGCTCCAAAAAGAGACCAGCATTTTACTCCAAAGACAAAATACAGCAGTTTTAAACCACACTTTACCCTTCAGGATCATGATGTCATTCAGGGAAGGTTTTAAAATAGTTTTTAGTAAATGTCACCTCGCCAGCTGCTCTCTATACCACTGCAGGAACTCGTGTTGACTTACATTTGAAACCATTTTAACTGCAATTTCATCTTTATTGTCCTCTCAGAGACATTTGTTTTGCAGCTGGGTTTAAATAAAAAAACCACTGAGCGAGACTTCGACGCACTTTGATGCAGGAGACTTAATAGAGACGGTGTGTGTCAGGTAGCAGTATGAAAACCAGCCCGCCTGTGACCCACAATCCTCTGCAAAGCGTGAGATACGTGACGAGAACGATGAATTCATGCCATGCAGCGTAGATCCGTTTGACTCTGCGCGGATTTTCCTTGTGGTGAAGACGAGCAAGGTCCACGTCGCAAATCTTACACGCAGTCATTTTGTTTGCAGCGTTGATATTCGATGTTTTAGGAGTCGATGGTGTCACTTCGGTCGCCGCCACTTTGCTTCATTTTGTCTACCTCGTCGCGTCTCGGACGCCGTTTTGCACGCACAACTCTCAGCAGAGATCGAAGGGAGACGGTTGGTCCTCAGCAGCTCGGCTTCGAGAAGATATCGCATTTATTAACATTCAAAAAACACGAGCTGTGAAGCGATCAACTAAACATGTCGGCAGCTCTTCTTTCACATTTTCATCCTGAAGTTCAAACACTTTGATTTTCAAACTTGCTGCAACATGTCGATTGTTTTCTTGTACATTTTGTTCCCTCCCCCCCTCCGTTTGCCCTTAACTGATCTGCAGGAAAATTGTCCATGGAAGCAATTCAAGTTGTTTTTGAGGAACTAAGGAAAAAAGGTATATTTCTGTTTGTTCAGTGTTGAGATTAGAAAGGCTCCTTTCAGCATCTCGCTGTAATACATGTTTGTCATCACTGTTTCCCTGACTGCAGGCAACCTTGAATGGTTGGACAAAAACAAGTCTCGCTGTTTAGTCATGTGGAGGCGACCGGAGGAATGGGGAAAGTTAATATACCAGTGGGTGAGTCATCATGCAGAAACATAGTGTGCTTTACTGTGAGCGTGTGCTGTGTCTGTGGGGCGCACGGAGGAGAAGCGCTGAAAGAAGAAAGTGTTCTGGAAAGCATAAAGAGCTACATTTGGAGCATGTGTTACTATGATGCTAGCAGAGCGCGTGCAACAAAGTCTGCACGACGAGACACCAGCTTTAAGATCAAACATGAACTGTCTTTATATGCATCGGATCACTTTTTAAAAAGTATCAATCACACTGAGGACGTGATGACAGCTGCTGTCTGTCGGCCGCCCCCACAATGGCTGCACAGCGTTTGTCTGTGAGGACTTAGCTTAGAAACAGGAAGGGTTGCTGGTTCCAAGTCCTGGCACTGAACAAGCACCACATTTAGGAATGATGAGTTCACCTCCTGATGTGCCTTTGAGCAAGACACAGACCCTCGGTGTGCAGTGACATCTCTCCATTAACGCACGTTTGTGTCTGTGCGTGTTTTTAAAACGTGTTTCCGTGTGACCGTCTCTCCTCTGCTTTCTGCTCAGGTTTCCAAAAACGGGATGGTCAACTCTGTGTTTACACTTTACGAGCTGATCAATGGGGACGACACAGAAGGTGAAGGTACGTCATCATCAGACTGCAAACATGAGTCAGCACAGTAAGCATGTGCAGCGAGAAGATCCCGTTGGAAATGAAAGCTTGAAAATCATTTTTGGCGATCTGCATTTCATGTTGTTTTTTCTCCACTTTAACCTGTCGCATGTTTCCATTTGACACCCTGAGAGCTCCCATCTGAAGTTTGGCCAGGTTGTAACTCTGTCTGACAAACGGTACGTAACTTTTTTTGTTTGTTTGTTTGTGCAGAGTTTCACGGTTTAGAGGAGTGGATGCTGCTGCGCTCGCTGCAGGCTTTACAAACAGAAGGCAAAGGGGAGATCATCACCATGGACGACGGGAAGGGAGTCAAATTCTTCTGAAACGGTGCTGGAACCACGCACGCACTCTGTCTGGGAGCCGTCACACTGTACCTGAACGAGGGGGGGGGGGGATTCTGAAGATTTAGCCGCTGAAGGCTACAGAAGATGAACCTGGATCCCCCCCCTCCCCCCAGAGGATGCTGGTCCTGCTGTTGTTGTTGCCTTTTGCTTTGCCTGAGTTCAAAACCTTTTTAACAGGAAGAGAAGGTTTATCATTTGTTTGGTGGAGGGGAAAAAAAAGCATTTTATGTGACAGCGTGTTCAAAGCTGTCCCTCTTTGAGGTAACATTTGTTGCCGTTTAAACATGCAATGAGTCTATCAGGGGAGTGAACATGATCGTGTCTGATTCTTTTCGGGGAAATCTCTCCCCAGCAGCTGTAACTTTGTTTCTTTCTCGACTGTAAATACGAATCCTTTTATCCTGACTTTTCCCTTTTGAACATATTTCCTCAGTGAGATTAGCTGTGGACCTTAAGCTCCAAACAAAACATCCCAAAGAAATCCCAGAATGCAACACCAGGGGGGGACTTTTTATTTTTTAGAATAAATGCTTCCAGAAGAGGAACACTGCAGGGAGCTGGACCATCATTCCTCAACTCAGCCGAGTTTAATAATCGTGGACTTCATTTACAGATCGCTGTCATCTTGTTATTGTGCAGTAGCTTCTGTGACACTCCACTTTCCCCCTCTCTTTGTGTATATCCTACCTTCTTTTTTTCATATCCTGTAGGAAAATAAATTAGACATTTGCTACACTTGATTTTTTTTGTTTTTATTGAAGGTCTTTTACACTCTTCTATTGTGTCGTATGTGTCAGCAGCGTCTCCCCTGCAGGATGCAGACGTGCAGAGTGGCACAGCAGTGATGGAGATGGTTTTATGCTCTACTTTTCTGCCTGCAGCTGTACTCAGTGACTGCATACACTCGAAGGTCCGCTCAGTGTATCCCTGCCTGTGGGGAGGATACAGCTCCAGGGGAGTCCTGATTATACTGTGTGAAGACAGGTGGGGTCCAGCGGTGTGGCCTTGGCTGATAAAAGGGCGTCATGTTTCAGCAGCAGGAACACGAGCTCTCTCTTTGTGTGGCTCCCCCTGCAGATCAGTCCTGCACACTGCACCCCCCCCCCCCCTCTCTCTATCTGGTTGAGTATGTCTTACTTCAGGTTGATCGAGTGACGACAGGCTGAGAGAAACCTGTCATGATGTGACTCAACATATGTATCTAAAATCACAGAAACGAGAAAGTCCACGCTCATCCATGACATGCCAATTGTGCGCACAGGAGACACTTTTCAAGGACATTAATCAAGAAAATTGTGATCGAAAGTACGTCGAAATATTAAGGGTTCTGGAAAAAAAAAAACATTATTTCGAGTTGTATGCAATTTTATTTTTAGATTTTTAGTTTTAAAGATGTTAAATTGAGCTTTTTGGATATAAAAGAAAAAAATGTCATCTATAAAATTGAGATGTTCTCTATTTAAATTGTGGGGGGTTCGAAGCGTTTAAGTTTGCAAAGATTACTCAGAAAACACTGTAATTACTCTATATCAGCGCGTCAAAGCTGCGAGGGGGCGGAGTCAGGAGCGCGCACTGGACTGGAGCGCACGAGACGCACAGCCCTCCGCAGCTCTGTTGATATAGGCAGTCCTTTTCCTTCCAGGGCAGGTTATGGCTGAGCACTTGCTGAAGACAGGAGAAAACAGGACAACTCGGAGTATTTGATTGGAATTATGCGGTTTTTCTGCGTTTGATTGCGCGCTGCGTTTGTGAGCCGTGTTTTTTACGCAGAAGCTCTGATGTGTAAGTTGAATTTTCCTACTTTTTGGTTAGTTTTGTTTATACTTATAAGATATTTCTACGGTTCAATAATGCTTTAAGTGTTCTTAGTTTTGATTCTACGAAGATGCTTGCTTGAATTTAACTTATTACAAATATAACAAACTATTTTTGTGGTTTAACCTCTATGTAAAGCCTCTAACTTACCTGACATCATGGAAAAGTAACTAGGAAGTTAAAGTAACGGTACTCTATTGGTTCTGTACCGTACCTCTAGGCTCTTAATCAAGAAGGCGTTAAAACTGCCAAGATGTCGCACGCACAGGTTGAGATACCAGGATGCGGTTTCCCTGGCCTCTCTATGGATATGACCGAAGACTGTTTATCCCGGGTCCCATCTGTGCTAAGGACGCACGGTTTGGGCGCACGGAGAAACTCTTACGGGCTGCAGAAAATCAGCATGGACCTTGATTCGACTCTGTACAGCGGCGCCCTCTCCAAAGCCTTGTCCTGGTCTGCTGAGAATATTTTATCTCTGCATGAGTCCAGAGCAGAGGATGAAAAAACCGACGACTCTCCAGCGTCGCCGTCTCCTGTTTCCAGCCCGGGCACCAGCTCCAACACGCCCCCTTGCAGCCAGGAGCCAGACGCCGGCTCTCTCGGTGGGAACTGGGACCCCGTGCCGAGATCCAGCGCTCAAGACGCCAGCTCAGAGTCTGAAAATGAACTTCAGAACAAGCAGAACAAAATCTCGTCTCGCATCACGTTTGATGCGCAGTGGGAGCAGGAAGAGAAGGAGGACGTGGAGACCAAAGCGGTGGCGACGTCTCCTGATGGAAGATACCTGAAATTCAACATAGAGATAGGACGGGGGTCTTTCAAGACGGTCTATAAAGGACTGGACACAGAGACGACTGTGGAGGTGGCATGGTGTGAGCTACAGGTAAGATATGCTCTTTTGTATTTGACTGCAGATAGAAAAAGCAAGAAATATTCAACTGGTTTGACCAGACTGAAATCAAAAGTGATGCTTCAATGGGACTTACCAAGGCAAACAAGACAACAAATGAAAGATTCAACATTTCTATTCAGTCATTATTAATGCCTGTAACCACTGCTGGGGGGTAGAGGCCAAGCAAGGCAATTTATAAAGATACTTATTTACATTTACATTTTCATTACATTTCTGAGGCAAAGTTAAATTCAATTGTTAAAACAAAGTGGGATGAGGACAAGCTCAGCAAAGAAACGAAACAAACCAAATGTTCCTCACAGGAGCTTTAACGGGAAACATTCATCGCTTCTGTGAGAAGCTCGATGCACAAAAAGCAAACAAGATCATCAGCATAAAGATTTATTATTTGTTTACAGCTGTTGTTAATGCTTTAAAAGAGGGGTGTCAAACTCCAGTCCCGGAGGGCCGGCTTCCTCAGACTGTTAGATGTCTCCCTGCTCGGACGCAGCTGAATCCAAAGAGTGACTCGTTATCAGGCTTCTGCAGCGCTTAATGACAACACATTGTTTTAAAGCGCAGAGCAGGGAGACGTCTAAAAGTCTGAGGAAGCCGGCCATGGGGTGTGGGGACAAAATGAAAGTATTTCTGCAGCATCAGCCTATTTTGGTATTTTCTAAAGCACCGATTCTTCATGAGTAATACCTCTCACTGACAAACGGGTAATATTTTTGTTGAAAAAACGCTTCCAAATGTACAGGTAAAAACCTGCAAAGACATCGAATGTATCCCATCGTCCACACGGGGCGCCATATTCAACATAGACTGAAAGTCCTTCACAGCAGCTTTAATTTGAATCAGTATTTAGAGAGCCAGAAGACTTCTGATTGAGGCATTGGAAACTTCTTTTGACTTGTGCTTTGGTGTCAAGAAAATATGAGATTTTATGTGCAACGCTGCACCAAAGTTTTGCACTGGATGTTTGTTTGTTTATCTTTCTTGTCCCAATGCTACATAACCTTGTTCGTGTTTTCAGACTAATACGTCCCCCTCTCTCCTGCCCCTCTCGTCTCTTCTTATATATCCCTCTGTAACAAACGTTTGTTATGAGTATGGGCTGATATTTTCCCTCTCTCTGAAGCTTGATGAGTGGATGCGTTGCAGCTAATCTTGGGATTGTTGATTCCTCGTTGACCTTGAGTCAGGATGTCAGGCCGGTTTTTGGTAACAGGTCATCCTGTCAGCAGTCAGCTCCATCTGAACCACTCTGCCTGCCTTCCTACCATGATCCCCTCTAATCTCTGTTTTCATTAACAACCAGCGACACCAAGGCGAGCTCTCTGGACGCCTCACGTGCAAGAATGGACAGGCGAAAAGGTTATTTATATTCAGCTCTGATGAACAATGTTCAGTATTCATGCTTGATTAAAGTCCAATGCACGTCCACGCTGAAATCTTTCCATCCTGCAGAACAGGACAAAAGAGACGATGTGTGACACGGGGTTCAAGCTCACATGTTTCACATCAACAACACATGTACAACAGTTTCTCTCTTTCACCGTACAGTCATGTGGAGGTGTCAGTATTTTCTTATGCTACGATGATGGGCACGGAGACAGCAAACAGCCTGGCTAGCATCTGCCACCTTTTTTTTTTTTTTTTTTTTTTTTTTTTGCTGTAAAAGTTTGATAGCAGGGTAGAGGATTTAAAGCTTTAAGCTCTAACTCCACCCACAACATTTGCTGCATCCGTGACGTGCTTGTGTTGCTTGTGTCTGGAAGCGTCTGAGCCTTCTTAGGTGCAAAGTTGTGCCCTCCTTCCCTCTTAACCTCGATTTTAAAATCTGTGCCACCGACAATGGACACAAGAAAAAGTCATTTTTATGATGAGCAGTCCATTAGAAAGATACTGGAAGTTGTTTTAAGATGTTGCTGCTCATGAAAGCGTCTTCTCTTTTGGCTCTATAAACGGTGCACAGATGCAGTCTTTGTCATGTATTTAAGCTCTCCAGGAGGCACCGGCACACAGACAGTCAGAGATTACTCAGGGTGAAGTGAAGCTTGCCCTGAAGGCTCAAGCATCAGAGTCAGCAGCAGCAGGTTAGGACTTCTACCTCAAGAGGCCACCTGTCAGTTCAAAAAAAAACCAAAAAACAGGTGTCTGCTCTGAGGAGGGAGAAACAGAGAGACTCTCAGACTCTTAGAAATACCTGCTCCCAGGTGAATGGGAGGTGAATGTTTAACACCCTCCAGACGAACACTAGCAGGGGTCCATCAAAGTTCGTCGCCTGACTTTTAAAGCTACCTCTGCTTTTTACTTTTGTCGCCTGAAAAAAGTGTTGTGGCTCCTCACCAGAAAGGACGTATTGGAAACGGGCGTGCTTTTTCATCTCTCTACTCGAGACATGAGTCCAGTTAAGCTCCTCTAATCGCTGCTAATGAGCTTAAAGGTGGCCGTTGTTGATATGGTTACTGATGTGATAAGTTAACCTCAAAGTCTCAGCTGTGGTCGCGTTTATGAACTTCCCCCGTGTGCCCCTGACCGCTGTGCCAAGACAAAAGCTGTCTGTTGGTGGTTAAACACGCTCTCCTCTGTAATGTTGACAGAGCAGCAGCCGGAGGTGCGTCATGACAAGTCAGGTAGAAAGAGCTTTAGGCTCTTTTAACTATGTATTACACAGCCTGAGCTGTAATCTGCCGGCCGTGAGGTTCATCTGTGCAGATTGCAAAAAACATCTGCTTCACCTGATTCACACCTAGAAAGACAATTACATTCCCTTGTCATCGTTTGTTGAACTCTCCGAGGCGCTCTCTTGTGTTAAATGTCGCTTGTTAGTGTTGTCAGACTGGGCGGTGTCCACTGGAACCTTTTGTGCTGGCACACACAAAGCAAACAATACATTTAGATTCTTCCATGACATGTTACACCAAAGCACAAAAGAGTTTATAATAATAAGACACTGCTCATAAACACTCATAATAAGACAACAATACATCAGAACAGGGAAGCTTGAGTTAATAATGTCTGCAGCCAACAAAGGGAAGAGAGACAGAGAGAGAGATGATCTGTAAATAAAACAAATGTAACACATCTTACACCTAAACTTTAAATACACTTTCTGTTACCTGAGTGTTCACAGTCATTTCTTGTCTTACTGCTGCAGAAGAATTAAAGTCTGTACATGAGGAAGCACGGCCGATATTATCAGCTCACGTTAGCGTTTCATATTATGCGTTAGCACCAGCAATATGCCGGCTGATACATAAATTAATGTAAGAGTAAAAAAAAAAAAGGTGAATTGAGGTCGTTTTCCAGTTAAAGCTTCTGTGAGATGTTTCAAACTGGTTTTTGAAACAGACTGAAATGTATTCCTGATGCCTCTCTACTACCTTCAAAAGCAAACCAGACCATTAGCGACAACATCAGAGATTTTTTTATTGTATTTTTAGATCTATGGATTGAACTGCTGCCAGCGGGGTAGGTGTCAGACGAGAAGATTTACAGCTGAAGAAACAGGCTTTTCAACTTTTACTCTGAAAAACTTAATTCAGCTTCATTCATTCTTTTTTTTTTTTGTCAAAAAGTTCAACAAATCATGAACCAGACAAGTTCAGCAAAGAGATAATACTTTGTCCACAGGGGGCGCCAAGATGGACACGTCATGTCACGCAATGGTCGGTGTCAATTGATGATTTATTTCTTCACTTTTTAGATTTATACTGAAATCTTGAAAGTTTGGTGCCAGATTTTCTTTGTCTTTTCTTATCTAATCTAAACATAAACACAAAACTCTTTGACTTGCTTTCCGACCAGTTTAAAAAAACAAAACTAAAACTGTGTTATTACAGTGACAAGGCAAAAGCTCCATTATTGAAAGCCTAAATCTGCTGCATAAAAAACCTGAGTCTTGACTCTTGGCCTGAATTTATTGAATTTCCTGGAGTTGGATGTCGTCCAAAATGTAATTCGTCTTGGCCCAGGATTCATCTTTTCACTGAGTTACATAAAAATTGGCTCCATATTTTTGCCGTAATCCTGCCAATAAAAAAATAGATAGACAAACAAATGGCATGAAAACATTTTCCCTGGAGGTCATTTAGTCGTGAAGTCGTTATCTAAAATATTACATAACAGTTGGACGTTGTTCATCCGTCTACATTCGTTGTGTTTTATTCAATATAGTTTAGTTTAAAGTTGTATGTCAATGTGTTCATTTCTTACATTGTGGGACAATAATAAATATAATCAGTTACTCTTCTGATTCGCCCTTAATGTTTAATATCTTTAAGATGCTTATAGTAAGGGACATTTGGTCTCAGTACAGTCTAATTACCAGCTTGATCACTCAGTGACAGTAATTTAGGAGTTAATAAGCCATAAGGTTTTGGAAACTTCAGAGCTTGAAAGACCTGCAGCTGTAAATTTAGACGTGTTTCTAAAAGAAGCAGGACGCACAGGAAGCATCCCAGGAGGCAGCTGCCTAGCAACCCTCCCCCCCACAGGCTCACAGGTGACACAGGTGCCATATAGGCAACATAAACTGGGCTTTGAAGGAAATGTAGACGTGATAAAAAATGGATGACACCCCCCTCTCCCGCTTTCCATTCATCCAGACGGAGGACTTTTACAACCTGCTGTATGTCATTGTAACTGCGGTTTGCACACAAAGAAACTTCTGCAAATATGAAAGCTTGATCGCGAGTAAAGGCACCAAATCACGCTTTCTGTCCGTCATGACTTATCTTAAAGGCAACAGCGCAGTGAGCTTTTTAGTAACTGATAGGAATGGGTGCAGCGAGGCACATTTCCTGTTTGCTGAGCCTCTTTAAAGGGCATCGGTTGCACAACACCTGATCTTTTTTTCTTTAAGGGCAGCTTCCATCTGTTTCCTCCAGCCTGCAGCCACTTTTCCATTCTCTTATGTTTCATATTTTGCACACCCTTAAGTCGCCATGCTCTATATAAACAGCGCGCTCCACTTCACCTCGGTCACCTGTATTTGCAGAGCTGGCCTTGTTTTTGGTGGATGCATGCTCAATGCTACTGCAGCGCCCGCGGACAATTAGCCAATTCCTTGGCTGCATAAACAAAGGCTGAGACTGCTTTCTGCTGATTTTCGACATACCTGAGTGTAAAAGTTAATGCCCTCTTTGTGAGGTCTTTGTTTTGGCGCTCGTAAGTGGAAGCCCTTTCCTGCAGCACTTAAAAGTGTAAGCACTAATTAATCAGTTTGTCTTCGCTGCGGTGCGGCACAAATGGACAATTTTATTTCATGTTAGAATTAGGACAAACATGATTGTAGTATCCTCTGTGTTTGAAAGAGTTACTTAAGGACAAAGAGGAGGAGGAGGAGGAGGAGGAGGAGGAGGAGGAGGGGTTAGGGTAAAGATTAACATCACCCCTTCTGTAGTCACATTTGGGACCATTACTGTGTTAATCATGACCTCAGTGGTTAAAACTACTTTTGAAGGCTTATTTTACAGAAACTGATTTTATTAAAATCTGTGAAACCTTATTATTTGGGTTAAAAGCAGAAGGATTAATCTAGATTTGACATCTTTGATTACTCTTGCCTCTCTCTCTCTCTCTCTCTCTCTCTCTCTCTCTCTCTCGTGCTCGCCCTGGGCCTCATGCAAACCTGGCTGTTTAACCTTTATCTGAATGTGGCTAGTGTTCAGTGACATAACACAAGCTGCGGGCTTCCTATCAGTTCTTCTGTAGCCAACATCAACACTGTCTCTCCTCGCAGGGCCCACGCTGCAGCCGCATCCACTTTAGCAGAGTCTGAAATGTTCTCTGAGGAGAGAGAGAGAGAGAGAGTGCAGCCTACACTCACACAGTCATGTTGATTTCAGGGTTATTTCTTGTTTTTTTTGCTTTCCATTAGATCTGGAGGAAAACGTTTTTTTTGTTTTTACCTGTTCATTAATTCATTAAATCTTTTTCCTGTGCGCTTATTCTGCGGTTCGCCTGCATGCAAGTCGGGCTTGTATCATACAGCACTCACACCAGATAACAGTGTTTCATTGACGGCTGTGTTTGCAGGGTGGATACTGTGCAAGCCAGGGCAGCATTGTGACTCTGTGTTCGGCAGCCTTGGGCCTTTTGGTTTGTTTATGTGTTTCCTTGGAGATTAAAATTGCCCTTGAGTGTTGGCAGGTAGGAGTGGGAAAAAAGTTTTTCTGTGCGTCTTAGTCCTGTGATAAGCTCTTTTGCATTCATTCGCTGCACTCCCAGGAATCTAACAGCACCGTCTGAGACAGGTTCATGTGTTCATGTAAACGACTAAATCTGTTTTCTGCAAGTCCCTGAGAAAAAAAAAACATTTATTTTGAAGTACAGCAGGCAAATTTGTTTGTGAAAGACAGAAACCTTTAAGATGTGTAATATATATTTAAAGTACTCAGATGGTAACGTTTTATTCCTCACTGCATTTCAAAGTTCGGCCATGAATGTTTCAATAACTTGAACAAAAATCCAGAACATTCTGTGAAATCTCAACACAAGTAAAACTCAGAAAATGTTTTTTTTAAACTTTTCATGAAACTCGTGTTCTCCATCATCGACTCTGACGGCCACGCACGAGAACAAAAGGAGGAACAACTGATCAGAAGGTTCCCGTCTGCCACGTGTAGCGACCGAGCTTTTTGTACGTTCACGTTCAGACGGGTGCCGACTCTTCTAACGGGATCTCTCTGTAGATCGATTCTCGATGGAAGAGTTTTCACTGACAGCTCCAGGCCTGTTTAAAACATTTCCCAGCTTCCAGTAAGGGAGTTCTGGTGACCCATATTTTGGCTCTGCTTCACTTTAAAGCCTGTTGCGTGACACCTTATCCATTCTTCTTGAAGAATCCTTTGTGATCAGTTATCATCACACTCTCACTTTAAAGGAGCACGAACGCACATATCTGCCCTGGGAGAGGCCTTTAGCTCTTAATGCTCGGCCTGTCAATGCCGATCAAAACTGTTTTACACCAATACTTTACTAAGACGCCTAAAACCTCTGTACACGCTCTAATAATAGATGTCCTGCAGGTTAATTACCTGTCACACTTTGAGAGATTAAACTGTAGAAACCTCGGCTGCAATCTGTGTCGAATGGAGGAAACACCAACTGGAGCTTGAACCCGTATCGACTGTGTGAACGTCACAAGAGGACGTGCATCCATCTCAAGTTTTCCCGCGATAGACGAGTCGTTTTTTTTCTTCATAAATCGACTTTTTCGAATCTCGTATCTGCAGAGCTGCAAAAGTACAAAACAAACTTCAAATGTTGCTTAACCTGTCACTTTTGATTTGATTGATGAAGGGATTGAATGTCTACAAACGATCAGAACAGGTTGAACATATTCATAATGGACTACAGCCAAAGTTGAAGGTTTTGTGTGAGCAACTGTCCAAGTCAAATCCTGTTAGAAAACCGGTGAAACAGAAACAAGAACGAGTTAATCTGATCATGTGATGCCCGACGACTTTATTGGATTATTTTCTTCCTCTGATTCTCCGTCAGTCATTCGCACATTGACAACAGATTTCTCTGAACTTTTGCCCAGAGCCGACGTCTCCCGAGCCGTGTTTTTGTTGACAGTGGGATTTTGCGTTCCTTTAAAACACACGTGGCCGCTCTGCTGTTTCGGGCCCCCTCAGAGGGCCTCGCGTCCTGCTTCTTAAACAAACCAAAGGCCTCCAGTTTTAATGTGTTGGTTCTCTGAGGCCTGAGCTGGTGAGGGGGGAAAAAAAGGTGCTCGTCGGGGGTAAACCTCTGGTCATTTCTGAACTGACCATGTGTGTGGGACAGAGGTGTCGGAGGTGCATGTGAGCCCTGGGATGAATCAGCCATTGGTGTACAGTACATCACTCCTGGTGATACCCATCAACGAACACGTGTTGGATGTTTTCTCAGTCAACAGAGACGTTCATTTCAGGCGCACGATTTGACTAAAACGATCCTGGTTTGAATTTATTTTTAACTTCTGTGGTTTCCGAAAGCTGGAGCTGTCAGATTATCCAACCTTTTTTTATTGGACCGAGTTGGTCGTACGTTCATAAATCTTTAAAGTTGTTTCCGTTCCAAGATGAGGGGCAACATTTGCATACCATCACTTTGTAAACTGTATCCGGTCCTGGTTGCCAGTGGCACTTGATAGCACATCTTTGTTTGTCAGTGAAACAGTATGCTGCTGCTGCTGCTGAAGTGGAGCACAAATAAACACCCAGTTTTCCCCAGGTGTAACACATGCTTCACCTTTTCCATTCTGCGTAGTTTCCCCGAAAACAGATACAAAACTCAGTCTTTATTATCGCAAGGTGACTCAAAGAATGTTGCAATACTCCCCCAGATATGAGGAGTATAATGTGATATGAGCGTCATTGAAAACGATATTAAAAAATGCAGCGGGGTTAAAGTGCATGTTTCCTGCATGCTGAGCCCGGGGGTCAGAACAACTTCAAAAGGCCGAGCTCCGGCGCTCTCCAGCCTGGAGCTCTGTGAAATACCAGCTCCCAACAAAGCTTAACGTATTGTTCACATGTTTGGAGGACACTTTAAACAGTGACAGCTGGGTTTTTAGAGACCTCACAGAGACCTTCTTGTTCTTAAATCCTTCGACCTGTGTGGACCGAAAACACCCGATGACACTTAAACAATAAAGACAGGAACACGTACTGTTACTGGCGCCTGCAGAGCTCAGGAATCCGCCCACGGGGGGGGACGTACCTGACACTCGTTGAGGCCTGTCGTCTGTACGGTAGCCCCGATGTTCATGATTGGGATTGTAACATTCAAAGTGATTAGTGGTAGTTCTTGGAGTGAGATACGAGGTCTGCGGTTACACTTTCTGACGTCAGCGATCAGATAAAATCAGAGCGCTACGCGGCTGCCGTTAAATACGTAATAGGTTGGAACATTGGAGTGTTTTTTTTCTTCATGTGCTCGTTCTTTCTTTCTTCTTTTTTGTGGCCGGTCTAACGGAAGAAAATAAATCATCATGTTTCCAATTAACCCGACCACAAACATTTTACCAAAGCAAGCAGAAATCATGACGTCAAAGGACGTGTTTGCTCAGACTTAAAGGTCCATTTCAGCAGGAGTAAAGACTGAGGAAGTGTCTCTGTTGTAAATATGTGTCAGCACACAGCTGATTGTTTGTGACTGCCACAGTAGCCTGAACCTGTTGACTTGGTTTAATCAGGTTTAACAGCCCACTGCTTCCATTCGGCCTTTTACAGCTTGAGACGACGTGCTGTGACAGACGATGACAGGCTGTTCTGTCCGCTGGGCCTCAGTGTACGGGCTGACTAACAGCTAAGGAGGGTTTGTATTTATGGAAGAATCTTCTGGGACACATCACTGGTTTATTGAATTGTTACGCTGCAGCAGCATTCAGCAGATCACTCCAGTAATACTGTGTTTCAGCTGAACAGTCTTTGTAGAAATCTGAGGGAGGGTTTAGTGTTTCCTACTCGGATCTTCCTTCTATGGTCACAGACACGTCACGTTTGTTCCTCACACGGGCGACTTACAGGTGATCGTTCGGCCCATGACTAAATGGTTTCATCCTGTTTCTCCGAGTCCTCGTTTTGACCCGACTGCTCCGCCGTGTTTGTTGAAGGCAAATGCCGTCCTTGCTGTTTCCTTTGGGAATCTTGTGATCTCTCTGTGGCTTGTTGTTTTTTTTCTTTTTCGCAAGAGTACAAAGTGTTTGTTCCATTCACGCTCGTCTATCTGAACCGCCCATTGAATCTCCCCCTCCGGCGTTTTCAAAGCTTCCTCTCCTCGCAGGAGCAAAGAATGTACTCCCACCTCGTCTTTAACTTTTTACCTGAGACGTCTCAGAGGTCATAAACCCGACATCTTATCTTTGTCAGTCACTTACTGTATATTGTGTAAACATCCCAGCTTTGACATTATGGGTAGTGTGCAATATACATTCTCTGTGGTAGTCATTGGTATGTGCTGTTAACATGTGGATTAGGGATTTTTATCTTCATGCTACTGTGAGTCAGAGTAGGGAGTCCCAAAACAAATATTCTGAGAGTGACCAGAGTGAGCAGCAGATGTGGGGCGCTGATGGCCCGAGCGATCAGGGTGTGCCTCATCTACAAAGGCTCCTCTAAGTGGGCGACCTGGGTTCAAGTCCCACCTGCAGCTACTTCCCTGCATGTCATTCCTTGTCTCTCTCTTCGGCTGTCATGGACAAAAAAAAAAAATTGCGAAATTGCGAGCAACTGTGATAAGTATTTATCCATTCTCTAACCACAACACACCTCGTAAGAAGTGAGCTGAAATACATTTTTACAGATGTGTTAGGTAATAGGGAGAAAAAAGGTGGTTAGTGGTGTGCCACGAAAAAGTTAGCGGTTACTGTAGTTGCGTAATTCAAATCTCAGATTGAAAGGCAGGAGGATTATTAAGAGAAAGGAGGTTTTAAAAGGATATAAGCGTAAAGCACAGTGCAGTTTATAGAATAATCTAACAGAGGTTTAACTGAGTTCTTAAAAAGTGAACAGCAGGCGTGTTGCGAGATGTTATGAATAGTAAAGTCAACACGCTCAAAGCCCGAGATCCCCCAGCTCTCAGAAGAATCCACCTCTTGAGAAAATGTGATGCAATATTTCCCGGGACGGCTTACAGGGAAACATTGTACGTGTGCAAATACTCTCAGGTTTATAGGCAGATAGAAACAGTTTGCCAAAATGTAAGTGGACAGAGAGGACCAGCACTGCTGCGACTCCGAGGTTTGAAATAGATTGAACACAGTTTTTTCCTCCTAAAAAGGGAAAGTGTCAGTTTCACCGCTGATCTTTAAAGTTCTGTTCACGGCTGTGCGACATCATCCTGCTGTCGTCGTCCTCTTCTTCTTTGGCTAATAAACGTCCGTTCGTGTCACCTTTATTTGTGTCGTGAGCGCCACCATGACGAGTCATGACATGGTGCGAATGAGTCGGAGTAAATTTAAAAAAAGATATTAGAAAAATCGATATTTGGCACCAGCATTATGATAATTGTATAACGCAAGTCAGAATGACATCATATTACTTCATTAATATTTTGTCCCACCGCTATTTAAGACGGCATCTTTAAACATTTTTAACTTTTAGCTTTCCATTCTGTTTAACTTGTTTTTGGACTTCACTGAAATCAGCTCCTGAGATATTAACTGATGTGATGACTGAACCTTTATTGATGAGCTGCAAGCATGTCAAACATCAGGAACCCTTATCAGGGTGGTTTGTTTGTGCCCTCCGGCTTTTTAAAATCAAGCCTCAATCAGCCTTTTAAATGTTCTCGAATCGAGTCACAAAAAATATCTGAACTTTGAAAGTCTCCGTTTGAGAGGCCTCTTTTCAGCACTGACGCACGCCACAGATAGTGTAATCCTGCATCTAGGTCTCTTTACTTGTGCAGGTAATTAGCAGGGCGCCACGAGTCAGAGGGTGAGGCAGTCGGAGTGAGAGCAGCAGTCAGAGGCCGCGTTGAGTCCTCAATCCTCATGAGATTAATGGCTCACCTCTCTCTGCTGGCCGCTCCATTTACCCAGCATGTCAGCTTTTCCCTGGAAAGAACACAGAGCGGCCTCAGTTCTCACCTGCACACACATCGAAATGCGACCCTGTACCGTAGTGAGAGAGCCTGTACGTGCGAGTTTATGAGACATATGTGTGAGAGGAGACGTAAGAGTAAGAAGTGTGAGGTCAGAGCTTTTCTTTGTCCTTGACCTTAATCCCATATCTTGGCGAGTCGGTCCGCTCCACCTCTGATTTGGTCTCCTCCTGCCTTCTCTGTCATGTGAACTCTTTATCTGCAGGACTCCTCTCCATCAGCCTCTGGAGGAAGAGAAGAGACGGGAGGAGTTATGGCCTGTTTACAGCACTTTCCAGGAGAAGTAAAACGACAGGAAGAAGAGAGGAGGCTTACCTTTTTAAAGTGCTGAAAGGGTTCAGAGTGAGGTCAAGATAAATGGAAGAGTATGTCAGATTAACTCGTATTTTTAGATGAACAATTTATTTAAGGACGCGTCTATGAAAAGAACATGACACAGTCCGTCTACTCTGATCTCATTATCGGATACTCTAATGGAGTTAAGCTGTCCTGCTGTGTATATTTTTGGATTAATCTGGTCTTAAACATGTCAGAAAAATAAAAGATGTAACAGACCATAACAGTTTCCCAGAACAAAAGGAGACATCTTGTTTTTGTTTTTTTCAAACCAAAATTAAAAGCTTGATGTAAAGGCAACTGTTCCAAAAACAAACAAAAAAATCTTTACTCTACTTTTCTGTCACCTGACTAATCGATTAACAACAAGTCATTTCAGCTGTTTATATGTTCATCCCTAACCCTAACCCTATCCAGATTTAGCCATGAAATCCAGCATAAAAATCCCCCCCTGCAGGCTTTAAGCAGAATGACTGGATCCATTTTTGCACTTGGCCTACTTTTCCTCTCTGTATATTCCTACAGATATCTCAGTCTGTGCACACTCGCTGCATGTTTAGATAAATCCAGCTCCGAGTCACTGTATCTGTCTCGAGTGTAACGTCAGGACAAACTGTTCGAGCTGCCGCGTAAAAAAACCTTCGCTGCAAAATGTTGGCTGACATGTCGTGTTCATGTCCTGGTTGTCATAACAAGGCCGCTGACGGGGACTCCATAATACCAGCAGCTCTTCTACCATCAACACTGCTTATGCAACGCCACTTAAGTGGCACCAGGCCCAACTATTTCCAAAGCCATGCTATTGCAGACCCCCCAATCCAACACATGTAACACACCTCCCAGGAGCTAAGAATAAAACATCCAGCTGGAGTGGGCGACAGGATAGGAGCACTTTGAATCCAAACTGTTTTTTTTTTTTTTTTTACTTATTTTTTATTAAATTTTCTTTTCAACAGTTACAGTGGTAGGGCACATCATACATACATGGTTAAACATCCTTATATCAATGTCCTTATCGCTCAGTGGTAATGGCAGTGTCTTCTTCTCGTCCTCGGTAATCAGTCCATTTTACACATTTATCCTCAAATTGTGTCTCTTGCAGTCTCAGTTTATGTGTGATTTTCTCCATCACAAAAATCTCTTCCACAGTGCACATCCACTGCTCCTCCGTCGGGGGGTCTACTTTGTACCACATTCTAGTAATTGTTTTTTTACAGGCTGACAGCAGTACTTTAACGAGATACTCATCCTCTGGTTGTATTATATCCTGTGTTAAATTTCCCAAATAAAGTATCTTACATGTTTTTGGTATCTCATATCCCATTATTTTTTGTAAACCCCTCCACATTTTGTCCCAGTATCCTTTTATCTTTTGGCAGGACCAAAATATGTGAGTGTGGTCAGCATCCATGTGGCCACATGCTCTCCAGCATGGCTGCTGAGTAGACACTAACCTTTTCTTAATCCAAACTGTTTTTATCTGTATATCCATTTGTCTTTTGAAATGGGGGGTGGGGGAGGGGGGGGTTTATGGCCCCAGCATCGCCCTCTCCAAAGTTATGCAATGTCCTCAGGAGATAGCTGAGGGGCTCATAATTGCAGCGAACTATCCCATGGAAAAGTTAGATAGAAGCTGTCAACAGAGGATTCCTCATTTGGGAAGAACCAGAGGGCTTTTTTTTAAAATACAGATGGATATCATTAAGACTAATGGAAGCCAACCGCAGTGATCTGCTAAAGTGAAAGAATCAATGATTATTTAATGTTTACTTGTTATGATGTGAAGATGGAAATCTTGTGTGATTGGTTTTTATTTCTTTTAGTGAGTCACAGTTTTAAGTGCTTGTTTTCACTGGCAGGCAGGAGACAATGGTTTGTTATCCAGAAATTAGACAGCACCCATGGCAATGAAACGGCTCATATTCGGGCTTTTTATCCAAACTTTACTTCATTTTCCACGAGATTTTCCACTTTTTTTTCTTTCTTTTTTTTGCCAATTAAATTGAAGGCAGGGTTTGCTGAGTCACATTAAATAATCACACATTATCAGCCCACATTTTTATAAAATCTGCGGTTCAGATTTGCCACAGCTGGAGTGAGATTTTTCCAGGAGCTCTTCTGAAGCTGCCAAACGTCTTTTTTTTTTCTTTTGTTTTTTGTCGTAGTATTTTACTATTTTGCAATCGTGCCACCCAGCGATGCCAAGCTCTTGTAAATCCTGCGTTTTTTGGATAAGCTGACGTCTCCAAGACGCTCGGCTGCACAACACAGCGAAAGCATGAAACACTGTTTCTGCTCTGCAGATGTTTCCACAGGAGACCAGCGCTCACGACGCAGGGGTCTGTTTGTCACCGCTCTAAGATACACAAATATGCAGATGCATCAACCCCTAAACCCACTGACTCACTCACCCGGGCACACACACACACACACACACACACACACACACACACACACACACACACTACTGACACACTCTGCTGTTCGAGAGAAAAACTGGGTCATGATGTGTTTTTCAGGGTGATCTGAAGTGTTACAGCCTTCTTTAAAATCTTAAACTAAACTAAGCGTCTGAAGTATCGACAGGTTAATTTATTTTCCCCTCATTTCTGATTGGATGTGCCTGTTTATTTTTCTCGCCTGGTTATTTCAACACAACTCGCCCGTTAATAATGAAAGACAGAAACGTTATCATAATTTATCTTGGTTATTTGAGGGGTCTTTCACGTCTTTATTGAAAGGCAGAAACCGAGACGAGAGAGTGAGGAGTCAAAGCTTCCAGGTTTGACCACTGAGTTATACTGACGCTCCTTTATTTTTATTATAAATGTGAACAAATATGGTCGACCAAAGCGAATCAACCATCGAGGCATTTTTTTTTTTCTAAAACATGTTCATGGTTGTCCTACAAACATCTTACATACCACGACTCAGCTGCAGCTCTGTGTTCACATCATGAGATCACTATCAGAAGTCGCCCCTGTGTGTTGCTCTTGACACGGGGGCCTCGTGTGAGCGTCACTGCCGTGATGTGACAGGTCGACAGGTGACTGACGCACTTTAGAGCAGGGCTCCGGCTCTGTCTGACTTGAGAGTGTGTTGGGCTGTAAAACAGTCCGTCTCCTGTGTGGATGAAGCGACCCCCTCCTCACTCGCACTCCAAGAGGGAGGACGGAGAAGAGAGTGGTGGTCAAACTGATTGTAAACACGTAGAGAGCTTTTTCTCCCCCCTCCCCCCGAGAATTCTCCCTCAATGCAGGATTCATGCTCCTCAAGCCTCCCAGGAGTTTTCCACCCACCACAGGCAAAAAGTTAAAGAAACCTAAATTGGTCCATTCATCCAGGAGGAAGCACAAAAATGTCTTTGTTTCGTCCAACGTGATGCCAGTGTTTGCTTGGGTCTGACACAGATTTTTGGAAACCTCATCGGTGTGTTTGTGAAGTCGCAGCTCCCCGTAAAGGAAAGAACATGTGATTATGTAATCGGAGGGTCACCCAGATGGATGGCGCTGTGGTTTCCAGTCCTCATTTGTAAGAGCAACAGTGATTTATTAAAATGTGGCCCGTGTGCCTGGATACTTTGTTTATCTCTGGTGCTACCTTCTTACGTAACAACACACACACACACACACACACCCCTACAATCCTACAATCCTGAGGAAAACCAGGACTCTATAACTCAACTGTCAACACCACTTAGTTTCTCTGGTTGACAAAACAATCTGACATCAAGGTCCATTTATTCACAGTCGTGACACTTTCAAACGTTTAACCCGACCTGAAAACGTAGTTTACAAGTCGTTTCTGACCTTGGAAACAAAATAGCCTACTTTCAAGGTCAGATAGATAGATAGATAGATAGATAGATGCACACAGCTCACTGCACACTGCAGGGCTGTTGACATGCACTGTGCACTCCTCCATCACATGCACAGAGGATTTCTAGAACCCTCTGAGCCCAGAGCACAAGACTAATGAAGCCACACATTTCAGTCCGTGTTCTGCATGAAGGGAAGGAAGTTTGGAGGATAATTTTTTTAATTGTATTATTTTGCATGGATGTCTGCTAAGGACAAAAGAAAACATTTATGCATGGGTATGATACCTTTCGATTTAATTACCCTCCATTTTTCAATTAATTCCCACAATTACCACGGAGAGTTTCAGATTTGGAATATTTCCAAAGCTTAACCTCCCGTGGAAAGTTTCGGGAAATTTACCGGAAACTTTCCACCCCTTTGCAACCCTAGTTGTGTTACATGTAAACGCTAAACAGGTTTCTTTAACCATGAAAGTTAGTCAAACGGATTTGAACCTGGGACGCCTCTGAGCAGAACGTGACGCACGCACACTAACCACAAGTCTACGCCCCATTATATACTGCACAGTTTGTAAACACTTAATATGTGATTTAAGTAATTAAATCTACATCAGTAAAACTCAATTAACAAGTTTAAAGTCTCACTTTTATCATTTTTATTGCAACAAACTGGAATAAAAAGCAGACAGACTGCGGCGCAAATGGCCGAGTGGTTAGTCAGCTAAAAGTAGGCGGCCTGGGTTTGAATCCGACTTGTGCCTCCTTTCCTACATGTCACTCCCCAATCTCTCTGCGTTTGATTTCTGACTCTATCCTCCGTCCTCTCTCTCCAATAAAGACAGAACAAGCCCCAACATAAATCTTTAAAAAAAAAGCAGACAGGCTGACAAACACATAAAACATAAAAGCAGAACAGAGAGACCAAAGTCTCCAGCTGGAAACATTATAAATGGACTGCTTTATCTTTGACCTCATTTTATACAATTGTACCCATAATGAAATAATTATCACTCCTGCTGAGCATCACCTCCGAGAGAGGGAGGGGAATTGTTTAATTCAGCTACTTCATTTGTATTTACGATATTGACATATATCATAGAACAGAAAATCTACAGCTGGCTGTTTAATTAATTCATACAATATATCCATGAAAAGTAGTGTCGGTATTAAAGCTCCTCCATCGTGCCTAATCATGATTGACCTGCTGGAATAAGTCAAAGACACAAATCGTTCTCTTTACCTCACATTTTAAATCGGTCTGGTGGTTTTGTTGTTGATGGCTGTTTGCCCTTTTTTTTTTTAACAAACATAAAACTAATTAGAGATGATGTAAGTGTCCTTTGCCAGGAGTCAGATATTATCCACATCCAAGAAAAAACGCCCATTGTGCTGCTACAACGGTGTCTTTGTTTAGCTAGAATGAAAGCGTGATAGGAACATTAGCCGGTACTGATTGTCTAAGATGAGATAAGATTGACTGTATCGTTCCAGAGTAGGGAAATTTGACCTGAGTAATAATGTTACACACCGTTTAAGTAATTAAAATACAACACAGGGCCAACAAAAGTCCATAAATCGGTGCACAGCTTTTTGACACCTTGTTGAATCGTAGCAAATCTCCTCCCCTAGCCAAAACCCAAGAGGCTAACACAACACGGACGGGGTTAGTGGAGGTGACTGGATGAAGTCAGTGAAACACAACAGCATGTCTGATCATCAGGATCATCTATTTCCCTTCAGGGATCAACAAAGTCTCATGTTTCTCTTTTAATGTCACAAAGTGAAGTAGCTTCATCCACAACTGCTGAATAAATCGCTACACGAGTGCAGAAGAGAAGCCGCCGTTAAACGTTCAATTTACCAACATGTATAAGCCATTATCAGCTGCTTATTGGTCGCCTTATTGTGCATGACAACATTTAACAGATACTAGGCTTTTAACTAAGAGGTGCAGTGCAACAGTTGCTAAGCTAGCACAGAATAAAGAGAAACATTGTTTAAGTACATATTTGTGGTATGCTAGCTGGTAGCCTACGGGTTAGTTGCCCGTAGTCGACCAGGGCCTGTGTTTTCCCTTTTCCCGCATGTCATTCCCCTCTTTCTCCTGCCCTGATTTCTGACTCTATTAAATGTCATTTCTCTTTACATTAAAAGCACAAAAAGAAACAAAAAAAGACCCCAAAAATGTAAAAAAATTGTGCATACCTCAATCCGATTGTGTAACGATGTTTGTTGAGGCCGTATGGGTTGTGCGATTGTGTCTTGGTGGCTTTATCTTTTGCACGTATTATGTTGTCTACATGAGTAATGTGCGATATGCAGGATGTGGTTCGGGGTCAACGTTGGTATGTGCCTAGCTGTGTTGACGTGTGAATGGTTAGTTTTTATTAGACTTATTTCACTGTGGCAGCAGCTGAATGTGCAGCACAGACAAAGATGCATCACATGGCATTGCATCCCTTCATGTTGTTTGTTTTGAGGAATGCGGCGTGGCGTAAGATGGTATTAAACAGTGTTCTGTAATGACCTATAAAAGAGCCAATCTGCATGCCAATACGCCTATGTGAACATGTAACACGTGGGCTGAATAACCTTCACGTGCTGAAATCAAACTTACACATTTCATGGAAAGCATCAGGACACTTCTGAGCATTTAAACGGACTCTTATGATTTTACTTTGATTCTTTTCATAGACCAAGAAGCTGACCAAGGCAGAGCGTCAGCGTTTCAGCGAGGAGGTGGAGATGCTGAAGGGCCTGCAGCATCCAAACATCGTCCGCTTCCACGACTCCTGGAAGTCGACGGTGAAGGGCCAAAAGTGCATCCTCCTGGTGACGGAGCTCATGACGTCGGGCACGCTCAAAACGTGAGTCCTTCCATCCCGCACTCATTTCTCTTTTAAGCTCCAGACCTCAGAAGTAGGACTTTTTTTTTTTGGTCTTTTTGTTTACATTCCTTAAATGGCGGATATCCTTTTTCCAAATTAAACTCTCCATGTCTTTCACTGTGTTGTGTTTGACAGCTGGCTAAAGCTTTTAAAAACATTAAGAAGCGGAACAAGGAAGAAGCTCAACATTGAGTGTTCTTGCTCAATCTTACTTTACATGTTCTCGTTGGCTGTCAGAAAAAGAGGTCCATAACTGTGTGGCCCTTTTTCCTTCCTCCATTTTTTTAAGACGTTTTTGATTTTTTGATTTTTTCTTTTAACTCATCCTCACTTTCAGGTACTTGAAGAGGTTCAAGGAGATGAAGCTGAAGCTGCTGCAGCGCTGGAGCCGTCAGATCCTCAAAGGGCTTCACTTCCTGCACACGCGCACTCCTCCCATCATCCATCGGGACCTCAAGTGCGACAACATCTTCATCACCGGCCCCACCGGCTCCGTCAAGATCGGAGATCTGGGCCTGGCCACTCTCAAAAGTGCCTCTTTTGCTAAAAGTGTGATAGGTAAGAGTACGTCGACACAAACGACACCTTTAAAGAAATGATTCTTTAATCGAAGAATTTAAAACCATCAAGAACTCTTTGGACCGTTCGTACAAACAACCACACTTTGAATTCCTGCCTGCAGCCTTCGATGCATCATCAGTGCCGATGTACAGCTCACACAGGGAGTGTCGACCATCAGACATGCTGTTACTTGATTCATGTACAAAGCTACCTTTCTCTTATAATGACTTTAATTCCCAAGCTCAACTCAAACGCCGTCTTTGATTTGAATAAAGAGTACATGTCACGCTGGATGACATGGAGATAATAAGATTTAAAGCTGCCTTGCTTCACTCTTTTTTCTTCTGTCATGTTGGACACAGTTTATTTCAAATCTTGAACGGCCTCTATATGAAGGTTCCCTCATATGTCATGTGATGATTGATGATGTTTAAGGCGTGCTGTTTGTGTTCCAAGAAGACGCTTCTTTCTTTTTAATGTTACTAATCCTTATTTTTACATTAGCAACGGAGTGAACGTGTGACCTTCTTGCTTGTAGTGACCAGTTTATCGAGAATAATGATGAACAGATGCTGCAGCTCTAAAGAGTGATGTACATCCTTTAGCTTATCGTTTTGTTTTTATAGCGTTCAACATGTTGTTTTTTTTCTTTGGGGTATTTTCCATGTTTTCACTCGCAGCAGGCGTTCTTTAAAAAAGTTGACCATTATCTCTGCCGTCTGATAGGAACTCCAGAGTTCATGGCACCGGAGATGTACGAGGAGAAGTATGACGAAGCGGTGGACGTCTACGCCTTTGGAATGTGCATCCTGGAGATGGCAACCTCCGAGTACCCGTACTCCGAGTGCCAAAACGCCGCCCAGATCTACCGCAAAGTCACCAGTGTGAGTACAAAGAGGAAGGGAGGAGGACGGCGTATTCGATGTAATCGTTCACATGTGTTCGCTTTCTTCTTTGTGTGCACGCTGGGATTAAGACCAGAGGAGCCAGGATATCTTGTGTTGTATATCCTGAGTCTTTGGAAAGAAGGGGAACATGAGGAGACGCAGTTTGTCTATTAAAGGCTCAGTTTGGTCCATTACAAGCTCAGAGTGCAGAACTGAATCACAACCTTCCTGCTTTTTGAGCTCCAGCGTGCAATCATGGCGCACATGTTTGAATGATTAGCAGTCTACTGACCATGTAAAGATCCGGATACTGGTAACGTTTACAGCCGCAGTCCTGTCTCCTTAGAACAGGGCTCTTTTGAAAAACTTGACTAACCCATGGCTAATCTTGTCTCTGAAGTGCTTTTGAAATATATACAGTCAAGGACATCCTGTGGGATGAATGGGAAAATACGTATTTATCTTGTAATTGAAGATATCTGTTGAAGGGATAATGGATCTTTATACCAGAGACATAGATGTTGGATTCATGCAACGCAGTTTTATTCAGAATAACATGTAACACTTCCAAGAATGAAAGACCAGAAGCAGTGAGGTTTTATTTTTTTAATGACCAAACCGCAGCATTACAGCAGTGGCTTTAAGCGTCTGTACTTCAAGCTGCTCCAGGGTGCCAAGTGCAACGATGACGCCACGGTGGGCCAGAGAAGGCGATGCTAGAAATGATATGTTTTGGAAAATTTCAAGTCTCGGTCTCCAACTCCACAAAGACGCTGTTTCTTTTCTCGCCTCTCCGAATGCAAAGCAAACAAGAGTCGGACGGCGGCTGGAAAAGTGAGGAGGCGACAATGCCAACCAGTCGGGGTGGGACTGGCTACTCAACAAACAAGACAACATGAAAATGTTCCATGTGCAGTCGGAAAACTTACCCGTGATGATGCAAGAGATTGTCACGAAAGTCGTATTTGCCGAACCTTTTATGGTTCGTTTATATTTTAGGTTTATGTGCAGCACAAGACGGCGCCTGATCATTTATGCGTCACGGTTAAATCCTGTGAGTTAAAACACTTACCTAAACTTTATGTAACATTTCTCATACATGACGGGCTCATATGTGGAGTCAGCTGCTGGTTCAGGTGTCTTGAGAAATGAGAAATAAAGCTCAACATGTGAAAGCTGTGACACCTATAAACATTTCCACTCAGGAGTCCAAAGCAGATTTCTCTTGGTCTTTTTTTTAGAGTTAATTTAACAGGCAATAAGCAGACGATACATAAAAAAATAACTTAATTTCTGAAAAATTCGAAAGGGGATTTTACTGAAAATTCAGGAAAATTCTGTTTCATCCAACTTTACACCAATATGAGAAGGTGAAGCATCTAATACTGAAATCATTTGCACATGCAGCCCTGGCCTCTTTTCTCAAGATTTTGACCCTTGGCTGCAGAGATGACCAGATGTTGAGCTCAATTACTAACTCATGATGATGTCCTTACCTGATAAATGCAAAGTTTTGTTTTTTTAAATTCACTCAAAAAGGCTACGGAAGGTCCTTACTGTCTGAATGTAATGCAAATATCTTTTTGATTGGTCAGTTCTTTCAAGTTAGTTTCACGTAATGTTCGAGTTTAAGGGATTTGAAAAAACTCTTTTGCAGTATAAATGAACTAAAAACAGATTTGTTTAGTTTAAATATCACTGTACTTCTGTGTTCAAGGACTTTCTGGTATTTAACATTCCTCAAAGCTTTGCAACACCCTTGGGAGCAGACTCCCCAGTGTGTCTCATTAAGATCCCATTGTTCCCCCCTCTTTAAATGAGCTCATGAAACATGCAGGGTTTGCCTTTTGATGTACTTCCATTCGTGTGCTTTTGGAACAATATGCAAAAATGTTGTAACAAATCCCAAAACCTCGGGCATCAATCTGCAGCCTTGAGCTCTTTCCTGCTTCTTTATTTCGTATTCTGCAACCAGGCTGCAGGACTTTACTCGGCTCATCTCATGCATACATTCTCTGAATTAATAAATGTATGTTCAATCTGCATTTTCAAACGTCTTGTTCTGCTCAGTCAGCACTCACAAACAAAAAGATTGTCAGGTAGAAAAGCATCCATTCAGCTATCTTTCAGAAGTTCACGCTGTCGCGTTGAGATCATTAGATCAGTTTGAATGTGCAACACTTAACAAAGTCAAAAGGGCGAAAGCTTATCTCTCCAGATTTGATCTCGACCTCGGTCACTGCATGAAAGGAGCCCTCTAACAAATTAGATTTGGATTTAGGGAAACTTGATTTGCTCTGAAGGTGGCTGTGAGGTCACTGAAGTGAACGACCTCATCAAAGAAACATCTGGGCTCCTCTTCAGATCCTCCTAAACACATTGTGCAGATAACTGCATTTCACTCATTTCACCACCGTGGACTTTGTTTTGGTGGCTCCCAATTTGCTATTTTCGGTGACAGAGATTTAGTCGAGCTGGTTTTATGTAACACTTGGTTTGTTTTACCTCTCTGATGTCCCACAGCTGTCTGTCCTCAGTTCGAAACAAAATGCGGTCAAAACAAAGAAGACAGCCTTTAAATGTGATAAGGAAGTGTCGCTCTTCTCATGCTTCACATTATTTTGTCTTTCTGACCCCAACATCATCTGGTTGCTCGAGTATCTGTCAGCCAAACAATCTGTGTGACCTCGCTTCTTTGCTTCCTTATCAGTGTTTTTACAGGCATGGGAGCTCTACTGTAATCTGTGTACCTTCTCATGATAGCCTTAAAAAAAAAAGAGAGAGAGAAAGAAAAACTCCCTTTAATTCTCGTTAGTTGCTGTCCTGCCACAGCATTTTTTCTGTTTTAGAGATCAACGCTGCATTGAAGCTTCAGCTGTCAGGAGCTGAAGGGTTGGCATGTTGTTGTTTTTGTCCACGTTTATGAGCTCTTGGTTTTTGTTCTCTGGTTGTGTTGACACAAATCGCAGAGCAGAATGTCATGCTGGCTGATGGCAGACGTCACAAAGCGAAGGAGCATGTGACCACGCAGAGCGGCTGCAAAGGAGGACATTGTATTTGATAAACTTATATTCTGCTTGAATGCTCTCCTCTGGCACTTGTTGCTGCAGTGTAAAGCTTTATAGAGAAAGTAAATGATGTGTGTGTGGGGGGGTTTGTTGTTTTTGTGTCCACAGGGAATCAAACCTGACAGCTTCTACAAAGTCAAAGTCCCCGAGCTGAAGGAGATCATTGAGGGCTGCATCCATATGAACAATGATGAAAGGTGAACATGACACATACACACAATGATCTCGTAAAGTGCATTCCTCCCTTTTTAGTCAACTAATAATGGCTGTTGAAATTCCGTCATTTTGTAGATTTTTATGTAGATGAAACAAACATACTCTTTGTTTTCACACTTCTTAAGGACTAAACAGACAAGCGTCGCTTTGTCTCAGGCATCTCTGGATGTCTCTCAAGAAAAAATCCAAGGTTCTGCTCGAGCGTAAATATGATCTGTCCTAAGCAGTACGGACCTTAAACAACATATTTCACTTTATTTGCACAATCAGAGAGCTGCTGCAAACTGCACAGCTTTATTTACTGAATTCGGTTAATTTAATTTGTGTTTTTGAACCGAAAAAGCTTCACAAACACTTGTTTGGATTAGGTTGAACGGATGTGATTATGCACAACGTGCTGTTGTAGGTGTGCCTGTAAATATGACAAAAAAGATCAACGTGACGTTATCAAAAGCACATGTCAGTCCGGCTTTTTGTTGCTCTGTGGTTCTGTTGTTTGTAAGCAGAATCAGAACCTTCAGCAGGTTTCAAATTCGAAGTAATCTGTGTAATAAATTCTGAATGAAGACAGATTGAATGCAGAACACAATGTGCTTTACAGACGACAAAAACAGACTTGGTTTAATAGCGTCTAAAGCAGATGACTGATTTTCAGGTACACCATCCAGGACCTCCTGGACCACCCCTTCTTCCAAGAGAATAACGGCGTGCACGTGGAGCTGGCGGAGGAGGACGACATGGTGAAGTCGGGCCTGAAGCTGTGGCTGCGCATGGACGACACCAAAAACCTGCACGGGAAGTACAAGGACAACAACGCCATCGAGTTCCTGTTTGAGCTCTACAAAGACGTGCCCGAGGAGGTGTCTCAGGAGATGGTAGGCCCACACGTGAAGATACACGCTTTCACATTATGCACATCTGCACATGCCTGCTTGTTCTTTAGCCTGTCAAAGGGGAGGGAGCCTAAGCTTCAGGCGGCAAGACAACGTGACATAAAAATGACCCTGTGGAAGTCCAAGGTAGCAGACTAATCTGCAGAGTCCGACGCTTTAATCACGCAGTATTTGCCTGGACACGTTGGACAAATTCACAGTATTAACGATTGGCTGGAGAAGAAAATACGTGCAGGAAGATCACAGCTGTCACTCAGCGATCACTTCATACAAACCGTATGAATTCTCCTGACTTTATCTTGCTGCGGTTTAAACATGAATTAAATTTCTTGCAGGAAATTGTACGAGGTGGAAAAAGTGTGGAGTAAAGTCAGAGTGAAAAATGTGTGCAGATGCTTTCACAAACGGAGCTCGCCATGAAAGATCAGGAGATTTGTGCACGTGTGGAAAAAAACACAGTTTTAGCTGCCATTAGTGAGAACATTGAGAAATTGCTCTCGACATCAGCCCGTCCTGCATGGCTCTCTGTGTCATGATCTTGATTCATGATGATCATTCATTTTTATGGGTTTCCTGAGGAAAGCCTGCCTGGATATGGAGTTAACACCAATGCTCTTAGTGTGGCACCTAGAAAAAAAGGAAAGGGAACAAGGTTTGATGAAAGGTATCAAATAAGGAGGCTGACATTATAAGTGATCAAAACAATCTCTCTTTGTTATGTGTCTATTGAGCCTTGACCCCGGACGGTGAACGCAGACTCACTAATGCAGCGAGCATCATTACGCCTCATTTTACTGTTCTGTTTCTGTTATGGCCTGTGAGGAGAACGCCTCGCCGAGTGTGTCAAGGGCACGGCTCAACATTTAATCATCGGGCTTTGGAAATGTGAGAGCGTGTCTCAGGAAGCAGCATGGGTCACGTCTTTAATAATATAATGGCTCTCTTGCTTGTTACGAAACAGGCCCTCATGTCCTCCACAGCCCGCTCCGTAGAGGTCACTTTTAATGAAAATGAAAGCCACAATTCCTTACTTGTTTATCTCTTTGTGGTAGTTTTCATCAAGATCAAATTTGGTATCAGCGGGGGACATCAGGTTTTGCCAATCCGCTGTAATCTGACTACGTGTTGAGAGGCGGGCTGGGACTGAGTGTCCCACTTTTCTGTGCTGGGTGTCACAAGAGGCTTCCCGAGGCGAGGAGAAGAATGCGTTCATATCACATATATATTCTTCAGGTTGTCAAATCCCATGTTGGCATTAAAGCTTCGTTATGTCAGAGGATTGCTTATGTCACAGCGTGCACCAGCAGGTGAGGGAGTGCGAAGGACCTGCGTCGATTGTCTGCATATTCCACATCATGGAGCATGAAGTGTACACGCATGTTTATGTTGTGCCCTGACAGTCGCTCTGTGTTTTTCTGCACAGGTCGTGCTCGGGTTTGTGTGCGAGGCAGACTTCAAGCTCGTGGCCAAGGCCATACGGGACAGGGTGACCGCCATCAAGAGGCAGCGGGAGAAGAGGAAGAAGAAGCGGGAGCAAGAAGCCATAGAAGAAGAAATCGAGCTCCAGACGTCGTCGGCTAAAGTCAGCGATGTTCCTGCAGCAGAGTCTCCCATCCCGGCCTTCACGCCTCCGACGCCCCTCCTGTCCCCCGTCACCAGCTCTGTGGACTCTGGGGTCAGCTCCAACTATCCTGCAGAGCCAGAAGAGCCCGAGGCGGACCAGCACTTCCACATCCGCCACAACAGCTTGTCCTCTGCTAACTGTGAGCTGCCGAATGTAACGCCACACAACATGAAAAGCTTATTGCTTATTTGCAACCTTTAGGCCCATAACAAAAAAAACAACAACATTTCAACCACTTGGTTAATAAAACAACTATTAGCACAAATGACCCTTAAAATAAACTTCAAACAGATTATTAATTTTAAATTTCTGTGACTAACTTTCTTTTGTTGAGTTTGGCGCCCCCTGTGGAGAAAGCGGTTTATGTCGTTTCTCCGCTGATCTTGTCCTGTAAGGTTTCCAGTTTCTTGACGAAGAATTAATTTCCCTTAAAGCTTAACTTATAAGACCCCAGAATTTGTTTCTGTTTTCTTTTCATAAACATCTCATCATAAACACACAAGAAGATAATATAACTGCACAGGAAGCTGCTCAGACTTCAGAGCAGAGAGGCTTAAAGCGAAATGTGAACCTGTAGATAACTAAATTATTCAGCCTGTGTAAGTCTCGTGGTGTGTACACGTTACATAATGAACATCTCCTTATTTATCATCTGAAATAACAGCCTAAAGAATTCCACTTTAAGTGGTCTTTACTCATAATTCAGCCTTTCTTGTGTCACCAGAGCGATAATCCACAGCTTGTTTTGAGTATGTGGTCGTGTGTGGTGGGTCTCAGTTGGGGTCTCTCTGTGCGTGTGCGTGTGTGTAGTACTGTTTGTGTCAGTCAGTCAGGCTACAGTCGGTCACATGCTCATAGTTTTTTTATCCTTTGTTTAAACAGCTGACTGCGAGACGGACGGCTATCAGAGCTCCTCTGGGCTTCAGGATCCGCTGGAGGCCGGCAGCTTCAACTCGCCCGTGACCCCTCCCACCAAGCACGACTCCCCTGCTGCTAACGGCCTCCCCATCCCGGCCCTACGCTTTCCCTCGGTGAGTGGCCTTGAACGAGGAGCGCAGGGAGGCGGGAAGAGAGCGACTTTATGAGACCTGCTACATTGACATAACTGGCTCTAATACACAGTTGGCAGCGAGAGAGAGTTATATAAACAATATATAGGAACAGCTGGCTATCTTAGCATGCTTTTATGGCTTGTTAGCACTGAAAACAAAAAAGATCAAACACATGTTCCTGCTGTCTAATGTTCACTCACATGATGACAGATTGGTAACAAGATATCTTAAATAAGACAATGTTAATAGGGTGCCAGGTAGCCTCGCGGTTATGTTGCGCGCACCATGTACAGAGGCTGTATTCCTCATCACACGTCATCCCGCCCCCCACTCTCTCCTCCATACATTTCCTACCTCTCTTCAGCTGCCCTCCTGTATCTAATAAAGGCAAAAAAAAAGCTCCTAAAAAATCTGAAAGATTAAGATAAAGAAAACATGTTCCAACCCCTGTTGAGATTTACACATCAAAAGTCAAGAATAGCCTGCTACTTTGAAAAAACAGGAGGGATTTCCCTACACTGACTTTAGGAGACAGACATCGACATTAGAAATTTGGTAAAAACATTAAAACTTGCTCTTTCTTTGATTTCCCCTGTTCATTTGGCAGGGACAGATGCAGTTTACTTTGAGAACTGAACAACAATGCACTGCACCACAGCGTGTATGCTAATGCTAGCAAGCTAATGCTATTTCCCATGTATGTCCCTGAATAGTTCTTACATATAAAATACATCTCAAATGCGTACCTTATAAAAAAACTAAATAAGTGGAGAGATTTATTTACTGAAGCAAGACGATTAAAATACGTAATACAGTTGACCTAAGCCCGGGAGTGTTGGCGCCCTAATTCGTGGTAGCCTTTTAAATACTTTCACTTCAAACTCAAAATGTCAACCGAAACAAATCGCCAGATCCAGGGGTTTCATGGCTTATGCAAAAGTGAAGCTGCATTAAGAAAAAAGGGACTTTTTGCATGTAAAAGTCATCGTGGTGTAAGTGTTTCCTGGCTGCTATCTTTTACTGCAGACTTTAAAGGCAGCGAATCAATGGAAGTCTTTATACACGTTTACATTACCATATCCTTCCTTCTTTATTCACAGAGTATTGCTGTTTCCAACAACATTGAACGGGGAAATTCAGGGTCCCCGAGCGGCTTCAACTCCCCCGTGGACAGGTAATGAATCTTTTTTTTTTTTTTCACACCCAAGGGAACAAAGACGGTCGATAGCCCCGTCTTTATTTAAGTCTGAACTGAAAATCCATGTGAAGCGTCAGGTCTTCCCTCTCTGACTCCTCCCCCTTCTTCCTCCCTCACATCTGTTTGGCTGTCACAACAAGCCCGAGGCGATCGACAGACTCGTCTGTGTTTTTATTGCAGTGAAAGAGAGTGGACCCCCTCGCAGGCTTCTCTGTGACGGGGGTCTCTCATGTTGTGTCGGAGGCCCCGTTTTCCATGTTTTCCATGTTGGTGGGATTTTGGGAGGAACAGATTTATACGTTGGGTGTAGGGGGGGCCGACGAGGGATGATAGAAAAAGTTGAATAACAAGGGTTGTTATCTGGGCTTTATCGTCTGTCTTCATTGTTCAAATGTTATTGTTGACATGTTCAAACTGAGAAGTGATTCTGACGCACACGAATGTCTCTGTTTCTTTTCATCCTATATTTAAAATATGCCTCCTTAGGATGAGTGTTGCTCTGTCAATATTAACTTAAAGCACATTTTCAATAGAGTGAGGGGCAGAAATAGGATTCCCTCTACATTATCTAAGAACATGTTGGATTACTCATGAGCAGATATCTCATTGCTCAACATGTGCTTCGCTTGCGAAACCAACTTCGAATGTTTCGTCTGCTTTGGTCTCATTTCCGTGTACGCTGAGTTTAACGACCTGAAACAATCTTTATTGTAAACTGAAGTCACTCCATGAGTTTGAGTTTTTTCTAAAGCGAGACAAACGTTCCTGCTGTCCAGCGTTCCTGTAAATGCAGCCTGTAAATGTTTGCAGCGTGCGGACGGAGGGGAGTCTGTGACCACAGGCCCAGGAGACGCAATTAGCCGAACCAAAAGCTTTTTATAAAACACGCTGAATGTTCTCCGCTTCTCAGAAACCTAAAACCCAATCATTGTATAAATACGACACATCACATGGACGTACTGCTTTCTGTGGATGAAGACCAGCTTCGTATATAGACTCTGAATGGGCCTCTGTAAGCTGTGTTGGTCAACTCAGCTGCGAGACATGACAGTTTATTATCTTTACCTGTGATGTATGGAAAATCAGCCATCATGGAAAATGTTTGATTCCTTCCGTTCTTCTGTTAAATGTGTCACTTTGAAATCACTGCATTAAAAAAAATGTTTGATGTTTGTTTGATGTTTTTTTTAGGCCGTCTTTTCTGAACCTCAAGCACGCTTTGTTTTCTTTGCAGCTATGCCTCCGATGTGACTTCAAGTTTGAGTGACGGCTACGAGGGCCTATCGGAGAGGAGCGAGAAAACAGCTGCCAGACGAACAGCTGCGAAGCTGTTCAGGAGGAGGGCTCGGTCGAGGCTCCACATCACAGGGGTAAAATAAATCAAAAAGTTTTGTGTCGTTACAACACTGCAAGCTGCTTCGAGCACATCATAAACAAATAAATCAAAACAGCTGGGTTTCGTCAAATGATTGATTTCTTGGCCGTCTTTTATTTATGATTGAGTAATAAAGCTGCACCCTGATTACACATCGCTCTCTCTGTATCCGTGCTGTCCTTTCCCCTGGCCAACCACAGATCATTTCTCATCTGATCTGGACACTCCGAAGTCTTTCGGCGCGGATGTTTGCACTGGAAGCAGAGACAAACAGATCATGCTTAACCACATGTGGCGCAAACACTGCATTGAACAATAACACAGAAGAAGACACAGCTTTTTAACAGTAGACTCACACAAGCTTCATGTTTGCTGGCAAACAAAAAAAAAAACCCTGCGTTGTCCGTCCTGTGTTTGACTTTTGCTCGGTGGTTCAGAAGGTAAACAGACACCTGTCATCGCGCCTCATTCATCCCGTCTGTCTCTGCAGCTCTCTGATAAAGTGGACCGTGTGGTGGAGTGTCAGCTGCAGACGCACAATGACAAGATGGTGACCTTCAAGTTTGACCTGGATGGTGATAACCCTGAAGACATCGCTGCTGTCATGGTGAGTCATTACTTGGTACAAAGACACCATCCTGACAATGATCAACTGGTACAACATTGAAGTGTGGACATAAAACCCTTCCATTGTGCTTGCACAGTTATTGGCTTTAGCTCTGAGTGGGATTGATTTTTTGTTCAATGAAATTGGCTGAGCACCAAGTAAACATGGATCAGACCTTGGTTTAGGATTCTCATCTGGAATAATTGACATTTTTTTTAACTGTAAAGGAAGTGCTGGTATAGTCACATCTTATTATTTTGTAAAAATAATCTGTAAGGGACGGCAACAAAACTCAAAGTGAAGTTGAAGAGGACAGCCCTTCACCAATAGTCGAGTCTTTCATCGTTCAGCCACAACGTTGCAATCAGGTATTATTGATGTAATGTGAAAAGATCCAGTTCAAACTTTTAGGGCTTCTTCCTCAACCCGTGCGTGACATTTCCACCAAGTTTCATCTAATTTGGTCCACTTGTGATTAAGCTCTCCTGCAGACAAACAAACTGCACCTCCCTGGTGAAGGTAAAAGAAATGTTCGAATGGGCTCCAAGATTTAAAATAAACCTTTGTAATGTTATTGAGACATTATTACAAGGAGAGAAAAACCTCCAAGTCAGGAAACTGAAGGAGCAAGAATATGTCTTAAAACGTTTTTTTTAGTTAATTTTAAGTTGACAGAGAAGACGTCCTGTGTCCATCTTTGGCTTTGGCTCTGGTTATTTGGTCTTCTCTTCATGTTGTGACCCCCACCGATTGGTTCAGTCCTGACATATTCACGCCCTACAGACAAACAGAAAACACTTCACTCAATCATTTAAAGATGCAAAGCATGTCACCGTGATTTTAGGAACATGTTTACGTACAAAAACAAACCAAATATATCCTCCCAGGGGTAAACAATGTAAGCTAATCAGTCCTCTTCAGAGACTGGACCTTCTTGCACATTGAAAGATTTGTTCAGAATTGAAAAAAAAAAAAAAAAAAGTGATCTCATCCTGTCAGCTGATAAGATAGCTCTATCTGAGCTCAGCGTCCTCATGACTCAGTCTTCTTCCAGTTAGCAGCAGCCTTTTGTTTGATCATCCTGAATCTGCATGATAATATATCTAACTTCCAGAGAAGTGAGTGACGCAGGTAATCAGCCTATCCTGCTCTTCTTGTCTTTACCAGAGCACAGAGGTGGTGCAGATACACGTACACTGTTTGATGAGGCACTGTGTGCTATTTTCCTGCTCTTAAAGCACAGTGGGTTTTTTGTTTACACCGTATGTTCAGAGCGTGGGGCAAATCGCATCTAAACAGCCCCCCCCCCGGGTTCTTAGAGCGAGGTTGAAAATGAGCTGAATTATGCCGCACTGACAGGAAACGGTCACCACGCCTCAAGCCACAATTACCAACAACATTCAGAACGGCATGAATATGCAAAACTCACGAGCTGCTTCTGTACACTTCTCTACTGTGGATCTGAAAGACAAGATTTATGTTCTTTTTCCTAAGAATAAGCGTCGGCTGAGGATGGGTGGGTGTCTGTTTGGGTTGTGGGTTAGATTTCATCGATGGGCACACCAGTTGAAAACAAGTACTGTCAGAAAACAAATATTTTCCATCAGTCTTATCCGCCCCTCTTCTACAGAGAGCATTGTCCTCGTTATAGTAGCTGCAGGATTTGGTGCCATGTCATCCTCATCTCTCTCTCTCTCTCTCTCTCTCTCTCTCTCTCTCTCTCTCTCTCTCTCTCTCTCTCTCTCTCTCTCTCTCTCTCTCTCTCTCTCTCTCTCTCTCTCTCTCTCTCTCTCTCTCTCTCTCTCTCTCTCTCTTCAGCTGGCCTGTGAAATACAGAAAAAAAAGATACTCTACTTTTGTTAGTCAGCATGATTAACTTAAACTTGATCAGTTTAATTACTATAGTTATAGGTTTCAGAATTAGAAGTATGTGAACACAAACAAGGGGCGTGACTCTGGTCTTACATTAATATCAACGTCCAGACGAACAAATGTCCTATGATCATACCACACTAAAAAATAAGGACAAGTTAGACACTCAACACTAGTACATACTGTACAGGCCGATGGATACAAACATGTTTTAACCACTTTTAATTCATAAAACACAACAATAAAACTAGAAAGGAGACAATAGACTATAGTGCAGAGTTACTGAGACAAATAATGTTCGGGATCAGGTTGTTCCATCTATTCATCCACAAGGGGTGGGGTAGTGTTTGCAGCAAATTTATGGCAGGCTGTCAAATAGTCAAAACCCCAAATGTCAACCAAAGCAAACTGCAATTATACAATCTGAGACATCTTATAATAAATAAAATCAATTTCTTTAAAGTCATGGTTTGTCATCTAAAAGGGTTGTCACATTGTGGCATTGCTTCTTTTACTTCCTGTCGCTAATTTCCTCCTTTTTTTTTTTCTTCGTCTCCAAGGTGCACAATGAGTTCATCCTGCCGTCGGAGAAGGAGGGCTTCATCCATCGAATGGGCGACATCATCAAACGGGCCAAGTCGCTGATGGCCAAAGAGCAGCCGGTCCACCCGGGCGGGCAGCGACACCCCCAGCCCGCTTTCCACAACGGTGTGAACTCTTTGTCTTCTTCACAGGTCAGTAAGATGCCTGCGTCTCTTCTCATCGTCACGCTCGTATTGTAAGCTGAGAACAAAGGATGTAACTTAGCTTTTATGTTCGTGTCTGATCATCATAAATTACAGCAGCTCTAGTGTGTCTACTATCTAAGCCAGAACTATAAATCTGTTTGAAATGGAAAGCTGTACAGTCGAGCTTCCTCCAATGGAAATAAAAACCTCAGTGGAGTGCTTTCCACGTCGTCCACATCCCTGAAAGACAGAAGGTTAAGTGTTCCTGTGCCACCTGAGGTAGTGCTTTCATTTAGAACATTATGTTGCTAAAAGCACTAATGTCATAAAGTCCCTGTGATTTGTGGAGACATACTCTCATATGCCTCCTTTCTTATTCACATGTATTTGTTCCAAGTCCTTAACACAATAATGAACTTTCCAGTATCTGTGCCCACAATGAGCGGAGAAAATAATTACATGTTTGGATTCACGATGCCGCTCTGAAGAAACTGTAAAGTGAAGTCTTCCAGGAGGTGTTAGAAGCAGCGTCACGTACACGATATGAGCTCTGAGTTTGTCCGCTTTAAGAGGAAGAAGTTCTGCCAGCATATGTTCCACACTGAACAAAACCTCCTTGTGCCCACTAAAAGATGCTCAGAAATGATTGGGACAACAAAAAAAAAAAGAACAAATCGCTGCTTCATGTAAACAAAAGGATGACACCAGGCCTCCCTGAACCACACATCTCTCCTGGCTTCACTCCAGCGCCCGATGGAAGCAAGTCAGGCATCAACTCCCACAAAACCATTATGGCTGCTCTTCCCAGCACTGCACAGACCAAGCTAGTTAAGCGAAGAAGCAAACCCATAAACCCCCCGAGACTCATCTGTTTACCATTATTTTTGCCTGATATCACTCAGAGGTTGGGCACTTCTCAGAGAGACTGAGTGTATAAACATGGCTCGAGTCCCTGTGAAGAGCCATGTTTGCTTTTGACTAAACCACTTAAAAAAATCGAGCTAATATGTAGCCATGTTAGCTGTAAATCTGTAATTAGATAGATGCACTAAATTCCAACAACAACCAATAAATATAATGTTTTGACCTGTATAATGTTTGTCAGTATTTTTACAATGCTCAGATGTGCAAAACTATCAAGAAAAAGTTTGGGGTTTTTTTTGCAGGATGATTCGACAGTTTGTCCTGCTTATAGCACTAGAATAAAGTCAGGGTATGAAAACCATCATAATTTGATGTAAACAAATCACAAATATGGAATTGACTAGAGCCAACAACAATCCTGATTTACATCCATAGTCTCCTGGCAGGGAAAGGAAACAAAGGATACTTTGCTATTTACGTCAATACGTTAAAAAAGGAGGAAGATCTACCCTGTTCTATTTGGTTCATCATCTCGGGACCATGAATGTAGGCACAACATTTAATTGCAATCTCTATAAAAGCTGTTTCAAACATTTACAATCTTCCCCTCGGTCAGACTGACTTCCCTGAAGAGAAATAAACCTGCAAAGAAGACTTCCCAGTTTCTTTGCCTCACACTGTTTTGCAGATGGAGTGAGATTACAGCAACTACTTGCGACAGTTATGAGTTTAAATGGCTTTCTGTAAAATGGACAAAGACATAATAATAGCCATATTAACTGGTCAATAACTTTGGATTTATTGTGGAACCACTTCTTCATAAATCTGCAGTACATTTTTTATAGCTGTGTTAGTCTTAAATTTATTGTCCACTTAATACACAATTTACTACACTGACTAGAAATCCTCGTATACCTGAGGTCAAGCTTCAGGGTCGCCCTCATCCAATGTTATAGCTCGCTGCAATGGGTTACTAGAGAAGATGTAACACGTCCTCTGAGTCCTTTTCTTTCTACTTTACAAACAGAAACATAAAGGTACTTCAACGTCAACGAAACGTTCCTCTCTTTCCTCCCACCAAGCGCTGCTCATCACACTTGTAATGTATTTTTGATCTGCCGCCGGGAGCTCTGCTTGTCAACAGGCAAGGCAGCCAACTGTTTTTGGGCCCCAGACCAGTAAGAGGGGCCCCAATGGGATCACACACTTTGGACCAAAATGTGCAAATTTTGCAATGACAGTAGAAAACCTCCCTAAGGGGGGGGGGCCCCTATCTGAAAGCGCTCACTTTTTTTACCCTGTCGAGCGCCGGTGGGAGGGCCCCCTGAAATAACGTTTAGCTCGGGCACCAACCGACCTTAAAATCACTTTAACTCAAACACACGCTCTCTCTCTCTCTTGCAGCCCAATCTGCACAGTAACACCCTGCCTCGAACCAACTCCTCCTCATCACTACCGGGTAAGTCTCACATCTGATGAACTTAATTCGCCCATTAGAGGGATATTTTTTACTTGAGAAGATTGAACATGATGTGATTAAGTGAATGAGTGGCCCCTTGTGAACGTTTTAGACTCACAAAGTAACATTTAGTGTGTGCCAGTTGCATTAAAAACATTTATTCTCACATTAACCTTCCTCTGTCTGTTACATCTTTGTTTGCCCCCGATCATTGCATGTGTGTATTGACATCTGTGCATGTGTGTCTTGTCATAGACTTTGGAGCTCTTAACCCAAACGTAGCTGCACGTGGCTCCCCCCATTTGCCCAATGGAGACGTCTTCGCTGCAGACATGACTTCACCTGGGCGACCTCTATTACGCTCACAGTCTTTCCACAACACCCCAGGTAAAAAGCCCCCCCTGCCCTCTCCTCCTGATCCCTACGCAAAGAGGCACAGCATTGTTTACTGTTTCAGCTTGGTGAAAAATTGTTACAGACCACTGGCAAAGAATAAGTCAGAGCAAAGCTCAGCTACCTCATAAACTCCCACCCCTCCTCTTCTCAAGGCCCGTTCTCGGTATTGTTCAGACATTCGCATGGCGCCATTCGCCATCCCACACCTCAAAGCCTTCATCTGTCTCTGCTCCGGAGCAGGGCCTCTTGGGTAATTACCTCACCTGAAGGCTGCGTTCGAGCTTTTAGGGAGCTGTGAATGCTGTCACTGTAATACGTGAGCTGTTCTGCAGTTCTGCGATAGGCGGCAACATCTGTTTGCCAGAACAAACTTCTCCAGAATTTCCGAGAAAGCATCCCACCCCCTTAAAAGTCCCCCCCGCCCCCCCACAGAGGGAGCATTTGAAGTCAATTTAAGACCACGTGTATCTTCTGAATGCCCTTTGTTCCAGCCTCTTCAGCCATCTGAACATCCTCATCCCCTCTTGTCTTGTGTCCCTCACTGCTGGAAGTCCACTACATGGTCGCTTTCGCAATGCCTCGTGGCCACCTGCCCTCCACACGGACTCTTTCCAAACCTATGTTTCCGTCAGCATGGAAAAACTAGAGCCTGTTACGCATCATCAGCATTAGGAGGTGTGGTTTTTTTAACTGTGGAGCCATTGTTGAGGTAAATGTCAAATCAATGGATGTGGATAGGACATTGGCATCCTCAACTTCTTTTCCCCAAAGGACTTGTGAAGCAATCCGAACTGCTTTAATCTCTCAATCAATCCCCAAACATTGTGGAAACACACACGTGCGTTCCATTTAAAATCCTCATACACGGTTATACAAAACATCCGCAGTCGCTCCAATGCTGCTGAATCCCGCACAACCATTCAAGCCATGTGTGCAACAGTTTGAATGCAATTACTTCTGAAAACAAAACGCCTTTGTTCAACTTAGAAACCAATCATTTGTACATTTTAGCAGGATTTCTGCTCCAGATGACTTGTGTTTTGGAAGAGAGCTGTTGTAAGATTCATCCAAAAGCTGAGAGAGAGGAAGAATGAATGATCTAATTTCTCTGTTGAAACCTCTGGATAATATTCCACTGACACTGAGCAGTAGGGTTGAGGTTGTTAATAAAAAATAAATAAGAACAATGACCATTTCTTGATTTTTAATCTAAATTGGATCATGACTTGCAAAACTGATGTCATGCTGCATTGAAGAGGACTTGGAAGTAGTGGTGGAGACCTTGAATTTATTTGGAAAATATTTACAGAGAGAGTAAATCAAGTGATAAGTAGGCTCATTGTCCCGTATGGTTTCATGTTATTCAACTAGTGGAGTTGCCTCCTTCTGGACATGAGAAAGAAACCAGATTTAGGACACTTCCACCAAGCAACAACCTTTTATTTAAAAAAATGAATCAAATGCAGAAGTGCGAATAAACTGCAGTACCTCAACTGTCCACCTGAGGCTGGTCCAAAATGAAGAAAACCCCAATATAGCCTATACTAAGATACCAAGGCGCGCTTCACGTTAGCTAAACTCCATTACCAACCTTCAACTCTCAGCTTCTTTCATGTTGTTTTTTTTTGTTTGTCATACGCTTTCTAAATGACGAACCAGACGAGCTAGATGTTGGGTTTTTTTTAGCAACCAAGATATAAATTTGGTTTGTATCAACTCCCCCTCTTTGACCTGTTCTAGATTTAGTGTAAGTTGCTTGGAGTTACCATTTTCAAGATGGCGACTGCCATCATCGCGTGTCATAACCAAATGCTGTTAACCTGTCGTTCGGAAGTCGTTATGGGATTCCAAAACAGATCTTCAGAAACTTCCCTGGGATTACGTTCATGTTTTATATGTTCTATGACTTCTGCGTTTACAAAACAATAACCCAAAACGGTCTCTTATCTCTGTCTTCCAGGCTCTCCACTCCACTATCAGCACCACCACAACCCTGCATCCCTTCTTCCTCACCACCAGCACTACCACCTGCCCTACATGGGCCACAGTCACTTCCCGTTTCCGTACCCGGGCTCTCCAGGTTCCCCCAAACCAGCCCTCCACCCCCCTCTCACACGTGTAGCCAGTAACCCCACCTTCCCCTCCATCCCCTCCCCTGCACCTGGTTCTCCAAGTCCTCTGAGTGAGACCCCGAGCCCTATCAGCAATGAGGGTGTCAACATGTCCCCGCCGAACCCCCAGCACCCCAACATGTGGCCCCCTCACACGCAGCCGCTGTTTTCCCTTGCAAATGTCATCTCCATGGCGATGAGCATGGCACAGTCTTTCATCCCTCCTGCGGGTCATCCGGCCCAGGGGATGCCCTCCTACCCAGGCTACCACCCACAGCTGCCTACTCACATGAACCCTCAGTCAGGTTACCCCTCCGTCTACCCCCAACATTACCAGACCTCACCAGCAGAGGCCCACTACCCTCCAGCACAGAGCAACATCTACCACAGCCCTGAGAGTATGCCCCAAGTGGACGGCTTCCCTGGTTCTCATCCCGCCTGGATGTATCAGCTTTCTCCACCCTCCATGCCCTCCACTCCTCCTCTGGCTCCTCAGGAGCTTCTACAGCAGGTCGGACTCTCCAATACAACAAGCATGACCCGGGAGGACGGTGACCCGGGTTATTTGGCCCCGTTCTCGGCACAGGTTCAAGCTCAGACTGAACCCAAATCAGATATTTCCAGTTCAAACTCCTCCTCAGATCTGTCCCCGTCTCCCCCAGAGAGCCCAGAAAACACTGTAAGAATCCTTTAGCTACTTTTTTACACTTTTCTCAAATAATAACATATACGGATGTTCCCATCTACCTTTTTCACCTTGCATGTTTTAATACAAATCATGCAGGTTTTTTGAAAATAAATTTCGAAGACATGAATTAAACAGTTCACATACAGTAAAACTTTCTTTTTAATTATGTTTGTTGCACTCTGTTTCAAGTCAAATGAACGCGTAACATAAACGCTTCTTACGTTGTTCTTCCCTTACAGTTATCATCCTTCAGCACACAAATTCGTCCCGCCATACCCGAGATGAATACCAGTACCCCAAAACCAAAAGCTTCTTCTCCTGAATCTGGTAAGATCTTAATGCAATCATTGATTTCAAATCAAACAGAAATAAAGAAAACAACAAAAGACAAAAATATGTCAAATGAGTAAAAAGGAATATTTATAAGGTAAGAATCAGAATCATCTACTCTGATCTCCTCGGTCAGCTTGTCTTTGGCCTGCTTGTACGGGTCCCCGTCTCAACTCCTGACAAAAAGACAAAACGAGGAAGGAGGAACATTAACAAGACAGGGAGGGGGATCAGTGCAGTATGGAAGCCCTAAGAGGACATGCATGTCTACATTGTATTTTACTCCGTTTTCTGTGGTATCGAGTTAATTTCTTGGTGTCTGTAGAAATAAGCTCTTGCAAAAAAAAAAACAACCGAAAATGTATGAAGTTATCATGGGAAATGGAGTTATATAAAATGTATGGACGTAAACCTGCTCAGGACTTCTTTGTTTGCTCGACTGACAAACTTATTTTGGAAATAAAAACGAGGAATTCTGTTTAAGTTGTCGTGTGGTTAAAAACTGTTTTCGTCTCCGTCACTGGACCACAAACACCTAATGTGGTGTAGCCAGGGGACTGGGAGAACTGGAAAATGACATAACTGCGTGATGTTTATGTACTGTATGTACAAAACAAACACACTGGCATGCTTGTGGTATTCACACACACACACACACACACATTTATTAGCAGACAAATATTGTACGTTTCTTCTCCCACTTCTTCATTTAATGATATTTTCGGTCCAAATACAGTCTGATGTCTCCCCGATACGTTCTCGTTTTTCACTATTTCTCTACTCCGTCTCCTTGGTGACATTATCACCCATTAATGGTGCCTGAGGAATCGTTGCGTAACCGAGTCTGGATGTAATGTTCCATTCAAAAACCAGCACAAACGGAGGTGTGATGGCGGCCCTCCCCACTGGTAATGACCAATCAGGGAGCCGCCACGCTCATTACTGGCTTCTCCTCCCACATCCACACCTGTCAGCGTTTAGAGCCCACATTCAACAGAGTCTCTGTGTTTCCGTGGGCTCTGATCCAGACACTGGGTCTGTTTGCTGTTAGAGGGACACCCAGTGGACAGACTGAGGCACTGCAGGGTTTTAAGATCCTGACATGATCAAATGGTCTGCAGATGTTTGATTTATTTATTTTTATTAAGATACTTGGTAGAGAGACCTGGTCCAGACAACAGCAGCAAAACAATATGAAAAAATGAAAATAAATCAAAACTATGACAAAGTGCAAACATAGTAATCAAATATTTTAAAATGTTGACTTCACATGTAAATGGATAAATAAGAATCTGTAGATGAATGACCTTACTGAAAAGCTTCAAGCATGAATAAAAATGATATAGAGTTTTAGGTATTTGAGGGGTCAGCTGTAAAGTCGACAAGTCGACGAGTCTGTGAAACCCCTAAAAGGTTGTCTTGTTCTTAAACAGGAGACATTATGCTGTAAAAACAGCGGCCATTATTTGTCAGAGAAGAGCACGGCTTGGGGCGCCGGTGGCCTAGTGGTTGGTGTGAACTCCATGTGTGGAGACCTGTGGCTCCTTTCCTGCATGTCTTTCCCCACTCACTGTCCATTGTCTGAAGTTGCCTCTTTCTGGAATCAATAAAAAAACATATTTTTTTTATTAAAAAGGACAGGACAGGACTTCAGTTTAGTCTGTGTTTCAAACAGGCTAACACTGTTGGTGAGCACGCAGGGAAGCTAGCTGCTGTGTGTGTGACTCAAGTCAACAACTCAATCAGCATTATCAGTGACTATCACAGCCATGAATTAAGCCTCCATTTGTCCTGAGAGATTGCTTTTTAAGAGAGAGAGAGAGAGAGAGAGAGAGAGAGAGAGAGAGAGAGAGAGAGAGAGAGAGAGAGAGAGAGAGAGAGAGAGAGAGAGAGAGAGAGAGAGAGAGAGAGACTCATTTGGAAAAGGTTGCCAAGAAACACATAATTAGATTATAATCAAAGCCGGGCAATCAGGAAAGGCTGAAGCTTTGTTCTAATGATCAATCGCATCTGAGCAGATTAAAGAGCAATCAATGTCACTGAGCTAATGATTGGCTGTCGCTCATATAGGACACCGTGCTGATTGTAGGAGCCATTTTGTGTTTCTTGATGGCATGTTATTTAGTTTGGATATTTCTTGTGTATTATTTTCCACTAGGGGGTTTACATACATATATAAGGGACAGGGTAGGGAACAGGTAGTTCTCACCACACCAGCACTCATGTTACCACCAGCAGTCAGGAAAACCACTGGAAATGGTATGTTTTGTTCTTATTTTTTATACATCAAATCACTACAATAAACCATCAAGTCAACAAGAATTACGACTGGACTATCATGACTTTGATCTGCGTAAAACTTCCTCCCTGCCTGCCTGTTAATGGCAGTCATTGGAAAGGAGGATCAAAATTGGAAAATTGTCATTACACAGATATTACAGCTTGTTTTTCATGGAAGTTAGAAGTCAGTAGAGAAAGAAACACAGCTTAAGAGAATGGATTTTTACCCGTATGATTTGTTTCTTTAGTAAAAAAAAATACTTTTCTGTAAATTTAGGAAAGGAAACGATGTCATTTAAAAACTAAAATAGTTTGTAAAAATGTACTTTGTTCATGTTTCCCCCCCAAACGATTTAATTCAGAGGACATCCAGCAATTTGTATCCTTAGAAAATGTAACTACCCTTCCTAACTTGTATTATTTATTTTTTTTGGTCAAACAGGTTTGTTGTTATTAAACTGTGTGGTCCTTTCATTGAGTAGTAAACATATAGATGTCTCATGTAATTAGTTTATATTCTAAAGGAAACTGAGCCAGCAAAACAAGTCTGCAGAATTTAAACAGTTATGTATATATACAGGTTTAAACGTGTGTTCACACTTTCTTCTTCTTTCTTTCTCTTTTTTCCCAGGAGTCCAGCCTGCTCCGGTCACTGTGGGGCGATTTCAGGTCACGCCCAGTAAGGACATCCCTGCGCCTGATGTGACAGTAGCTGCCACACCTGCTGCAACTCAGTCTGCAGACAGCGGCAGCACCCAATCAGAGAGCAGCACAGAGGAGCAGGCGGAGTCTGAGACGAGCATGGGTACCTCCCTTACTATGTCCCCTCCTCAGCCACATCCACACAGAGGGCCGGCGGGGATCAAACAGGAGGTGGACGGGCCCGCGGGATGGGCTGTGAGCCCGGAGAAACAAAATCAGGACAGAGAAGAAGACGAGGGAGAAGAAGAAGAAGATGACGAGGAGGAAGAAGAAGAAGAAGAGGGGGAGGAAGAGGTCTTAGGGGAGCGGCAGAGGATGAGGAGGAGGACGAGAAGGAGGGCGTACAGCCTGAGCCTGATGGGGACGTCGGCAGACAGCGGTCTCTCTGTGACGGCTGCAGAGTCGGAGGGGAGGCTGTGGGACGGAGGGGTGGGCAGCCCTCAGTACAGCAACGCCGTCCATCATCTGTGGATGATGATGTATAACAAGAACACTCCCTACCTGAGCACTGACGACTCAGACAGTGAGGATGAAGACATGCTGGAGGAGCTCCAGGAGCTCAGAGAGAAGTAAGTGACAGCCGCAGATACAGAGAGTAAATCAGAAAGGAAACAATGACAACTGAGCTTTTGAAACTGGAGAGAATGGATCTTAACTAGATATGACATCTGTTGCGTTAACATGTCCGAGTATTTAACCAAATCCCTTGTTTCCTTTCCCCGATCAGACACATTGCTGAGGTTCAGGCTCTGCAGGCAGCACAGAAGAGGGAGATCGAGGAGTTGTACGAGAAGATGGGGAAGATCCCCCCCCCAGGCATCGTCTCTCCTGCCGCTATGCTCTCCAGCCGAAAGCGCCGCCTGTCCAAGGGGAGCGGCTTCCCCTCGTCCCGCAGGAACAGCCTGCAGCGCCTCGACATACTGCCACTCCAGGGTGAGGAAGAAATCCACTTTTTTTCCCCTCCATTTTGTCAGGAAAATGTTTGTGCAGGAATGAGTTCTCTGAAGCTTGCACTGGGCGTTTTCCTCAGGTATCATTAGGAGAAACTCTCTCGGAGGCAGCAGCAGCGGTTCCCAGGATAAACCCAGCAAAGGTGTCACCTTTGCCACTGACATTAGTAGAATGGTGAGTGCACATTGCATCAACATTACATAGCGTTTCTCTTTTTTCCTTTGTTTAAACTCGACAATAAAGATTTTCTTTCTTCTCATTTTTCTAGTAAGAAACTCAGCCAAGCATGCTGTATTTTTTCCTACCTCATCTAAAGTGTGACTACAGTGGTCAAACCCACGCAAGAGAAGGAACACTTTTCACTGACAAACGGCTTCTCTCCGCCGGTGTTCAATTACCTCAACGTCCAAATAAAAGGGTCATCAGTGAAGCTGGATCGTCGCAGGAACTGAAACATCCAGTCGTCCGCCCTCTTTCAGTCACATCTGGAGGATTTGTTGCAGCTGTAAGCGCAGAATACCTACGATGTTGTAGGAACCTTTTGTGCTCTCTTGTTAATAAACGTTCACATCCACTGGCGCAGTCACAGAATTCTGCAAAATGTCAAATCACAGGATGTTTTTCAATGTTTGTCTGAGGGATTTGTTTCTTGTTTAACGCAGTCAAATCATATTTCAGAGTGCTGCACTGACTATGACTTTGACACAGAATAATAATAGTTACTGTTTTCTCTTCTTGTCTGACAAAGTGTATCTTTACTTGCTGTAGTTTTGTATATGAAGATGTCTCAGCACCTGCTGACTGCACAGTGAATACACTCTGATCATTGCCTTCCAGGGGCCGTAGAGAGCAAGCTAGATGCTTTGTACAGTTTGATTAAAATATATCTTTTCTGAAGTTGTTCGGACACCCGAGAAGATGACCTTCATTTCTTACGCTCAGTCTGAATTTAGTGCAACATGAAGATGTTTCTGTAAAAAAAAAAAAAAAAGTACAAAGATGTCAATGGTTCAGTAAGAAACAGGTCTGTTAGCTCAGCACTTTCTTCAGTAGAAAGACTTATTGAATCTTTTAGTCTGCATTAAATGGTAGACAATACTACAGCAGAGACATCGCTCAATTTTCTAATTAAAATTATCTCTGTATTGATTAAATGTCCAAAATCAACCTAGGTTTTAAACTACTGGCTTTCCTGTTTATTGTAAATGTGTATATAGTAGAATGCATTTTTAGTTTTAGGAGTAAACTAAACCTTAATTCTTGCTCAAGCAGATTTCCTATTTGTCCCTTGTTCCGATAGATCAAACACCTTGTGCACTTTAGTCGATTAGTCCTCGATCCCGTCACACGTGTGGAGGAGACTGTGTTCACCTGAAGGAGCGCTGATGTATATTTCCTGTTCCACCTGAAGGAGGCAGAGCGTAGTCTCCAGCTCATTTTATGATCACCGTAATGAAGATCAACCCTCCGAGATTGTTTTTTAAACTAGTGCATTATGGGGCTTTTGACAGAGATCAGTCCAAGCTGTGAATGTGTAGACGTTGCCTTATCAAATATTCACAATTCACACTGAATTTTTCCAGTAATGGAACTCCTGTAAAAAAAAAATATTTTCAAAAGTTCATAATATATTCAAAGAGGTCTCAAAATTTTGAATGTAAATATATATAATGGTATTTCTTTCTGAAGCTGCTGCTGTCCTGCCATGCTGAATCTGTGCCTTTCCCTGACAATGTCTTATTTTATATTTGTACCTTTTGAGATTTGGTGGCTCGATCAGACTCCATGTATCAAATTTTGACAAAAATAAATGCAATTGTACAGAAAAACCAAATGTTTGGTCATCTTGTGTTGATGAATAAAAAAAGAAACTTGACTGTTTATAAAATCAAATACATTATACTTTTATTTTACAAATCATCGTATCGACATGAGTATGTTTTAACAGCTTGATAATGTGTCTTCTCAGCAGTGTCGCTTCATTCCCAGCTGTTAAAGGCAACTATAGATTAGGCATCATAAACTATGCAGATAGATAGGATACTCCTCTTGCACCGACTGAATCACATAATCAGGTTTGGAAACTTATCAGAGAAGGTGTTGTAGTTCCTTCAGGGTAGCAAATTAGGGTCAGTGGATTTCTCTTTTTCATAACAAGCAAGTTCACTTAAAATAAGTCAGACACAAAGTCGGCATCAAAACCACACAGCTCCCTTTAACAATCAGGGAAAAATAAATTCCAGTGCCGTCTAAACAATAAAAATGGGCTGACCCGCCTCAGTGGCATTATAGTGTCCATGTAAGTCCATTCTCTGTTAAGTGCGGTACAGACACACAGTCCAAAAACTTGTAGGCGACACAATGCGGCTTAGTTGGCACCAGTCTTTGGTCCCTGCAGTCTCCGAAGCTTGGCTTCCTCGTCCATTTCATCCATGATCCGCTCCTGGGAGACTGAGTAAAATGTGTAGCCGTCTGGCAGGGGAGCAAGTGGTCAAGGCAAATATTTGACAAAAGAATAAGATGACATGAAGGTAAACAGAAAAAGTTAGTTTAGACATATCCATATTATCCCCCTGAATTTACAACAGCAGACATAGTAACACCAATGGCAGAAGTTTAGTCTGTAGGGAATGGAGCTTGGCACCGGAGGGTCGCTGGTACCCAAGTCCACAGGTTTAAGTCCGGTTACGGATCACTGGGAAGTATGAAGGTTGAACTGATTGGTATGGAAGTTGCTGGAGGCTTGTCAGGTGCAGAGGTGCATTGAACCCCCAACAGCTCTGGTTAGCAGCCCCACTCTGACATCCTCCCACCATATAGCTCCTGTTTGTACATGTGTGTGATTCAGGACTCTTTGTGTGAAAAGCATGTCTCACAATAATAGAAAAAAAAAAAAACATCTTTTATATCACAGTTAAATTAAATTATATTTTTAAATAAAGAAAAGTGGTCAATTGAAACTAGTCTGTGAAAAAGAGTTATAGAAACCTAAATCTTATTTGATGTTATTTACCTACCCTTGTTGTAAGTCTCCATACAACCATCCATATCTGCGTGTGTTTCTTTATATTTTGTGTAAGTACGCTTTATATGACTCTGGTGTCTCTCACCAAATTGCTTTCAAACATGTTAAGCACTTTGTATTCCATTTTAAATGTATAAAAACTGCTAGTTAAATAAGGTTGATTTAAACCATTGCTAAAACAAGCAAAAACCTGCACCTGGAACAGAAAGCTTTCTAATGAATGGGACACTTAAAGTGATATTTCAATCTTTGCACGTTTCACTCAAATAATTCTGCTGTAAATAATGTCAGAAACCTGCACAAGAAAAACCAGCCTGCAGCTTTAATCACAATGGAACTACACAGGAAACCTTTAGCCATGCTAAGCTAACGTTACGTAGTTCACCTTGTGTTTACGTCAGTGTGCAGGACAAGGATACAGATCCCCAGCACGAGCGCTCCCACGGCGAGTCCTGTCACCACGTTTCGTGTCCGCAGCTGCTGCGTTTTCTTCTTCCACTGCTGAAGCTCGACCTGTCGGATGAAGTGCATTTGTTCCGCAGAGAGACCCGCTTTAGTCGGGTCTATCCTGGTTGCAAAGGGAGCGTTGGGTCCTTTCGGCGTCTTGTCAGCCATGTCTGCTCAGCTGCTGTGTAGAGAGAGGCTGGTCGCAGGAAGTATACGTAAAACAACGAACACTACGGTGGCCCGGAAGGTCTAACTGAACACATATTTCATAATTCACCCAAAACATTCCTACACGTATTTCATGATTGCCAAACACATTCCTAGATAAGAAAAAAAATAATCCTTAGACTCAAGAGTCCTACGGTGGCCGGTAGAGGTTTAATGCTAGTGCTATGATTTTATTTTCCTTTTATTATGCTACAAGGTGTATGATGAATGTGTATTAACCGCAGTAAAGTGAGAAACATTGGGTAAATAGCGCCATCTTCTGGACGAATAACGAACAGAAACAGCTGTTAACAAAAGTGTCCAATCCTTGAATAGTAATAATAATAATAATAATATATTCCGTAGTTTGAAACGTTAATATTTCTGCTTTCAGAGGGAAAACCGTTGGTTAGCTTCAGAGCGTTAGCTTTAGCACAAATGGCGAAACGGTTCTTGTCTTCATCGAAACACAAAATAAGTTACAAGTTTCGAGAAGCTTCTTTCGACCTGCTCAGTGATTTTCTAATTAATCTGAACAAAAGAAACAAAGACAACATTACAAATGTATCAAAGTGCAGCGGAACTTTCAAGAACAAGAAACTAATGGGTAAGTTAATGATATTTCACATAGCCTGGCTTAACGCTTCATATTTATGTATTTTAATTTTATTAGTTTTCAAAAAACATGTTAATATTTATTCATGCAATTATGACACTAATTGCGCTCTGACGTTACTAAATTCGGATATTTAATTTTTTTTATTCAGTTTTTTAATTGCATAACGAACAAACGGTAAAATTAATTTTAAACTGGAGTTTAAAATATTGAATCAGTTATGTGACAAAATGCACTTTTTTTTATATCTGCTGGGAAAGCCTTTTAATAATCGCGCAACAGCTACATGTTTTCATACAATATCCAAGTGAGCCTGTTACACTGTTCAATATGTTCTTAATTTTCTTATTACACAAACAGCTGTGACAATTAGAACCCCTTTACAACTGGATCAGGCTTCTTCCCCCTTATGAATTAATGAAGTTATACCATGTAAGTATTTTATTGCTACAGGTCTTCAAACTATAGTGTGAATTACTAACACTACTGACACAGAGAAACCCTAACTAACATATCCAGCAACATGCAGCGATGAAGTGACAACATGAGAATGAATAGACAGACACAGGTGAGGACAATCAGGCCAATGAAGACAGGAGGGAAACACACACAGATACAGGAGTAAAATACAAGAAACACTGGGGAGACTACAAACTAAATCATGAAACACTGAAGACACCAAGAACTGAAGAATATAACAAAATCAAACGAGCACATAAAGAAACACCAGGATGAAAATAATAAAAAGATGAAACTAGAAAACACACAAGAGAAACACTAAGATCAGAAATGACAAAATAAGGTTTGTATATGTGTGTTATCACAGTTTGCTGCAGTTTTAATAATTGAACACTTGGATTGAGTGAACGGCACAGTATTATATCTGAATGGTCCACTAAGCCTCGCTGTGCTCTACCCTGTCATTACTGATGTCTTTCTTTCACCTGGATGTGTGAGCCTTGTTGTTGTTGAGGCTAAACTAGTGGAGGGAGTCTCGCAGCTGTCAGGAGCAGTACATGGAGAGCAGTGAACAACTTTGGACCAACATCGATTTGTTGCCTTGTATTAACAGCTTCAAAACAATGACGGTAGTTAAGATACATTTACAGGGAAAGGTCTGTTATAGTACAAGTTCTATTCTTTAACTCTTGTTTGCAGGTGTTTGTGCTGCTGGCTCAACACATCATATAGGCGATAAATACCTTCATTTCTTTCAAAGTGACTGGTGGGCAGAGGAATAAGCTGTCCAGTAAAGTTGCAGTAATGCAACATTTTGATAATTGGGTGGCGTTGAGAACTCATCATGGTTGTGATTCAGTGTTTGCCGTTCTTGCACGGCTGTGATCTGATCGAGAGGAAGACGATCAGAAAATGAACAAACTAAAAGTGTGGCTCTTATGATTTCAGAAGTATTTTATTTCCTGCCGTCGCCGGCCTTGTGTGTCTATTCTGTAGGATGATTTGTACTTCGATCGATGATCAAATATGTTACAACAAATATGAACAACTTCAACCAAATGTGACGTAAACTAGACTCAAGATGACGGGCTCAAAAGATGAACAGCAATAATCTAAAGATAGTTTGAGACTAATGGCTCATACAGCATTAAACATTTAACATAACAACAGAATATCAGACTATGTTTCACCCCCCCCCCCCCACACACACACACCTTTTAATGTATGCATGATAATGCATTTAAATTGCTTCCTGTTCATGTATGTTTTAAACCTCTTTCAACTCCGTCTAGTCATGCAGAGCTCATGTTTCCACTTTGAAAAATGCTGTATATATATGTTTGTATTTGGTTCTCTTCATTGCTTTATGTGGATAGAATACATCTTCCTGATAACTAAAGAACTGAGGCTTGATCCACTGGCTGGATACCATGCCATTGAATTACTTCAAAGGTAAGAAGGAGATGCACGTTTGTCTGTCTCTGCTACACGCTGTGTAGTATTGGTTTATCTGTGAATAATTACCCCCCCCCCCCCCCCCCCACTCCAGGTTCATGGAAAAGCACCTGACGGATTTGTTCAGCACACGCACACCTGAAGGCGCGGCTGCAGATCCACCGAGAAGTTACGAGGGAGCCGTGTTTGACAAGCTCAAAGACAAGTTCCCTCTCATCATCTTCTCCTGTGTGCAACTAGCAAGCAAAATGTCTCTGCACAGTCATGTAAGTTCTGCACGTCTCCCACCTGACGCTGTTCAATACCTCTGTAGTAAAAAAGAAAAAGAAAACGGCAGTCACTTTCTCAAACATTTTCCAGATGATCGACACCAGCACTGCTGTTCGTTTCCTGCATTCAGCGGGCCTCAGTGTTTCTAAGGAGGCTGTCCTGGATTCAGAGCTGCTGGTCTTAAAAGGACTTGATTTCAGACTTAATGCCCCTAACCCGCTGACATACGTGGAGATCCTCCTGGAAGTGTTGGGTAAGCAGAACATGGCTAACATGAAGGCAAACATTGATGACGCTGAATGTGCTGAGTAGCTGTAGCAGACTTTTCATTGTGGATGAAACTTCCACAGGACACAATGAGCCGTCTGCCCCTGTGGATCATCTGTACCCGCTGTGCCACCACGTTCTCCAGTTCGTCAGCCTTCAGAGGACCGCCGTCTATGACTCCTTGTTAGCGACTACCGTTCAGTGGGGCAGCCCGTCCACAGAACACAGGTATAATGTTCCTCTTAAAGGCACTATTCTTATTTTTTGGCAACAGGTGGTCAAAGTGAAGAGGGGAGATGCTGCTGACCTGAGTTGTGTTACTGTTTCTTATGGTTTATACATATTATATTGTTTTTTTTTGCTGCTTTGTAATATTTACCGTGTCTGCTTAATCACACAATGAACCCTTTGCTAAACAGAGAGAAGTTTGTGACAGTGACCGAAGACTACATGCTCCTCGGCGTTTGTGTCATCGCCGTGGCAACATTCGTCCTCTATGTCAGGAAATACGAACAGGTGAAACGCTCGACTTTTTACCCCTTCCTAAATCTCGCCTACATCGCCGCCACTCACGTTCAACATTTCAGACAATATGCAGCCATGTTAAAGTAAATCAGCCTCCAGTGGAAGTGCGATCTCAACCTGTCACCATGCCTTCTACACAAACGTCTTGGAGTGATCTCAGCTTTCTTCAATTCGCTGCAGGTGGTGGAGGAACTGAGTCACATCACAGGAATCTCACCGAAGAGCATCAAGGATCTTGCTCGTGTGACACTGAAGCACATTGTCGGGGCCAGTTCTCCTGAAACATTTACTTGACATTGCCTCGTGCTGCATTATTATCCCACTGTTGAATGTCCACTTTATTTTGTAGTTGTGAAGTTGGTGCAGACATGTTACTTTGATTAAAACAAGCAGCTTGTGTTTTGATTTTTGAATTGTATCATCTACACTCACTCACGTCCTTGCTCCACACAGGTTCTTGTTTTTCATGCCGTGTAACTTTGATTCCTTTCTGAACATCGCCCTCCCTCTCTCTCTCGTCTCTGAAGCTCGGGGAGATTGCGACACGTCTGTCAGCTGCAAGAGGCACCACTCTATTGATGACACGAGGATGCCCTTTTTCTTCCTCAAAGAGAGAAGTGAGACTGTATCTATCAGTACGAACAGATGCTTCACCTGAAACTGAAGTACTTATTTATGTAAGTGAAAGACTGCCGGCTACGTAGGATATGTGAGAGGTTTGCAGAGGCCGAGCTTGACGGAGAAAACGTCCTTGGTAAAGCGATCAAGTCACTTAGTCTTTGTGTATCCTGCCTGGAGGCTGATGACTCATCATCTTCCTCTTCCTGTTCAGATTCACCGGACAGTGTATAGAATGTGGAAAGATGTTAGACACAGGCGATGCCTCTCAGGAAGTTATCCTGAGCCTGGACGAGCCTCACAGTGTTTGTTTTGTTGTGAGGTGTCTCATCTTGTTCTCGCTCCTCGGGATGTCTTGGCTTTGTGTTTGTGTTCCTGCTACCCCATGGGTGGATCCATCGAATACTCTCACATGCTCTGACCTGAGCTTCTTGTGATACTTTGCAGGGTGTGCTGACTTGCCTTGGGAAAGGAGATGCAACAACAACAAAAAAAAAAAGAGAAGCTGTGGTCTAAATTATAGACTTAAAGAAACCATATATATTGGTTTGCAAAAAAAAACAGATCAGGTATGAAGTTACAGAAAAATGTTCTACAGAAGCAAATCAATATTTCTTTAAGCACACCAGGTGGTGAGAAAACTGGCCAGTAGCATCCTGCCTCAGCCTGCCCAGCAAATCCTAGAAATGGTGCATCTGGATGCCAGGGGCGGCTTCCCTCTGTGGGGAATCTTTGAAGTCCTTGCTGAATCTGGAGTTATGCTCTGGGTTGCACTGGAGAGAATTTGAAGGCAGGACACTGAGCCTTTATTCCACGGCTCTCCGGCTCCATTGAAGCACATTTCTCAGAGCTGCAGGGGGATGACTGCAGGGGGGGCAGGCAGAGAGGTTTTGGAGGGTCTTGGAAAGCTTTGAAAAGGGAAGTTGGATAGCGGGTATGTTCTACAACTGGTGGACTTTCACATTCTATATGAAATGTGTTACAAATGGTTTCCTTCAGGGACGTTTCTGCAGCTGACTGGGAGAGTGTTGAGAAAGTCTGCATTTAAGGAATCTCTGGTTTCATCTCCGTCTTGTCCTCTCTCTCCAAACTTTGATCCAGGATTTTCACCGAGCACAGATTAAAGAGACAATGAGACGGGAGACAGCTGGATAAATGTTTTCTGTCAAACCATTCTGCAACTGTCAGTACATCACAATCCAAATCATGTTGTTTTCTTTCTTCCCCCGACTGAGATTTTCAACACGCTGCCCCCCTTGAATTTGAGATGAAAATTCTAAAACCCAAAGTTACAACACAGCAGGTCGGTATAGTGTAGTGTAGAAGTATATTGTTATGCTCATATACAAACAGGTGTGAAATAAACCTGGGAAAACCAAGGCTGCAGCAAGGGGTAACACCAGTATCCACTGTCAGGTGTTTGGTTTGTGTTGGAGGTAATGCTACAACCTCAGACATGATATGCACAAGCTGTTATGATGCGACGCCTGTTTTAACCTTATGAAAAACACTTCCTTTTTGCATTCATCATCATATTAGCTGCATAGCATTTGACATTTGAAATCAACTGAACATTGAAGACAAAACAGCAAGGTCACTATTGATTTGTGTAGAAATCAAAAATAACAAATGTTTTTATTTAATGTAGCTTTTTTGTTTCTTTATGGTTTTGTATTTACATCTGCACAACGCTTGTTTTCGCTCTGTGTATCAATCAATCATTATTTGTTCAGTGTTGTCTCGAGACGCTTTACGAAACAGCATGTGGGACAACATGCAGGCAGGATTTCTGCTTCGTAATGCTCACGTTCCTGTTGTCAACACCAGCGGTGATTCGAGGATCTGTGTGGGGCCCTGTAGGCAAAAGTTATTTCAGAGGTCCTCCTCCCACTGGTGCTTAGCAGGTCAACCAGAGTGAATGCAGCCAGATGGGGCCCCCTGAGGGAGGTTTTCTACTGTCATTGCAAAATTAGCACATTTTGGGTCGCCGCTTCGGTCCAACGTTTCTCAGCCCTCTGGTCTGGAAGCAGTTGTCTGTCTTGCCTGGTCCACCCTTTTATTGCCACTCAGGTGGAGATGGCAGCAGGCCGTGCGTGAAAGAGGACGCCGATGGTTATGGAGTGTAGACAGTCCGATGGTGGCGGCTGGGCAGAATAAGTCAACCTCTCTTGCTATTTGGACTCAAGATGGCGATGCAACGGATGTTAGCCTTGGTATGTTGTTGCACATTTTCAATTAAAAAAAACAAACATGTAAACCTCTCTGTAGTCTCACAGTCTGACAGAAAATTTCATGTTAGAGTGGTTTCGAAGACACTGACTGCCATCCCACATGTAGCTGTGCCACAAAAGGTTGAGCCCCGATAGATTAGCACAAGATCCAGGGCCAGGATTCATCGAGTTGCTCTTTGACTTCTCTGGCTCCCCACAACTCTGCTGATCTCCTCACAATCTTCTGTAAGGCTCCATTAATCTCACCTCCCCTCGCTGTCTGTCTGAGGCAGATCGAGCTGCACGCTCACCTTTTACTGTTTCTTCATTTTTTATTTTCACGCAGAAGAAAAAGTACAAGGGAAGACGGAGGATTCTCTGGTGGGATTTATTCCAACGCCAGTGGAAGCATGCAGGTTTTGCAGAGGTTGGAGGGGCTCGACTGCGACCACGTCGTCCATCACACTCACACTGACAGGAACTCTGCACCACAACCAGTTTCCAGGGCCTCCCTCAGGTATTTCTCATTACCATTTGCAGAGAGGAAACCTTTTAAATTACAAATATGTCCTCTGGTGGGTTTCTTACAGTGTGTCTGCCAGCTGTGGGATATATTTAGTTACATCACTCTCAAGCTGAGTTGTATGATGTTGGTTTGTCTTAATCTTGGAAAATGTCAACCGTGGAAGCAAAGGATTACATTCTCTCTGACACACTGGTGAACATACAGTAGGGTTCACCGTACAACAGGTCAACTTAATAGAAGACATTTTACAGCCTGTGACAAAGGTGAAAGCTTCACTTCAGAGATATGACATCTTGCGTTGTATAAAATCAACCCAAATAAGGAGAAAAGGAGTTGATGATTTGACAGGGGAAGAAAAGCTTCAACAGAGTTTTCTTGATAGCTCTGTGCAGACCAACCAGAGGGAAAACAGTCCTGTGAAAATGTAGGTTCAAAACAATTTCAAATAGTTTGTTGATAAGAAAAAAATCTTAAAATCAAACAAACTCACATGCCATCTGAAGGCGAAATGTCCCCAGACTTAAACTGGAAAAAGCTGAATAAAGTGACCCAACCGTCTACAATGAAGAATTCTATATCAACAAATCTATCGCATTAGTGGTTAGGAATGAATCATGATTCATAAGACTTTAAGTAGATTAGAGGTAATGCCTGATAAGCACATTATAATTAACTTAATAATCATTGAATCAGCACTTGTGTGAGGGTAAGTAAAAAAGCATTTAAAAAAAATAAATAACCAACAATCATTTTGACCAAATTTAAACAGTATAATTGTTCACAATACATATAAATAAACATGTTTTTTTTCCCTTTAAATGAGCCTTTCAGCACAAACATGTACAGTTAAATTTTGATAAATTAATGTAATGCCTCTGGTCAGCTGAGAGCCATTTACGCCCCAATCGAGCAATGTGTGTATTTAACTTCCCCCTATACAGTTGTCCCTGATTGTAATTCTGGCTGATAGGCCTGTAATTGTATTGACTGATTATGGAAGAGGTCAGGATAAATGTCTCTTTCTGGCCACCCTTTTGTCCATCTATCATTCCAAAAGTCAAATGCCATGATCTGCAGGGGAGAGGAATTGAAGTTTGATTGGCATCGACCTTGTTTCTCTTGCATAATTATGAATGATTTAGGTATTAGTGCCTTCTTTCATCATAAATAATTCATCAAGCCCGCCCTCCACCCCCACTGTATCTTTGCTCCTCTGCTCCTTCTGCTCGCCTGGGATCTCAGCTGTGTCAAGCTGGTCGAAGAAAACCGATTAATACCGGATATTGATACCACTGCAACGAAAAATAGAAGTCCAAGGCATGCAATATTGGGTTATTTCTTTAATATTTACCCAAGAGTCCAGGTTATTTACTGTTAAAAAAAAAATCTGAAATAGCCTATTTGTCAGACAGTGTCAACTCCTCCTTTGCGCCTTTACGAGACACCATAATGATCCAAGAAACTTCCGTTATATTCTGTTATTTAAAAACATGCTATTTATAAAAAACGTCGAAAATGTGCACAGCCTTACAGGAAATATAGGAGGGATTTTGAATTAAAATGAAATAAAATGAAAACTATACTAAATACTATATATTTTAGGTTAATAGTATTTTTGGTGAGTAATATTTTTGTAAGTGTTCGGTCGTTTTGTACCACGTCCCGCGTTAGTGTTTTTATTTTGAAAAGACCCACCGGAAGTGTCGTGTTCGATGGTTTTCGCGAACTTTCCCCAGTGATTGGCAGGTCAGCGCTCCATGTTGCGGCGCTGCGTGGCACTGGGCACTGACTGGCTCTTACTGCAGCGCACACACATGCCTGTAGTTGTGAATGGCCCCCCCCACCGACACTTGGCAGCACACTTGGCGGGCGGGAAGTCACTGTCAGTCCGGGCACTTCTTACCTGCTGCCTGCTGCAGACCGAGGTTGCGCAGCGGTACACCCATGGGTGTCGCTACTGTGACCGTCTTGATTGCTGAGCGTTGCCGCTTTTGATCCGTGCAGCTATTTTCAGAGTCAGTCTAACTCGCGCGAGCTATTCCGAACGTGCGTCCTGCTCGCGCTGTCAGGATTGAGGAGCCGCACGGAGCGCTGCAGCAGACCCGGACCCGGAGCGAGCAGGAGAGGCACGGATGTGATGCCAAAGCCGGACCAAAAAAAATAAAGGTTCAAGCCTGGGAAAGGTAACCTGTCCACTTCTTTTTAATTTTTTTAAAACACTTCCTTTATTTTCTCACCTGCTCCTTTTAGCATTTGAAAATAAAGTTGATTATACAGTAGCGAGCTGTCATTGTCTTGCAGCAGCTCATATAACCTATAACGCTCATATCCTGGCTGGCTGCTTGTAGTCAAAACCCAGCCAGCCAGCTAAGCCTATAAACACCCCCAGCAGTGTTTAATGAGATTGACTTAGCTGGTCTTATTGTACACAATTACACTTTTTGTATCTGCAGATTGCAACATGTATAATGTATTTACAACTAATGTATAGTACAGACTTCAACATATGAACATTTATTTTTCTCTAACGTTACACTGATTATTATTATTTATTGTATTCATACATTTGATTTAAAGGCCAAAAAGTCTGCCACAAAATTGTGTTGGATTTAAATCGGGTGTCTTGTGTCTAACATGTTTATTGGATTTAAAGGTCGTAATGCATCTGTTTGTTCTCAGATCAAAAGGCATGTTGGCTCCAAATGCAAACTGAGCCTACATGATGTGCTTTGTGTGCAACTTACAGCATGTTCAACGCATACAGTTTGAAGGTATAGGGGGGGGGGGGGGGGGGGGTTACCCACCTAGACAACAAGCCATCCATGAAGAAAAGAGGTTTATATGGAAGAAGCTGTTCTTACTTGTTCAATGGCTTCAGGCCAGAACCTGCCTCACTCTGCATAGCCTATTATCTGACATCTGGTCCTCCTCGACAGCGACTTATGTGGTAATAGTATGTTTCAACAAAGGCTGTTAATCTCTGTAATGCCTGTTGTTTGGAAGGGGAAAATGCTTATTTCCCTTTGATCACAATCAACACGGTATATATGGTGGAGACTGAGTCGACTTTAGATCGGGGATGTTGCCGTTTGTTGAAGATGTTTTGTATTTCGGTTATGTGTTTAGGATTAGACGAGGTGCAGATTTGTAAACCTGTCATGGGGAGAAATGTGATTTTTTAGGGCGTAGCACGCAAACACTGTTACTGCTGTGATAAAGCCTTTTTCAGACAAATAGGTCTGCAGACTGGTTAAGATTTGGGTTCCAGTACTCATGGTTTTTGTATGAGGCTGGCGGGGATTGCTGTCTCGCAGTACTTCTTTTTTTTTTTTTTAATTCATCATTCAAGTTCTTGGTTGTCAGCTCGGCTCGGCGTAGATAAAAGACAGTCATCCTCAAAGCGTTCTCTCTCTCTCTCTCTCTCTCTCTCCTCACAGCAATGACACGCGCTTGTTCTGCTTCTCTCCCGCTACCACCACTCCTGACACACATCTGGGAGTTCACAGCGTGGAGGTTTTCCATTATGAGATCACTGTGTTTTTCTTTTTCACTCGACCAACCCTAAACTTTTTTTTGTCTTTCAGTGCTTATCGCTCTCTGCTCACGGTTAGGGATGGGGGGGGGAGGTGGTGTTGGTGGTGTTGGGGGGGGGGGGTGCAGTGACAAGGCCTTGTTTTTTCCACAGTCTAAGCCAACACAGTCCCTCCTGTCACGCTCACTGACAGGCCAGAGGTCAAGACAAAAAAGATTCTGCTTGGAGAGAGTGGGTGAAGGCTTTCTGTGGAGCTGAAGCTGACACAGTCTTTTTTATAAATGTTCAATATGAATAAAACATGCCTGAAATCTTTGAATCAAAACTAACGCCACAAGGAAGACACTTTAAATCCACCCTGTCAGGATTGCAATCGAGTAGAAGAGGCTGATCATTAAGAGCAAAGGTCACTTTCTGTATTTTAACATCGATTATGCAGCAACGTCAGAAAGAAAATCTCAGTTTGCGTCTCAGCGAACCATCCATGCTGCATGCCATTAACAAAAAAGCTGCTTGTATATCCTGAATAATAAGATTTTTGTTGGTTTTGTTGGTTGGTATCTGTTTAGGTATCTGTTGGAGTCGTTGATTTTCAGTTTGCTCCCAGCCTCGCTCTTTGTAAAGAGACAAAACCATCAAAGTGAAATTTCCAGAACAGTTTGACGGAAGAACGTGACATCGTCTGGTGTTTGTTTCCACCTTCTAACACTCGATCTTTCTCTTTTTGTTTAGTTTAGCATAACCAGGTTTGTTCCCTCACACATCACATGTTTGTGTAACTATGGCAACGGAGGTCTCCTAACCTTTGAAAAAAAGCCAGTCATTTAAACCCAGACTATGACCTAAATCTAAGCTTAAAGCCAAATGTTTTTGAATCGAAACCAAAGCTCTCTGTTGCGAGCTCATAAAACCTGATGTATTATTCTGCAGTGATCCGGAGCTCAGACAAACAAGATGCTGCTGTGGATCAGCGCATGAGTGCAGAGGGCATAAACAGAAACATACTGCGTTTCATTTGGAGGTTGTTAGAACAAACAAAGAATGAACAGTTGTTATCAGTTAGCTGTAACCGAATTCAGCCACAAGGTTTCATTTTTAACTCACGATGTGAAACTCTTTGTTTTGACGAGCGAACCTCGGCTATCGTTCTTTTCATTTGATATGCTGAAGTTTTTACTCATCCTTTAAAATGCTGAGGTCAGAAACCTGCTGAAGAATTCTCGATGGAACAGACAGGTGTGTACATAAGGCGCCATGTTTGATTCTCCCCTGTTTGTTCTGTCCGGGCAGAAACATGAAGCATCTGTGCGCTGAGAAGAAACACGCTGCATGTCTGTCCTGTCTCCATGACAACAGGTCTGTTGACAAAGGCCGCTGTATGACCGACACTGCTCCATTACTTTTGCATGTTTTGATAGTATATATAATTTAAAAAGGAAAAGTTTGAGTGGAGTCCAATCTTAATTTGGGAAGAATCAGTAGATAGACTTTTAATGAGGAAATCACATTCAGTGTGTTGAAAACAGTCGATTGTTAGAGTCAGATAAAGCCGACCCTCTGAAGTTTTTCTTTAAAAGTCGCCAGCAGCTCTTTCGAGACAGTTTTATAAAACTTGTCGGAGTTATAAATATATATATCTCAGGCGACACTTCGTGTTCTTTTCAAGTGGTTCGAGTTCATTTAGAGACCTCAAGAGCGCTTTACTGCCTTTTGAGATATTGAGACTTCGGTTGTTAAAATGACTTAAACCACTTTGTTTGTTTCGCAGGTCTGACTAAGGCTTTATGTCGAATCGGCTCTGAAAGTGTGCGATTGTTCCAGTTCAGGTAGTCAAACTTCTCTGTCCTGTGATTCTCTTCGACACCTCGTGTTTTACGATGAGACTATCTCTGACACAACATTTCAAAAGGACTAAAAGCTCTCCATCCAGATTTTGAAGCAAAAGCTGCTGAGAGTAAAAAAAGAGTGAAAGCTGTTTAAAGTGCACAGAGAAGAAGCAACGTTTAACTTCCAGGTGCTGCTTAGACTGTGCGAGCGACTGCGTGCAACGTTTAGTGAATAAAAAACGTGAAACGATGACACATGCAGCATTTGGTGCCGAGGATGTCACGTCATTTGGTTTGCTTTTGAAACTGGCATCAATATTGTTTAATTTTTACAAGTACAATATCAGTTTTTAATAACTGACAAATAGAGACGTGATCGAGTATCAGTATCTGTCTGTCTGACATCGAGAACGCTCTCACTGTCTCACTTTGAAGACGTTCAGGCTGACCTGTAAGAAGTGTCCCCAAATCGTCTCCATGACAACGTTTGGATGACATGGAACAGCTCTCTCTATAGAGCACAACTCTTGCACTTTATTTAACTTGTAAAACCTTCCAGGTGTTTCTGCTTCCTGTTTGAATATGAAGCCAGCTCAAAGTTCACATCTCTTTGGACTCATTTGAGTTTTTAATGCATTTTTCATTTATCGTCTTTTTGATCTTGCAGTTAGAAATGCAATGCCAGCTGTGTGCATGCTTACATAATACCAACAATAACAATATTTATTAGGATTAAAAAAACTGAATTGATATCTGTTCATATGTCTCGGATTCAGAAATTGAGAAAAAGTGGAGCGATGCATCTATTCAGCTTTAAACCATGGAAACCAGGAGACGTGAGTGGAAACCATGAATGTACTGTGGTATAAATAGTGTGATCATCAGTTCAGAAAAGAACACGGTGCAAAGGGAGCTGAAATTGATATTTTGATCATAATTTATTTCCTTCTTGGTCAGTAAGTCAATTCGAAGCCCCGAGAGTGGGAGGGCAGTCATATTAGAAAAGCAAGGCGAAGGAGAACACGGCAATAACGTTTTACACTGTGTGCTGGTGGAAAGACGTTCTGCTTCTCAGAGACAAAGACAGAAGCAGCAGATACGTGTGTGTGTGATGCTTGGAAATCTGAGGATAGAGATGTATTCCTGGTAGCCTGTAAAACTCTGTGAAATTGCCTCATTTGGAGGAGACGCTGGTGCACTGAACTCCGATAATGAGGGACAGATTCTCCCCAGGCGTGTCCCTCATTTTCTGTGTGGCCCTTTGATTATGTAATAATGATGCGAAAAGGCGTCTTCTCCGCGCCTCATTCTTTCTTGTTAGCGAGCGGAAGCGGGGAGTAAGCCGGGGACGTTTCATCTCGGGCTGGCGTCGAGCTCTTGCTTAGCTCCCTTTTGTCTCCGTTGCTGCTGGAAGTCGGTGACATTTATTGAGCGTTTCTCACCTACTTGTACCGACGCTGCCTTTGACTAGGCGGAGACGATTTTGATGCTGGTGTCAGGAAACATGCCCTCCGTTACTGCAGTTGAGTCTGAAACAACAGAGGTGGTTCTGGGGGATTATTTTTCACAAACACCACTTCACATAGCCGTCTGTGGGTTTGTTACTGCAGGAGAGTGCTTTCAACAAAAACCACAACGACTGCGCCGTAGTACTTTTAATATATGAGCTTTTCGCATGGGAGAGGTTTACAGTATGATTTCAAAAAAACAAGTCCAACCAAAATGAATTCTAAGGAAGCTGCTGGTGAGACTGTTTTGTATTCGTGTACATGTTGTTGCCTGCTTTTTCTTCAAAGGAGACAAAAATACACCTTAAAGAAGAATCCAGCGGCTCGACAGAAATCCAGCCAGCGGATCAAAGCGTTTTAGTGTTTTTCGCCCGCGATGTACAAGGGAGGCTATTATGATACGTCGGCCCGGTTGCAGTTTCACAACAATAAGAGAGAGCAGAGCATCAATAGATTATAAACTTGTGTTGGAGTCGGCCTGCTTTTCACATCGTCACTTTTTGCCTCTGGCAGGCGCCTTCGTTCAGTCGCAAATGAGAGATTTTTAAAGTAGTGGGGCAGCGATTACTCCAGCAAGGTTTGTAATAAGAACGACTTTATGAAATCAAACGGGCAGATGGAGATTTATTGTATCTTTTATTGATACTCTCATCTGCTGCAGACTCTCATCTGCTCATTAACTAATGACTGATATCATTCACTACGAATCTGAGCTTTTTTCTTTTTTTGTACTATAAATCTTTTAGTCTATTTAAGCGGTGGGACAAAACATCCATATGCCAGTATGTCATCTGGATTTCAGTTTGAAAAAACCCCCAAAAAAGGCATTCGAATTTTAACCTGTGTCGATACTCCATGACTCCTTACAGTGGACCTTGTAACATGAATGAGAGTAACGTAAACGACATGTCATTGAATGGAGAGGATGCTGAGCGTGGGATTAGGGTCGGCTCACTCGGACTTGCTGCGGAGTCGGAGTGAATAATAACCTTACATTTAATAAGCTGAAAGTAGGAATGCTTTTGCCTGACAAATCAACAAGTCAAATAATTGATTCTCGAAATATTCTGCAATGAACGTTGGGGTTGATTAATAGACGATGCATTGCAGCTCCGAACATTATAAACAAACATTTTCCTCTGCTGCGCCGTGTGCCAAACATCTACAACTACTAACCATTAACAGTGCTAATCGAGACTTTAAAAAGCATCCAAATGGCACTTCTTTGGCATGACAGCGTGGACGTATAGCATGATCTTAAAGAAGCTAATAAGGAGTGAAAGAAGCTGACACACGGCAGCGTGCTCATATTGATGTATTGGTGTGATGGTGGACTGAGAGCAGCAGCCTGTTCTTGCTGAGTCTGGGTTGTGTGGGAAGTCATTTCTTCCCATTTCCCCATAGTTTGCTCCGACATATTTCATATTGGCAGTTACTGCTGCGACTGGAGTCTTTGAGCGTATTGCTGCATTGCAGCTTTAATGAAATCAAGTTAATCACTTCTCTGTGGACGAGAGGAAGTGTAACATGTATCCTTTTATGCGTGCTACAGCTAACATTACATGACATTACCTGATTCTGCCAAGATGACTTGGCTGTTAGATAACAAAGATTGGCTATGCGGCTGTATCCAATCAGTCTGCCACTCAAAGTTTCCTCCGGGGAGCTGAGGATCCCTGTTAGCCTATTAGGCAGCTGCTTGAGCCAGCCCCAGCTGCTGAGAGCAGATAAATGGCAGAGTATTCATCAGGCTTGAAGGCTGTGTCTCGTAGCTTGAACAGCAGCTATGATACCAACAACCTTCACTTGGCAACACTGTCGAGAGCTACCAATGACCTCAGTTACCCTTCCTCTTTCTTTCTGTAAACACGCACAGTTCTTTGCACACCAGTGTTGTCGTCCTGAGTTGCTCTTCCCCCTTAATGACAGAATACATCTATTGTCAATGCCTCCCAACATGACACACTCCCTGCCTTCAGGCATAACATTATGACCACCTGTCTAATCCATTTCAATCCAATACAGCTGCTCAGGCATAGTCTTTCTTTTATAAAGCCTCTGCATTAGCATGAAGTAAAAGTAAAGGAAAATTGTCGTGAAATATGCTCCTTATATTTAATATTATTACTTTATAACATAACATACATGAAGAGGCAAATTATGTATTTGGAATAGTAGAAACACTTCATTGCACTGCAATAAACCACCACCATCCTGACAACTCTTAGAACCATAAAGGAGAACTTTGACCTTTCTGAACATGGCAACCAAAAGGGAAAATGCAGAAGCATCATAAAAGTCGATTTTATGGGCCGGCTCTTGTGTGGGGTTGCATTAAATTGCACAGGTGAGAATAATGTTGTGGCTGATTGGTGAACAGGTGAACAGGATACCTTGAAAACATGGTTCAAGTGCAGGGGCGGTTTAGAGTTTGGGTAGATTTCAGCGCCAGACTTCGTAAAGTTTGGACCAAATTCTGGTGACTTGGGCTTAAATATGTATTTAAGGTCCTTAAGTAACGTAGACCTGCATGATAGGCTGAAAATAGCCATGTGATGTAGCGCTGTGCTGAAAAAGACGATGTGGTACAGTATCGTTATTTGGTCCTTCCAAAAAACGTATCGATGCAGACGTCACAGAATCGATGTAGCTGCAAAGATGTGATGAAAATCGCCCATAATGCAGTTCAGGATAGTTCTGGATGCTTGAAGCTGATGCTAGCTAACAGCTAACCTCTGATTGATCAGCAGCAGTTCATTTGTAAAAGAGATTAATTTTTGATTCAGCAGACACAAAGAAATGCAGGTAACCTTAGCAATGCAATTGTTGCATTGCATATTTCACTCACATCGTGCAGGCTTACTGGCCAATCGGCTCTTCTGATTCCCACTCACTATTTAACTGTTGATTTTTTTTTTTCCTGTTGAGGTCAGTTTCGCTATTGTCCCTGTTATTCTCTTTCACGACATCTGGTGTCGCTGTTAGCAGATTAACAGGGACTTTTCCATCCTTCATGAAGGCTGTGCATTGTTACCGTGCGCTATAATAGCTCCAAAACAAGACAAATGGGTTACCAGCACGGCACCTACTGAATGCTTGAACATTGACCCCGCTGCTGCCAACGCTTTGTAAAGTGATCCGTGGGCAGGCGTCAAGTTGTCAATGAAACACTATGTGCTCTGTCGTACATAAATAGTGCCACTGTTCCTGTGTGTGTGTGTGTGTGCGGTGCCCAGTCAGTGGTGGGAGATGGGGGGGGCCCCCGCTCTGTGATGTGAAGTGCCATTAACGGGTTAACTTCATTATAATTAGCCAGAGATTTGTGTGACTGTAGAACATAGTGGACACGTTGTTGATAACACAGCTGCCTCCATGTGGCTTTGTGTGCTAAACAGGGTGTGACGATGAGCGTAGGAGTGAAGGAGAAAAGGATCTCATGAGAAGTAGCATTGTTTGGAGTCTGGGAGAGAACTTTTCAATGATGCTCTTTGTGTTAAAGAACTACAAGCGACACATAGCTGATGATCATGAACGAGGATTCAAAGACAGATGATGTGCATTTTAACCTCCTGTCATCTCAAAATGTTCTTTATGACCTTGGATGTGTTTGCAGAGTCAGTTATTAGCCAATAAGAATCCAGCTACCCATGTGTTAAGGCAGAGAGCTGTGTACAGGTTTACTCCCATGCATTGATTTATGAACAGTTTTTGTTCACATTGCACATTGATGACTTTCTTTTCTCATCAGTTGTCAGCAGGGTGTGCTCAGGTTCCATCTTTAAATTTATCTCAGATCGTCGTCTCATCATTTAGCACTATCAAAGCCAATTACTCTGCATTTCAATGATGATGGCTCGATTCCACATACCTTTGCAAAGGTTGTCTGTGGTACTTAGAAGTTTTTGAAATCGGGCCTTAAAGTACTGTGTGACCATCAGTCCTTTTCAGGAGTCTCCAGTCAAAACAATGTCGGTATAAACCTCTGATTGTCTTACTCGAAGTAGTGAGTTATTGTTTCGTGCACAGGACAAAAAATTAAACACCGGAAGTCACATACACACCTGATTCAAAAAGCCAGGTTTTTTTTACAGCAGAAGTAAACATGCTTACAGCCCAGTTTAAAAAACAAAATTGGTCTGACTAAGTCACGTCTCGATCGACACATTTAAGCTGTTCAAGCTTAAACATTTGGAACATGTCGCTAAATATTTGCCAGATAAAACGTCCATAAGTGCACAATATTAAGATTTTACTTTCCAGACGTGTACTTTTACATTTTTTGGGCACAACAAAATGCATGAATTTGTTTCTAAAGGAGCAAAACACTCTGCTGACTCTGCTTTACTAAACAAACTGAATGCAGTGCCCACCAGCAATAAATTGGATTATATGAATCAAAGCAAAGTGAAGTGGTCCTTGTGCTGCATACGGTGACTCTGGAGCCCTGTGATGCTACGTGGCACAGCTTGCAGGCTATTTTTAAGAATCCTTTTTCAGCCAAACTATTGTAAGATGGTTTTACACATGCCACGCACACTTGTAAATTTCAAAAAGGAAAGTGCACGCACATGGGAAAGAGGTATTCTGTTTTCTCAGTTCAGCCAAATGTCAGAATGCTGACCACAGTGTTTGCAGCTGCATGGGTTTGTCCTCTGCAAATGAAGGACCTTTACTGTGAGATCTACACAACTGCACAGGGACTTTATCTAACTAATGGAAAGATCCTGTATTTGTGTATAATTGCTTAATATTCTCTCTGAGATTGTCTTCAAATTGAATTAAAACCCTTTTAAGGATTTCCCAGTATTCCCTCCAGATATGAAAAGAGAAATGGCCTCGCTGATGGAGTCCATAAGAGGCAGCGCCCGGGCCAGTTTCCCTGAGTGGCTGTCCTCAAACTTGTTTTAAAGGTATAGAGGAGTGGTCTTACTGCTTAGCCTCCAGTCACTAAAACATGCCCTTGTGCAGACACGAGAGTTCATTGTGTTAGCAGTCAGAACATAGAGTCCCCTTTCCGAGTCTGTCTAAAAATACCCCACACCACCTCAGCCCCAAACGACACACCGAGGGGCAAATAGAAAGGGAAGCTGCACGAGGCGAGATGAATAAACATGCAGCACTGAGCAAAGCTAAATGCATTTTCTCTGCAGCGCGCTCTGCAAGAGTGAAACTAACTAAGCTAGTAATTCAGGCAACTGTTGGAGCCTCAGAGATAAGAGCTTGGTGCAGCTTGTGTTAAAGTATTATCTATTGAATAATAATGAAAGAAGGAAGTGCAAGGCTCTTTTCGCACAGAGTACAGTCTTATTTACTCTCCTAGGCCATTCCTTTATGAAGGCTAATAATTAAACAGCGCTTATCAGGTTGTGCGATCCCCTGATCCGGTTCCCTTTTCAGTGCAGCGATAGATAGACGTACTTTATTGATCCCAAACTGGGACATTGTATCAGGGCACCTTTTTGTACGACGCTGCCTTTATCTGGCACCTCATCAAACAAAAAGTCTTTAATGCTGAAGAAAGTCTCCGTTATGTATTCTCAGTCTGGGAGTGGTTTTCCCACGTTCAGTGACAGTCAACACTTTAGAGTTGCCCTCTGAAGCCTGAGGTACGCACAGTTTTTTTTTCTTTGACATTGTCCTTCTGATTAACTCAGCTTTATCGGCCTTTGAAGTCTCACGCTAAGTTTCAAAGTGACACTTAACACTTCATTTTCACAGCTAAATGCACTCACGGCTCTGTCTCCCCTTGCAAAGAACCCAAAACTCAAATCCTGCAGACTCCGCTTGCCATGTCTCGTCTGATTCACAGGATGTAGAAGGCGTGGATAATCTGCTTTTTATTTTCTATTGATTTCAGATGGAAGTGCAGAAAAACCTCCAAAATAACAACCAACGCATGTTCAGCACAACGTTTGGTGGAGATTTAGCAATTAGTCTATTCTTCATCAGTGAATGTTCAAGTTGGCATTTCCTTTCACAGACATTGACTCATTTTTATTGTACCCTCTCGCAAACGTTCCAGCAAAAGAAATGGTCTGTTGACACGACTCACCAGGGCGCCATTGCTACATGTTGGGCCACGGGAGCCCAAGATGATTGGGATTGATTCAAAGAAACACAAGTAAAGACGACCCAGAGACTTCTTTTTTCCTTTGAGTTGAACAATGACGGGCTCAGCCAACCTCTCCTCACCTGGCCCAGTAACATAGACTATGTCATGTACTAATTGGTGCAGGTTTTCTTTTTGCCAGCAGTCACTGATAACTGCCCCTATACTTTTAGACTTCGACTTTCTTTCCTGTTATTTGAACTTGAACATGCAGACAGTGCAGATAAAAACGAGATTTCGTTGCATTGGCTCTATCTTAAGGATTACTTACTAGGATGGTTATTTTATCCCCCCAATGCAGCTAATCTCATTATACTATCATACATTTGTGTCTGATGTACAACTACAGTTTGCTTTTTTTCTCCATCGCTGACATAAGTCAAAGGTTGCTGACCCATGCTCTACTGAAATGCTTGCATTTTGTGTCCGTGTTTTTTTTATTCTCCACTGACATTTTTGCCCGTCCACTTTCTACGGGCTTGTTATTTTAACGCTTTTGGACAATGTGTTTCCCCAGATCTGAAGAAATCACACTTGGTTGATCTGGCTGCTTCATATCTATCTCTCAAAGGACTTAAAAGAGCCAGAGAGCACCAGTCTTTCTCCAAGGTCAGGGTCAGCCAGCTTCACAGTGGGTGACAGGAAGCCAGAGGGACTGTCATCTCGAAATGCCTAATGAGCCTCTAATTGATATCCAGCTGAAAACCCCACTGAGTGTTAATGCCACTTCTAAAGAAACTATATTAGGTTTCCTCATCATTTAGCTAACGAGACGTAGGAGGCCGAGAAGCATACATTTTTAACATGGACTCACTGAGGTTAGAGCTAATGGCACAGTCAGTGGTCGGTAATTGAAATATTCAGCATTTTCAAGACGTGAGCACTGACATTCAACACAAACATCCACTCAGTAGAGGAGTAGGAAACTAACTACACGTCTTAAACATCTGTTTTAAACTCGGCCATGACATACTATTCTCTGGCTGTATGTCTGGGATCTAGACATAAAGAGAAACACATTACATATGATGCGAACTGCTGTATTGAAGAATGAGTAGTATTCCCATCAGCTCCCACTCTCTTATGAGTTGTAGCTGCTGTAATGAGATGGATTTTAAGAAAGACGCTAATCTTAGGGAATGCTTTAAACCGGCTGCCTAACCCATATCCCATTCTCCACACTTTGAAGGCACGAGCCCCTCTGCCAGGGCAGCTTTCAGACTGTATTTTGCTAAAACGTTTCATTCATCTCGACAGAACGCCGTATTAGACAAACTAGCGCTGAAAGTGACAGTGGCTCGTAAGCTACGAAACGCAGACTTTTTATGCTTTGAATGACTGGCACATAGCAAGTGTTAGTTAAAAAAAGGTTTTGTAGTCTTTGAATTTGATCACTTTTCATTCAGTCTGCCTGAATAACAGCTCAACACATTGTCATTCAAGCCCGTGTCTGCCACTTGAAGCACTGACACCTGCCAGGCTGCGGCTCAGATGTTCTATTTTCGTTTCTTATGATAAAATGGCGAGCACATTCGGGGTTGGTTTCTGAAAGTATAAGTAGGTGTTGGAAGCTGTTAGTGTAGTTCAAACGGCTTCTACTTGTATTTTTACCCTTGGCTCTTCTCACAAGGCCATCCAAAATCTTTGTGTTTGAATGGTAGAGAGTGCCTTTCAGCCTGTTTCTGCTGGATGCCCAGTGCCCATCAATGTCAAAGTGTCACCACAGGAGGCAGCATTTTCAAATTTTAGGTCTAAAATAAAAGGATTACTGCACTTAAAAGAGGTGGAAAGAGGTGAACGGGGGTGTTGCATTGGCCAAGAGGAGGACTATCACATGACAGGAAATGCCTTTTGGATGTTGAAACCCAGCTCACCTTCATTTACACGTCCACTGACGGGGAATGAAGGTGAGCTGGATTAGAAACATACAGTCGATGTATACAAGAAGTGGTTAGAGCCACTGTGACTCTAACCAGAGTTAGGCAGTTCAGTTGTTGCCATGTGACAATAGATTTAAACACAACTGCCACGAAGACCAGATTAAAAATAGGTGGATCTATACTAAGAACTTATAATATATTCAATTTAAAGAACCAATAAATATGAAAGAAGTCAACAAATCCTCTGGCCTCGACAGATTCTACGATCCCATGTGTGGGTGTACAGAGCCTTAAAGAGCCAGAACTGAATATATGTTGACAAGTGTTCGAGTTCAGCCAATTCAGATTAGCTATGGTGAGGCCTAGCTAACAGATAGCAGCACCCACCTGCCCCTTAACTATGGCTGTTGTAATGAATAACTTTAGCGTTCATAGTTTTCAATGGTATGTTGTAAAAAGTTCATTGTGGTTCATTCTGTGCATTTCAAACTGTCAAATCAATACCAATTTTGATACCAAGGGCTTAAGCATCCAAACGCCTAAACAAGAGCATATGGTACGGACATTTTAACAGTGCATGTGTTAAATTTATGAGCCATTTGAGGAGAGGTCAGGACTTGAGAAGGTGACTGAATGCTGACCAATCTCACAGCTGAGGAGTTTCTGTTGGGACTATCCCAAAGAACGTTTTTCCTGAAAACTCCTGAAAACTCTTTGGATTGTTCTTAGTTTATCTTGTAGTTTTATGTTGTTTGTTTATGGATATTTGTTGAGCCTATTTGTTAATAAACCACACTGCAATTCGCAGCCTTTTGTCTGACCTTAGGTGGAGACGCATTCATTTTACTTTTACCTAATGAGTGTTCTTCAAACTGTTCAAGGAGACACATTTTTATCCACAAATGCATCTTTGCTATTTGTCTTTATATCCTGTCTCAGTGAATGTAGGCCCAATTCATTGTGGGTAACAACGTTAGGTGACTTTTCTTTCATTTTCTGTAAGTAATTGGTCCGCAGTGCCCTGTCTTTTATTTCCCAGACCTTTGGCAAACAGAAAATGTGGTCAAGGGAGATCTCGGTTACCTTGTTGTGAGTGAGGAGTCTCCTCTAAGTGGACCAATTTGTCTGAGTGCCTGTTCCTCAAACTTGCAGAATGAGTCTGAGACAAAGAGGTGGTTTCTTCATGATGTAAGGAAGAAACACAATCAGTGTAAAAAGGTTCATGTTTGACTGTACGCAGAGGCATTTGTATGACATGAAAGCTTAAACACTCGATGCCTCTGAGATGGAGATGAGAGGGAAAGCTTAAATGCCACATTTGTCAGTGAAATGGCGACTTAGAGATTTGGTCTTGTAATTTGTTTTGATTTTATTTCCGTCCTCTTAGGTGATTAACTGAAACCCAGTGGACAAAGGAGAATTATGCATTCTGCCACATGATTTTCTCTTGTCCTTTTTTTTTTGGGGGGGTTATCCCGCTGCGTCTGGTTTATCGTCGCAAACCAGACGACGAACGCTGAGGCTTGTTTTTCCCCTCGTTTCTCTTCTAATCATCATCTCGCGGGAGGACAGCTGGCCCGGCCTTCGTGACCCTCCGAGCTTAAAGTGACAAGTGGAGTCGACCTTGGGAAATTCTCTGTGTCTGCCTGTTGCCAGATTTCTTTGACCCCAGAGCCATTAGCACATTAGCTATCTTCTCCAGTAAAGAGATTGTGACACACACGCACATTAAATCCAGCAGAACCAAACCTTTTGAGACAAGTTTTGTCTGAGCAAATCAGGAGCACAATCCAAGAGAACCCAAAAATAGACAAATATGTTTTTTGATGTCGAGATGGCATTTCATTTTGAGATCACTCTGGTGTTTCTCAAACAATTAATTCTCCATTATTTAAAGAGCCAGATGTTACCTTCAGCATGAGAACAAGATAATAGCTCAAACATCCAAACCTGCAAATCCCCTTACAAAACATCCCAATATGTAATCAATATAATTTCATCTGAAAATTATGAAGGTCTGAAGATGTGTGTCTGCTTCCCATTATTACTGCTGAATCTTGTTTAGACCCCAATTGGTTGGCTCGGTTTAATTAATGTGTTGGCAACTGAGTTTGAATTCAGATTAAGTCTTCTAAAGTGTTCCCTGCAGTGAGTATTGTACGAACTATAATTAGAAATGAAAAAAAAAAAAAGAGAGTCCATGCGACACCCTTTTGGAAACTTGATTATTGTGTTGCTGTTTTTCTGAAGACGATCTTTTGTGCAGAAATGACATTCTGCCTCCCTTCAAAATCTGCAGTACGCCCGAGTCGTCCTTTATGAGTGCGAGGAAATAAACTGAATTGACACTGGAGGATGTTGTCGAGGGAACGTTGACGGTTGGTTGTAGGACTCTTTGAAGCTTAAATGGCTTAGTGGAATAAGACTGGGAGATGTTTTTTTTTTTTCCCTCCTGAGGAATCATTTGTTCAACAAATACTGAAGTATCACAGCTCGTAACTTCGTTTTCAACCAAGCAAAACACTTTAACCAAAGATGTAAGCTCATTTATTATCTATAAAAAGCCATTGTGTTTGTGTAGTTGCCTCATACTTTTAAATAATGCAGCCTTCTCTCCTGGTTCTACCACCCAGATGTAAAACAGCACAGTGAACAGATCTGGTGGCAGCAGTGCAGACTGGCAGTGTTTGACTCTGATGTTTTAAGTAGGCTTTATAATCGTAGAATGGCACGTGGACTGGCGTGATGTGTATCCACGTTTAACACAGGCAAAACTGCAAGGATGAGCAAAGGCTAGTGGTGCTAGCACTGCTATCGTTAGCCACACTCCACAGCTCATCACGACAACGACTGCTTAACTTGAGACGAGTCAACTGGGGAAAATTTAAATTTCATAGACTAGGAAATTAGTCGCTTGAAACATCCTGTAACATAATATTTTTTTAGAGCCTCACTAAGTTCGCTGTGTCGAATAAAAGACTTGAGAGAAAAATGAAAGGCCACACCTTGATACAGCTAATATCACGTCTTTGAAATGCCTCTGAGGCTCTAGAGAAGCTGGAGAGGGCTCTGCAGGTACACCAATCTTTTCATACATCCAACACAGTGATTCATTTGTCCTAAGAATAAGTCAACTCGGTTCCTCTTCCCTGCTCCAAGCCATTAGCTAACACAACAAAGCGCACTGAGCTGCCACCGTGGATCTATCGTGGCTGCCACTAGCTGCTGTTAATGCAGCGGCAAAGAAGAAAACACTTCAGGTAAATAATCATTTGACAGTCAACAACAGAGGCTTTCTACACAAGAATGAATGTTGGGCATTTTTAAGCCCGATTAAAACAGCTTTATGGTTTGAATCCTCAAGATCAGTCTCTTTTTTTTTTTTATATATTGGAGGACGGCTCTGGTCCCAGATCAGTTCTTGTATTTTGGCAGAATCACAACTTCAGAAATCAGCACTGAAATTAGCTTGGAAAAAATGATATGTAAACATCTGTTTACAAATGTTATGTTGACGTACGAAATCAGTAGATCAACAGATCAGGTTTAACAGAAACTCCCCCCAAAAACAACAATATAAGGAGTTTTTCATCATTTTGCTTGTTAGACTATAAACTGCCTTCATCTCCAATCCTAAGCAGAGATATCACTCCTCCCTCTCTCTGTCGTCCTTTACTCTCCACCTCATGACATGATGATTTGATTGGAGTGCTCAAGGACTGTGAAAGCAGCACTTTATGTCCGATCCGCCCCCCTAGCGTGGCTGACAACCGTCTACTGTCCCAGCTCTTTTACAACCGGCCCTTCTAGGGACCCCAAGCGGCATTGTTTGCATCGTCAGCCTCTGTTTGTGTTCTCTGTTGGAAAAAAAAAATCATCTGCAGAGAGTGAACAGTTACAGACCACTGCATAGACTTATTCTGTCAAACGGTATCTGCTGTGTGTCAATACAAGGCTCTTTCGGTCAGTTGCTTTCCTTGAGTTCATCTCCTTGTCGCTGTGCTTTGCCTCTGTACAGATCTGCCGGGCGTCCCCTCTGGAGAGGGATCTGGACTGTGGTTCAGTCCAGAGAGATGTAGCGCCTCGCTGCCCTCAAAGCTGGATTTGGAGAGCTGCCTGCTGTCTACTCATGGTGAGTCATCTCTCAACTTTCACAGCACTTAAGTCGTGTATATAGCTGAGACCTGTTTACACCGGGGGCTAAACAGTGTGAAGTAACATTCACGAAACAAGGGGATGCATTCTTTCCTGTTGGCCAGAAGGACGGGAAGAAGAAGTTGTTTTTATTTAAAGGTTAATTGAAAACCTTCTGAAGAAGTTGACCTTGAAAGTCTTGTTTGTTTGACTAAGTTTATTATCCTGTTCTTTTCTAAGCTGAAAGTCATAAATTCTGAAATAATTAGCACGCCAAACTTTCAGATTAGGATCAAACTTTTCGGGGGTGCTAGGGTTTTCACGATACCAGAGTTTTTTCAAACTTCAATCAGTGCTTCTAAAAATCTAACTTTATTAACACTAACATGAGTTGGGCGTCTTAATGAGATGCAGAGAAGAACTTTTAAATAAAATGTTGGCGTTCTGCACAGCGGTGCAGCGGTTCGCGCTGGTGCTTCACAGGGACGAGGTTCCTGGCTCGAATCCCCGTCGGACAGGAGCTGCTCTGTGTGGAGTTTACATCTGGCGTGGGTTCTTTTATGGCTTCCTCCCACAGCCCAGAGAAATGCTTGTTAGGTCAATTGGTGACATTACTTTGCCCGTAGGTGTAAGTGTGAGTTTAACTGGTTGTTTGTCTCTACAGTATGTCTGGTTATATACCCCGCCTCTCGCCCAATGACAGCTGGGATCAGCTGCAGACGCCCGTGCAACCCACGCATGGGGTATAGATAATAGATGGATGAATGTGATTTTCCAATACGTGAATGAGAACTGTTAAGTGGCGTCGTAGCTTTTAGCAGAAAGACACACAATGTGAACCTTTCATCAAACAAATGAAGCTGCTTGTATGTCCGTAAAAACACATTTTTATGAATGCATGAAAACTTCACGAGGTTTTTTTTATATTGTAGTCCAATCTAAAGATGCTAAATTCATACAATCCAGTATAGTTCAATCACAGAGCTTCTGTATTTAAATTTTCATTAAAACAGAATTGGTCCCAACAAGTCAACATTGGAGAAGTGACCTTCACTTTGTTGTGATCATCCATCTTTAAGAACCTCCCTTCCATCAAGAACAGCTTCATCATGAGGAAATGAATTCAGGTTGTCCCGGTCTATTTTCAGGGTGTTTTTGTGGAGGTGCTGTTTTCTCCTCAAGAAGCTGTCTGTCAGTAGAAGTCTTATTTTAAGAAGTGTCCTGAGTACAGATCGATGCGTCGGCTTGAGGCCATATGTAATTACTTTGTGACTGGCCAGCCATGAAATTGTTGTTTAGCTCTGAAATAGATCCAAAGTCTTTCGATAAGAAGTTTTTTTTTCTTCTTCTTTTGGAGAGAGATGCTTTGTATTTCTGCCATAATCAGAATAAAAATGACTGCGGCAGCACCGAGAGTCGGTAAGATAATTGACTCGGCAAACAAATAAGGTAGGAATTTCTTCAAAGGCGTCGTTCTGACCTCTGCAATCTCATTACCAGGTTTAACACTACTGCTTCTTCCACTCACTCTGTCTGTGGTCTGTTTAGTTTTTCAAACGTGTCTGATGAGGAACAACCTCTGTCAGCTGTTAAAGGGAGCGTGGAGCTGGCTGGCTGTCGAGAGGTATGCGGAGTGACAGTCGCTGGCTCACATGCATGCAGCTGTGGCCTGTGAGTTGCGAGGCCGGCAAATGAAGTGGAAGAGTAGTCCCCATTAAACCCTGGCTCTTCCTCTGAGGAAGAAGCTAACAGCTCTGAACGCCGGCCTCTCGCTGCCTGGGAGAAAAGTGCTGACACAATTTTTTTTTTTTTTTTTTTTTTTTGTCTGACTGAAATGCCTTCTGACCGCATGACACTGGCTCTTTTCTTCCTCGGAGATTCCACAGCCGTAAAGCTCTGGCCGCACAAAAGAGACGCAGTGTGCCAGAGCTGCTTAGTAGGTGGCGTAAATTATAACGATACCATAAACTGGCTCAAAGGTCTGCGTTACTCACATTTTAGGGGGTGAGAAATGAATTCCTTTGTGTGAGCAGTTAATTGGGTTTATACGCGTGAAATTTCCATTTTTCATCGCTTGAGTCGGACACATTCTCGGGGACGAATGAATTTTTTGTTCCTCTGTCAAGCTAGTTAAGCAGCGTCGCAAATAAGATATGTTCTTGGACGTCCATGAGTGATGCATGAATCCTGTTAGTGTTAAGTGTCCTGGACCCGAGACAGGCCGCCATGTCCCTCTCGGCATGCAGCCTGGTCGTCCGTTGGGTTTGTGACTGACGGGGAACGGCTCCAGTCGTGGTCACCGATGCACAAAAGCAGAACCAGGACAGTGTCTGCAGGCACAGAAGGTGCTGCGTTCAAGTCCTCTGATTGTGCGTGTCATCAAACGTGACGCGCAGGTCACTCCTGGAAACTTTGAGCGCTGGCTGGTTTGACGTCTATTCCTTAAAGACGAAAAACTGGAGTTATTCCTTTCCGACCAGCCGACAGGAAAGCAGCTGCATTTACAGCCTTTCATCCTTTTGGTATTAGTCATACTTTGACCAATCGGCCACTTGAGGCTGTAAATCTGTGCGGAGTGCTGGAGGGGACGATGACGAGAATGATCAGCGTTGTCAAGTCGTTGAAGGTGATCTAAAGAAGACGGTTTCTCCCCAGTGGGTTCGAGTGGGTGGTTTGCTACAGCCCACAGCAACTGAACGGGGAACTGTGTCAAATTTGACACGCTGAAACCCACAAACGCCAACACTGACAGCCAGTTGTGATGAAAACCTATTTACAGGCTCGATAAATGCAGTTTGGAGAGTGGGGGGAAGCTGTCCTCCCTGCCTTGATCTCGACGCTTCAGGTTTTTTAGTCATCTTTATTCAGTGGCGTGCAGGCTAGTTTTCTTTAGGCTCTGTTCGGGCTTGTGTTCACAAATCTGGTGGAGCTTTTCGAGCAGATCAAACAAGAGTTTATTATTCAGAGTAGTGGAATGTGCTGTGGACACGATGCGGGGTCGGGTGCACATTGTGACGTTGTCTTAGGTTGATGGACGGAGATTAAGGAATGCTCGAGAAGCCGTGGAGGCCGCTCTGAAAGTCAAAGCGGCCGGCGCATCACGCGTCATGCGTGTACCTGTGTGTTTTGGCTGATGTAAAGCAGACAGACCTTGGCTCAGCACAAGTGTGAAACATTCTCTCGACTGAAGAGACCTGGGCTTGATTCCTGGAACGTCTACCTCCGGCTTAGTCATGCATTCCAGCTAAGACTGATGGGAATGAAGTAGGAAGCCAGTGAGAGATGGTGTTGTTGTCATTGCATGCTCTTTCATGGACTATAAAGGGAGCAGAGTATCAGCCAATACTCGGGATGTGCAGAATTATCTGAGTAAACAATAAAAGAACGAGAGAGTATTAGTCAGTTGAAGTCCTAATTAATTATTATCACTTCAGGCCTGCAATGCTGGTTGCTGTGATGCAGCTGCCCGTCATTAGCTAGTCATAAAGGCTACTGATGCCAGGATGTAAACCAGCATATTGGACGAATGGGATCAAATAGATTCAACGTTATAGCCCAGTCCTGCTAGGAACCAACTCCTCGGCTTCTAAATCCTCATGGTCCAGAAACCAGTGGGTGACATTGTGGTGGCAGGGGTCGAGATCCAGAGTGACGAGCATGACGTTACTCACAGGTGGAAATAAGTAGCTTGTATCTTAGCATGTTTAACTGGGGAGCAACTTACTAACCGACCTACGAACCAACTTGTGCTTTAAACTCTGTATGTTTCCTGTCACGTCTCCAAAACATTTGTAATTTAAAAAACGTTTGATTTTCATGTTTGTCGCTACAAGCCAGCGTAAGCGTCAGCGCAGTTCGTTAAAAAAAAAACACAAAGGGGCTTTGAAGCTGGACACGTCGGTCAGGTCTGGACTCGGTGACTTGAGATGGGAGGCAGCTGCCTTTTGCTTTGAGCGAAGAATTTTCTCTTTCATGAGGAAATATTGAAAGTTGTAGATGAAAGGTTCAGGAAGGCTTTGTGAGGAGCTGCGGCACGTCTTGTCTGTAGAGCTATGAATATATTTCTCCTTCACACAGACTACAAATGACAAAGGCTGGGGTGGGCACGAGGCTATTGTTTTAACCAATGAAGAACTTTTGTGTTTCTCAGAAGTAATTCCACACAATAAGCACATGTGCAAGCCTTCAATTTAACTGCAGGATAAAATCATTCATCTTAAAGCCATGTCATTAAGTGTAACGGGGCCTGGGTTCCAGGAGTCTCTGTAATGGCGTGCAAAGTCCACAATGTACTTGCCCAGCTCGCACACAGGAAATGAAAGGCCCAGAAATCAGTTAGTGCTGATGTATGGTTTGAGAAAATAACACGTCGTGAACAGCATGAGAAGCAAATCTGCATTGTAGTCCACGCTGAGCTCTGCCACAGTGTTCTCCATACTTATTTCCTTTTTCACTTCATGGTGAACGATGGTTGTGTCTGAAGGACACGGACCAGCGAAGCTGTCGTGAATTCATATTCGTTCTTTTGAAAATTGAGGCCATAGTTTTCCCAGCTCTTATGCTAAAGACGGCACTTTTGGAGCTTTGAATCTTAATCTAATCTTGGCCTCGCCTCACCTGTCCCATCCGGTCTGTTGTGTTGTGTTTGCACTTAATGCAACAAGAAATGTACTTTCTGAGGTGCATAGTGCCATCCAACCCACAAACATCAAGTTGCAAACTATGAAAAAGTTTGATCTGAATTGTCAATCTGCCGTGTCAGTCATGGTCTCTTCATCTCAGTCACATTATTTAGCATGCTTAATGTGTGCAGGGGAGTATAAATGAGCTGCAGACACAGAGGTAAACAGAGACATCAAGCTATCATCTGTGCTTTTGAGGGACTTCTTTAAAGTGATGCTCCTTTGGGACCGAGTACGCACAGGTTTGTTCAAAATCAACTCCTCCCCGCTCATCTCTGCCAGCCGTCATCGACAGCTGGGCCCGGCTAACAGCTGCCTCCCCTCCCCCCACAAGCTAATACATTCAAAAACAAAGGGTTGCCAGCCGCCGGCTTTGCAGGAGACAAATTATTTCTGTAAAGCCACAGTGACTATGTGGGTGGTCCCGGTTTGTCAGGTTAAAAACTTCAGCTCACTTCATTGATTAATCTGCCCGCTACTGTCTTGATCAATGAATTGTTTGGTTTTAAAATATTGGAGAAGCATGCTGAATTTCTTTTTCACAGCCGAGGTTGGCATATCCAAGTTTGTGCTCCGAATTAAAAGTTAAGTCGTTAAGAGCTGAACTTCACTCTCTTTTTAAATAGTAAAGAGACAATAAAAAGCATTAAAACGTTGTTGTTCAGAAATTCCTTCAGTGTCTTGAATTTCCCCCCCGGGGACAAATAAAGTTTTTTTTTAATTGAATTGTTTAAATTTATTCAACATTTGCATACTCACAAGTTTTTTTGGCTGATCACAACATTTGCCAGTGAATGTTTCTGTTGATGGATAATCACCTTCTGTGTTGACTCAAGGTCACTTCTCTGTGTCTCAGAGCATAGCGGCGTTCAACAGGATAAAGGCAGATTATGTAATTAGCGGTTCTCAAAAACAGTGAACATTCAGTCTATGACTGATACCGTCGTGCTTTTTTTCTACCCGGAATTACTCGTCAGTGGAACAGCGACCTCTGGGTGAGAGCCCCAGCACGGGCGCTGTGAAGCATGCGCAGAATGTCGAGTCTGCTTCAGGCCAATTGAGGTGAACATGCAGGCTGAAATCCTCCCCCAACTTCATCATCTACAGTAAGTGTGTTAGTCTCCCTTTGATGTTGAGATGTTTACATGTATTTTATGAGTCCAGCTGGAGTCTGACTTCCAACATCAGTCCTGTTTTAACATCATAAAGCATTCTGATTGAGTTTGGTTTAGTGATAAGAGACCTCTGGGATGTCCACTTAGCCAAGCCTCCTCAACCTCAGGGACACACATGACTCCTGAAAGCAGCCACCCACACAGCAGACATGCATGTGCTGGCCGCTGCCAATTATTTTGTGGGCCAAATGTCTGGCAGGGGTCCATTCAGTGGGCGTTCTCTCTTGGGCCTCATGCCTCTATAAAGTTCAGTAATGAACCAAACCAGGAAACCCATGACAACAGAACGTACGCTTTGATCACGTTTTCGCTGGTTTGGGCGAGACGACATGGCGACCTTGTACTCTGATTTGTCGTACACCAGTTAAGAAGAAATAATGGGGAAATGTAAAAGAAGAATATTATATGTGCTTGTTATCTGACATTTACTCATGATTATAGGGTTATAAGCTCCTGCTGCTCAGTGTAGCCAAAACAGATGGAGATGGTAATTTTATATCACTGCAGTTGACCCACAGTTTAAACTCTACAGGCGACTGCATGGCCTAAAACCAGCAGCTCTTTGCTCCGAGTGATTAAATATGCATGCTGAGGGTTTACCCAAACTGGTGGCTTTTGGTTATTTTTCTTTAAATCCTTGCTATCCGCCCAATCCCTCCCTGTGGGCTCGCTGTTTTAGCACTATTTACACTCAGTGAAGATGGTGTGCGTGTAAGGCTGACACATTCCCATCTCAAGAGGGCAATAGCACCTAACCCTTTTCCTTTTGCTGATGCCGGCAATGCCTGGCTCAGTCTTGCGAATGTGCACGCCACGAGGTCTGACAGAAGGCGGAGTCATCTGTTGGCCTGTGACCTTCAGTCAAGGCGAAAGGACTGGAGGTGATCCTGCATGTTTGCGTCTACGTAATATCTCTGCACCGCCGGTGTGTCGGCCACTTCGCCGTCTTCCATCTGATTGGCAGCTTCACATGTTCACACACACACATATTAGACACGGGCTCCTGTTGTTGAAGATGCAAAGTGATTGCTGACATTATCAGCCAGAAGAGGATGGATTATTTTCTCTTTGTTGAAGCTGAATTAAAAAGGACGAGACGGAGTGAAGATGCCCTTTGTTGGATGTATAGCTCATTAATTTCCTCAACAAAGCCTCATCAGCTCAACACTCTGGATTAGTCATAATAACACAGGACCAATAATTGCTGTGTGACATGAAAACAATCAAAGTCATTTAATGAAATGACTTCTGATAAGTATCTTTCAATTAAAAGCCAGTAAAACGCACTCCTGCTGAAGTGAAAACAGAGCGAGTGGAAGGCAACGCCTTAAAAACAGACAATCACTGTCAGGCCTCTCAAACAAGCAAAGGCAGTGGTGCTATTTAAAGATGTTCCAGTCCTAACACCAGGATTGGAAATGCCTATTGTGTGGAAAAAAGTGGAATTGATTTTGACAAGAACAGAATTCTATGCACCGATTCTTTAAATAAATAAATAAACCTAGATTAACGCCAACTGATTTCCGCGGCAATTAATTAATTGCGGCTTCAAATAGTAGCCGTCATAGCAACTGAAAGACTGAATAGACAGAATAGGCAGCTAGTCTGAAGGCAGGAAACAGTCAGGACTCAGTCGAAAGGATATATTTAACACGGATAAACACTGTCCAAAACCATATTGTATAGCATATTTAATTTATAAATGAAACTAGATGTGTAGCACTTCGGGGCATTCACTACTTGTTAAAATTGTTGGCTGACTTTGACTAGCATCACCAGTGCTGGGACCAGCAGCAGCAGCAGCTTTGGTCTTCGTGCAGGTAAACGTCCACATGCCTGTCCTGAACATGGTTATGCTTTGCTCACTTTAAATGTTCACACGTCTGTACCATAGACTGTCTGTACTCACGCTGGTTAAACGAGATGCCAAAGCAGAGCATGCCTATGAACTGAAGCTACAGCTACATCTAGTGGTGAGCGACTGTATTGCAGCTTTGACACAACCGTTTTGAACGTTACTACCTACTCATTGAGGCGCTAACTAGCGAGGGTGACAACATTAATGTTTTTTTTCGTTTCAGTCCACTAATTATGCAAATCCTTACTTTCGGCCATTTTCTCTCTCGAAGAATCTGTGACTAGAGATAAAGTATAACTATTATGTTTGTTCAACTTGTTTGTAAGCACTCAGTTTTCAGGTCTGATTCCACAATCATTTGCTGTTCTTGAGGTTTTTTGAAGTAGATGGACTTAAAACATCAGAAACAGAGAGAGATTTTTAGAACATCTCTTCGTCCGTTATTACTCGATTTACTGTTTCTCAGTTCAAACTGGATAACAGAAATCTCTCTTTGCTTCACACTCTGTATTTGGTCTCGACAGGGTTTAACCTCAGCCAGCCAAGGCAAGATTGGATGTTTTATTGAGTATACATGCTATTTATGCTTTGCAGTTGGATTGGATAAGTGCAGTGTATCTGCCTTTCAGGAGAGTCAGGTATTGAAGTCAGCGTTGTAAAGAATGAAATAGTATTCGCTTTCTCTACTGTGAGTGTGGGAACAAACAGCTCCATCACCGTCTTTGGCCCGAGGTACGTGAGTGACACACGGTGTGAAGGCGGCTGTAATCTAAGAGACATTTATTGGTGGTCATCAAATTGCGATCAGAGGTCAGCAGCCAGCTAACGCGCTAATTGTCTCCGTGTTAACCGTGGTCTTGTCTGAGCTTTCAATCAAACATCAGTCCAGCCTGACAGCAGTCTGGCAGTGGGCTGAACTGGGAGAACGAGTCATTTAAGATGTTTTCTCTTCCGCCCACGCTGGATTCTATCCTTTCATACCATCTTCTCTGATCCAGATTCACAGGCACAAATGGAAACCCTGAAGGTATCGTTGCCCTTGTGAGGCTCGCTAATGTGTTTTTGCTTTTGTATTGCTGGCTCGGGTATTAATAGCAAGTCTGGATGGAAAAATAAAAGTGCATTTATAAAGCCTGACATTCATGTCAGGAAACATGAGTTTCAGGCACACAACTCATTTCTAGTGACTACGCTGACGTTGGCTGTAGAGACCAAAATTCTTTTTTTTTTCCTTCTTTACTCCAGCATGAATGATCACATAAAAAGCAGTAGTACGGTACATTCCTGGAACATGTCATTACCTTTTTTTTTTTTTTTTTTTTATTGTTATATTAGCTCATCTGCAGGCGAAAGGCATGCACACCTCCTGTAGAAAGTCTCAGTGGATGAGATGAAAGGAAATTAGAGAGGTGCTGCTTATTCACAGTGGACAATGAAGTTTTTCGCGGACTGTACAGGAACATAATGGTGGCTCACATCGTAATACAGGACTGGAACAATGCATCATTCAAATGGAAACAGATTCATCTTCTATTTCAGTCGCACACCTAGACTTGAGTGAAGTCATATTTATATCCCGGCTCATGTAATTCACAGACTTATTTCCCCAGACATGAAGGAAACCGAGGCAGCCGTCAACAATCCCGTTTGCCCATTTGGGGCTCTTTGCCTTGTCTTATTTATGAGCAGGTAGGCATCGTTGAGGGCAGAAACTCGTTTGGTCAGCGCCAAATGTCATTATCGGTTCCCCTGTAAGATGTTGCTCCATCTCTTTTCTCTGCCTGTGTGAAAGGACCAAAATACCCTATTGATCTGTTCTCTTCGTGTCCTGTGGTTTTGAAACCATACCCACCCTCGAGATGTCTGATGACTCTCTCTCCCCGTACCTTTGGGGGGGATGTGCTGCACACGTGGAGTCCGTGTGGGGTTTTTCTTGACGTCACGTGTCACCTGCAGGTGATCAAAAATAGAACGCAACAACACGTACGCCTTTTGCGAGCGGAAATTTGAACCTCATGGTCAAGCAACTTTCATCATTACCCGACTGAGACTCAAGAGACATCTAAATCTGATCATTTTGTCCTTTTCAGCCGTCGATGAAAATCGTATAACCCTAAAATGGCCAAGATGTTGCATCAGCTGCATATTCAAAGGACACCCATCACACTCACTTTTCCATTTAAATGTCCAACCTCTATCTTAATGTTACATTATTGTTCATGGCCATGGTCTGCACCTAAACTTATTTAAACTGTAGTTTTCATTTAATGATAATCAACGGCAAGCATTCAGCCTTCTTTGATTGGCTAGTTGCTTTGCTGCTGTGAAAAAATACAACACTTCTATTCTGAAGCCTCGGGCAGCAACGCAAGAGGAAGTAGCTGAGCTTTGCAATTATGGATAAAGCTTTGATCTGCGGCCTGCATTGCATTTGTGTACCATGAAAGGTTGGACATCCATTCAGCTGCAGTCTTTGCTCTAGTTCACTGTGTAACTTGGTTTGAGTTCATTTCAGATGAAGACTTTTGTAACTCTGTTAAATCCTGAAGGAAACCAACCCAGGAGTACCCCTGTGGCTTTACTCCACTTAGAACCATGCTAAGCCAATGAAGCACTCAGCTGCACTTGATACACAACAGCCCGAGGCAAGGAAGTCCAGCGCTCTATCAGGCTCTGCTGCTCACAGATACAAAGTTACTACAAGCCTTCAACAGGCTCAAGGCTAAGTGTCATGTGGTCAAGCATTTTAAGAAAAGGAATTTCACTGGGACACGCACACACACCGACTTCAAATGATTGCTCGTGAGTGGGAGCTTGTGCTAGTTGGTTGTTTAGCGCATCCCTTGAAGTGGCCAAATCAACTCATTTGGGTATTATCTGAGGGCTGCTTATGTGCAGCAGACAGAAGTGACAACGCAGAGGGAAGGAGAGGCAGCCACAATTATGTGTGAAACCAGCTTCAGGCTGGCGCTGGATCCATGTGACAGCTGAGCCAGGACAGGATGTTGGGGGACGTTATGGGAACTTGTCACAGCCATTTTATGCTCAAATTCAGAGGCTCTGTTTACATCACTAAATAACACTGGATGCACTCATATTATTGTAATCCATATATCCAGGCAGTCCATATATAACAGTAATTTAAAGGTCCTTTGGATTGGGAAACCACTAGTGTCCCTCTTTTGTAGCATTGAATTCCAATTCAATGTAGCTTTAATTGATTAGCAGTTTAATTAAATTCCCTAATTTAGGACAGGACCATACTAAATGAAATTGTGAAGGTCTTAAAAACAATTTATTGGAGACGAGGCTGAGCAAGAATTTTTACATTAGATTCAAGACAAGTGCGGCTAAGTGTTAGCAGGGCTAGCACTACCAGCCTTGCAGTGGAGTGTCCTCATGCTTGTGCTGAATGTGGTTGCTGTGGTCAAGTGGTCATATGCCAGTTTACCTGCACTGCTCCTGTCAGATGCCATCTGCCACTTGAGCTGTTTTACATCTGGACAGGAGAGTGAGGAGTGTAGACCGGAGCTCCAGCTCCGGCTATCGGCTAGCGGCTAGCAGCTAGCGGCTGCATGTCAGCTTAGACACAACGTTAAACTGGCATTGAGGTTCTACATTAATAACAATCTTACTAATTACATGAAACAACTTGGTGCCTACAAGTATGGAGAACGTCTAATCACTAACATCTTTAGTTAATTCTCCCTCCCTGATGTTCTGCCGCTAACCGCGGATACACCAGAACCACTTGTTGGGGATACATTCCCATGTGACTGGTGTGTTCCCAAGCTGGCTTCCCACTACTGTACAAGGTAAAGCAGCATCTTTCAACAAACACTACACAGAGATACAGATATAAATCACATCCAGGGTTCCTGCGGTGGTGAAAGGGAATTTACCCCTGGGCCACCCATGTGCCCTGTCGATCTCTGTTAACTGTTAATCAGTGTCAAATTAAGCTTAATTAGTCTCGCTGTGGTTCAGGATTCTCAAACACTATAAAACAAGTCCGTCACAGAGGAATACTTTATTTAATGGCATTTAAGTTTAATTTTAAAAGCCACGTCCCCCTGAGAGTCGGTGAAAATTGAAAGGTGATAACTCATTAAGTCTTTGTCTTTTTATATAATTAAATCCAGACCTTCAAATCTTAGACTGCATCTTTCAAATGCCTCTTCCAATGCACAAGACGATCCTTTAGTGAATTAACGGAGACTGTGTGATGCTGCTGCGAAACTCCACCTTTTTAATTCTTAAAATGTAATTCCAGAGCCGGCCCCGAGCGGAGCCACCGGCTGATTGAAATACTTTTCACCTTAATGCAAAAACGGGCTCCTGCCAACGCTGATGACCTGCCGCGAGTGGCCTCCTGCCGAATGACCTTCCCTCCTCATGTCACGACTCCATTTTCCCCCCTGAGCTGCCTGTCAAACACTGAACCGTTCTTCTTCCCGAAGCTCTCGTCTATTTGTTTGAGCAGGATCAGGAACGCTGGAGGCATACGAATGGGAGCCTCTGAGAGGATTTATGCAAAACAAAATACTCTAACTAGATGATGGGCATGTCAGTGTCAAACGTCAACGGCAGAGATGAAAGGCTATTATTTGGATTAGGTTTTAGATTTATTATTTCATTGAATTCACAACTGCTCAATGCATCAATGCAGATGACGCAGCAGCGCTTCTAAATGGCCAGTAGGTGTAGCAGTGAGGTCTCTGAATGATGGAGCGAGAGTGGAGGGAGGACTGGAAGCAGCAGTCAGCTGATTAATGGAACCGCCTCATTAAAGCATCCTTCACTCTGGGCAAATGTAAAATTTAACACAGGCGCTGACCTTTTACATCATCATCTAGCTTCAATTTTAAGAATGAAGGGGACATTTAAACACTCAAGGAGAAGCTGAAAGCTGTGAGGCGTCGCAGGAAAATCACTGCCAAGTATTCTGGGATTAAAAGAAAAACAAGCTTTGAAATAGTTTTGGAAAATGACTCCCAGCTTTTTTGTTAAGATCTTGTACCTGGTAAGATTTTCCACACAGCTTTAACAAAACATTTTATTGAGACTAATGTCGTTCAGAACAACATAAGTCCACAATGACCCACGCTAGCAGAGCAGTTTGACGTGATGATGCATCCAGTCATGGAGAAAACAGAATTTGCTTCAAGACTCAAAAATGACATTTGATAAATGTTGCACAAGATGGATTGACTTTTTCAATATCATATCTAGATTTCAGATAGAAGGTTTTCGAGTTACACTCCTGCTTCTGCCATTAGAGAGATTTCAAAGAAGACATGAGCCTAAACTTTAGGAAAAAAAAAAAAAAAAAAAAAAAAGGTTGCAGTGCGACTCTCCAAAATGAATAATTTCTGGAGCATTTTGTAGATTTATTCCCTACCTCAACCTTTCTTCCCCAGCCTACATGGCATTCAGTATTTCAGCCCATTATTTGCTCCTGTCCAGACATTGAATATAACACACAGGGGGGAAATAAAAGGCAATGAATTATGTCCTCCTCCGTCTGGCTCTCTTATGACCCTGATGAAGGGTGACGTGTTATTTCAGTCGCTTCCTTTGAGTAGATATAAACCAGAGGCTGAGAGAGGCCTGAGCTGGTTCAAACTGGGCATAGATTTTGGTAATGAGGCTGTGTGCCAGTTGGCCTGAGTGGGAGGACTTCTGTTTCCCCACAGGGAGATGATAGAACCAAAGCAGATAATAATTCACTTGGCTATATGTAGGCCGTGACCGTGTGTTGGAGAATAAACCTAACCCCCAGCAGTATGGACCTTAATAGAGAGCCAGAGAGGAAGACTTACCTGCCACAAGTTGTTGGCCCTACATCTGTAAAATTACATCAAAAGGTCAGATAAGCAGTATTAGCCAAGCTTCAAGCAAAGAGACAAATATCATATGTCAACTTTTCACATTTCAGCGCTCGTGTGAACCTGAAACCTCCGCCAAATGTTGTCTTTGCTCTTTACCATTGAACCCTGGAGGCGTGAGGTGGCAGATGGTGAACTGACATAAGGTCTATGTTACAGCTCCTGTGTCAATAGTTAGGAGAGCAGAAAGTAGCTGTCACTTTGTGACAGTATACAAGCCTCAGCAAGGCTGACTGTAGTGAGGTTGCATTTCATGAGGAGTTACTCGGGTACCGTGGGTCAAATTCATGTTCGCTATCTATCAAAATCATTGAGACCTGTTTTCATACCTCATCAACATAAATGACAAGTCCAAGGCTCTCAGTATTGGGTCATTTATTATTTTAAATGGCCAAAGATTACAAGCACGCTCCTCACACTGTTTAAATATGCACAAATATGTTGTCAACATTTTGGTACCAGAGCAAAGCCAATGACAGTGCTCTCTATATTCACTCCTGCACCCTTTGGATGAAAGTTTGACTGAAGATCTGTATTTCTGTCAGGCACCTTATAGCCTTGCGGTGACGTCGTGCGCCCCACGTACAGGAGGCTTATAGTCGTCAATGTAGCGACTGTGGGTTCAAATCTGACCTTGGCACTTTGCTGCATGTCATCCTACACTCCTGTCTAAAACGTTGGATAAATCACGCTCCTATTCTTGATGTGGAGTTAAAATCTGAGGATAGCTGTATCATTTCCTCATGTAGTGCATCATGATACAGGTGTCACTGCCTTCCCTTCTGCAAAGCAACGAGCGTGGTGGCATTCTTCTAGATTAATAAATAATCCAGCCCGGGGGCAGGAGGGAAACTTTGTTACGGGCAACCTAAAGTAGTCCCTGTGCAACTCTCGCCTCGCGAGCCAGAGCCTGACACTTCCTCTTATTGATATCAGTGTGATTTATGGATCTCTGCTCCCCTGGCCATCCTCAAACTGGAGATGGCCGAGTGATTTATCCCCATCTGACGCTGCAGGGTGTCTACTCCTGGGAAAATAAGGGCCTGCCGTTTCAGTCTTGTTTCCTTTTTTTTTTTTTTTTTTTAATACATCAGAACATCTTGGTTTTGTCTGCAGCTCTTGTAGGATTAAACTTTGACAACAATGAATGGGAACATCTGGCAGTCTCTTCACCTCCTTCAGTCTACCTGGACTGCTACGTTTGCACAGAAACAAGTGTTGAAAACTAAATGTATCCTGGATGACTCGGCTTCAATTTTACGGATGTTTCCACATGTAAGTGTTCTGAAAGATCTCTCTCTCTCTGCTGCTTTTGTTCCTGTTTGATTGAGGACTGATGTTCATGTTCCCACGGCAGACCGCCAGATTTGACTGCAGTTGCGCCAAGAAACGTGCGTCCCTCGGGGCAGAGACGGTCTGTCATTCTCAAACTGTTGATGCTTCATTGTGCTTTGGCTGCGATGGGATTTAGAGACTTTGAGCAGCATTACTGAGCTTCATTTCTAAAACAGATGACTCTTCATTTTACTCTGTGTGTTTAAATTAGGCACATGAATTAAATATGAAATGAACTTTGTGGTCAAAGAAACCTTTACTGTCTTATTTCAAACCCAACCAAAGATACTGTTGACAAAAACCTAGAACTAAATGACTAAATTACAGATATATATTTTAAAGGACCCTATAGGGTCAGAACGGTACCCCAACAGAAGAGTACCAAAAAAGTAGGACGGTAAGGATCCCTTCCTTTGGTAACATTCACAACTTTTGACCGTGGAAACACCCGTAAAAAATGGGTACCGAACCGAACCGAACCGAACCGAACTGAACTGAACTGAACTGAACTGTTGGTGGAAACAGGGATTAAAGGGCCGTACTCGGATTTGAACCCACTGCCACTGCGACAGGCTAACGGCACTCCCCGATTACAGATTTACAGTTTCAGTATTATTATTATTATTCTTAAAAAACATTTAGGTGTCTTTTTGCGGAAATTCAATGTGTGGAGTGCTTATATGACAGTTTAACCGCTCATAAACCTTTTCTCCCTTTTCTAGAAAGAATAAAGTACCAAACCATGCCATCCAGTTTACAAGCCTGTCGTAGAGCAACATGGCTGTTTTTCAGTAGCCATTACTGGAGCTACAGCTCCAGCTAGTGGTGGACGGCTGCATCACAGCTTAGACGCAACATTTATTTATTTTTTTTACATTTAATTAACCGATTTGTAATTCTTGTCATGACTCGCAAGGTCGACGATGTTTGATGGTTGAGTTGGTTGCTTACGCACATCCCCTTGAACATCATTTTCTTAAAGCGGTTATTATTGCTGTAAAAAAAAAAAAAAAAAAAAGATTTACTAGAGAATTAGATCTACTTCTGAAATGTCACCACTAATTCTCCAGCTGAGTGAAGAATTGGGCTTTTTTTAAAAAAAACACTATTTCCTAATGTTGGCTTTCAAACCTCTCCCTCTTCTGATTTCGTTAACTCAAACGTTTTAATGGTTAATCACATTAAGAGCGCTCTCATGGGAAACGTGTGTCCTCCCTAATTCTGTGATTGTGTCCGTGGGGTTTCCTCTCAGATGAGTTTTAATTTGAAGGCCAGGGGTAACGTGAGATAAATCCCATTGATGCCCTGCGACACTGGCCTTTGCCATCTCTGGCCCCATTAAAGGACACTTTATTGATTGTAAATAAGCTTTGTAATTAATGGATGGCCGCGGTGGTTCTCGGAGACTCAGAGGGGGGGGACGTCTGCACCTGCTGCCTGCTGGATCCCTTTTATGTTTCCAAAAATTAAGATGGGGCTTAGTGATTAAACATTTAATTCATTCTACAGGAGGCTTGAAGCATAAGAGACCTAATCCTCTAATATTCTCAACATTATGCCGTGACGAAGCGATCCTCCGAGCACGGCTTAAAGCTAAACCTACATATTTTAATGACTAAAGCTCGTTTAAATTCAAGTTTAAAGCCTTTGACACAGGTCGAGCTCATAAAAAGACATCTTTTAAAGAGTGTTAAATCAGCTTTTGTGAGCCATGCTCTGCTTACATATGAATCAAGCTGCGTCTTGTTTTTGATTTTTTTTTTCCCCATCCGAGCAAACAAGTGTGCCATTTCTGTGGTGACCGGAGAGCAGATGAAAGCGGCGGGTGAATGTGCCTTTAAGTGGTTTTTAACACACTGGAGGAGCGTTGTGCCCGGCCTGTGGAAGAGCCTGAGATGGGCTGCATCCGCTTACGCACATTATCTATGAGAGCATGCTGCTTCTTGGCTTCCCTTCACAAAGGCCGGTACAGAGGGTCAGAGAGAGTGGGAATAAGAGATGTGTGTGCTTACACCCTCACATGAACACGTTGCCTCAGCTTCGCATGCGGGTACATTTTTGTGTGCGTGGCCGTCTCTCTATGGCGACCTGCGAGTCTCTGGGTGTGTGTGTGTGTGTGTGATTCCTTGCCTACTCAGTATCCTGTCCTCGAAGATTTCATACATTGATTGCGTCCTGTAGGAACAGACAGCTACATCTCGTCTATTTTCTGCTTTGGCAGTTATAAACCGCCTTAGCTTCGCCCCGGCTAGCGTAACACTTTGCAGAGATTTATCGAGCTCGACTGTGCTCTTGTTTTTCATCCCTTTTCATTTCAGCTTCAGTGTGGTAAAACTACAAAATGCACTCAGTGAGTCATGGCTTTTTAAGATTCTGATTTAGTATGATAATCACTGAATGCCTTCTGGCCTGCACTCTCACCACACCAGACATAATAAGCTGCTCGCCGCTCATATTTCATGCCGAGGTGAGGTTGCGGTGAATTGCACGGGATACTTGCATCGCGGCTGCCCCGGCGCGGCCTTGGTTGTATCTCAGGAGATGAGAGCATGAATGCCAATATATCTGACCTGCTGCCATCTTAACACTCTCTCAACACCTGTCTACATCCTGTCATGGGAAGGCAGATGATTCATACCAATGAAGTGATTTCAAACAGAAGGGAGGACACGATAAAACCACTTCCTCATTTGTCACTTTCTGCTCGTCTTTGTTGAACGTTTTCAAACTAAACAAACGGAAGCTGCTCTGCAGCCTTGAACCAGCATTGCTGCTTTTAGTGCAACTTCATCTCTCAATTTGTGGGTGAAAGAATCAAATTTGTCACTCACTGCTTACTGCTGTGAATAATCAGGCTTTTTACGTTCTTTTTCCGGTGCCTGATTGTCTAATAGAATTCGACTGGAGCTACGACCTTCAAATAAAAGGTAATGAAGTCAAGAAAAGCCAAATAATCTTTTATTAGGATTATTAGAAAAATATCGTTGAATTATGAAGATTGACTTCCCCATTAGCCTCATGATTTCCAATCATTTCGTGTTCAGTCCAAGAAGAATAAATAGCAACCCCTTTTTTTTATTTATTACACTCCCTGCGATAACAGTGGGCCAATGGGATGCTGCAGCTGTCAAAGTGAAACAAACAATCGAATTTACATTTTCTCATTGAAGATGCTAAACTGTGCTGCGAGATCTCATCTGTTTGCTGTACTTGTTTTTATCCAGGCAGGAGATGGAGAGGTGCATTTTTACTAACGTCCGATCGTTAAGTAGACTGCACATGCACATCCATGGTGTGAAAGTTAATCACACACACAGGGATCGTAGCGGTCGGGTACAGACGCAGGGATGAACGTCACCTACTCGCTCGCGGTGAATTTTCCTGAATAAATCCTGCTGCGTTCTCACATCAGCTCACCTGGACTTTCTGTGGAAGACGTACACTCATCATGAAGTCAGAGCACCTCAGACTTACAGTACTTAGAAAACAATAAAAGAGAAGGAGCAGACACACGGGGGAGGCGCCTGTCGGGGTTGTGGCATAAGAACAAAATGGGAAATTAACCTTTAGCTTTTGCAAGATGATATATCACCGGCAAGACACTAACTTCCAGGATGCTGCTTTGTTCAATGATTATTAAACATTGCACTAAATTGTCTGCCCTTTGTGTCACATGTAGTCAAGGAAAAAAGGCCAAAAAAAAAAAGGTCTCTAATTTAGAAACGAGGCAGCTCTTTTGTTCGAGAATTTGCCTGTAGCATCAGTTAACTCCGAGCCGCAGCTCATTTACAGAGACAATTGTATCAGATGCTGATAACACGTTTATAATAGACAGCCTGAAGGAGTCTCTTTATGCACTTTGAGATACTCTCAGGGTCTCTTATTACTTTACCGGAGGACGGTTGGTTGCGTCACAATTTTTTTGACCAGAGTTAGGGAGGAAAGTGTCAGCCTTTCCTCCAGGATCCACTTACTCGCGTCAGGCTCATTTTTTATTTCGGCAGACCTGTCACAAAGACTGAACGGCTGCACTGTTTGGAAAATGAGGTCAAATAAAATGTTCAAGTGTAACGTCAGTGATCGCGTTTTTATGTACAGTGGGATTGTGAGCCTCTGGGATAGAAGTGAAAAGATGAAACTCTGAAACTGCCGTTAGCTTCATTTGCATTCACCTTGATGGGGACATGATGGTATTAGACGGACAACCTGAAGAGACTCGATGACGCTCCGTCACTGTCACCGACGCCCCCATGAAGATTCTTTAAAAAACCCTCCAGAATAAAAAAGAAAAATGTGAATAATTGAACGCAGATCAAAAACAGTCGGCTCGCTTTCATTGCATCATAGTCCGATGTCATGTCCTCTTGTTTCGTCATTGTCTGTAATGTTATGATCCTAGAAGCCTGTGAGACGTCTCTAAAGCGGGGGGGGGGGGGGGGATTGTGAAAAACATTGCTTTAGCGTGTCGTTGGGGGAGGGGGAGAATAGTTTTTTTTTAATTGTTTGGGTTCGAAGTGGGCTTCTCAGCTGGAGCTCGTCTGTGGGGCTTTGCTGAGTCACTCCCACCTAATGGGGAACATCTGCTGCCACGCTTTTTACCTCGTGCAGCAGAGATATGGGGGCCTGTTTGGAGGGGGGGGGGGGGAATTAGAGAGATACTGCAAGCTGCTGTCGAGAAATGAAGACAGTCAGTCCTCTAATCTGTTAATGGTCTTCCTCATTTTTGGTAAACCATCCGACATGTGTACAACTTAGTTTTTGCTTTCTTCAATTATTGATGATACGGACATTTCTTTTTTTTTTGCTCTTGAGGAACGGGTGTGTGGATCATTAATCAGAGGGTTGTTTTCTTAATCAGTGGTTCGTCAAGTTCACACTGAATTGTTCTTGAGCACGATAAAGATCATTAATGCTCCATACTGTCTGCTGCCATGGGGTTGAAAGGGTCACTAGTTATTTTAACACAGGGGTCACCTTGAGCTTATTTAGTTTTTCATTTTAAGTTAGTGATAGTAGTAAAAGCACTTTTAATGTCTGACTTGTAATCGTGACTTTCTGTTTGTGCATGTTGACGTACTGTGCAGATGTTGAACGTCGAGTGGTTTCTCGCTCATCTCGTCTTCATCTGTCCTCAAACGTCTGCCGCTAACTTCTCCAAAACCTCTCTCTCTCTCTCTCTCTCCTCCATCTCGACGACCCTGCTTTGTTGTGAAGCTCTCATCCTTCTAATGATGCTTTTAAATGGCTGAATTCTGTTGTTGACATTGTCAGCTCGATCTCTCAGCACACAGTTGGTCACGCTGCGAGTGGTCCCCAGAATAATTCATATTTATCGTCTTCTCTTCCCCCCCCTAAACAGATTTCTGCGTAGTCTGGTCCAGGGGCATCTGCTGCAGTCATGTTTAGGAACAGCTTGAAGATGTTGCTGACGGGAGGGAAGGCCAACCGCAAGAGTCGCAGCAGCGGTGAGTTTGTCTTCTGATGCCAGCCACAAACAATGACGCATCTGCCTGTCAGCGCACAGAAGGTGGTCGCTCCGCTCGTTCTGTGGGGTCTATTTTAGGAAACAGGAACATGCAGAAACACAAGATGAAGTGTATTTGTACATGACTGATAAAGTCCTCTTGACAGCTGTTGGCTGCTTAAAATAGATCCAAACCAGCTCATTAGTTCTGCTGCTTGGACAGATTTACCTCCTGTTGTGTTTTTTTCCTCTTTTTTCGAGACTCTGGAAACTTATGTTGTTTATCCACATTATGCACTCCTGAACATTTCAGGATGCACCTGAAATCTTCCTGACTTGGTTGTTCACACACGCACCTCACAGAGGGAGATGACCAGCTCTGACACAGCGTGGTCATTCACTCAGCTTTGCTATATAGGCAACTAATGGGGGGGCGGCTGTGGCTCAGTGGGTAGAGTCATCGTCTCTCAACCGGAAGGTCGAGGGTTTGATCCCCAGCTCCTGCGAGCAACATGTCCGATGTGTCCTTGGGCAAGACACTTAACCCTGAATTGCTCCCCCTGCTCTGTCAGGGTGTATGCAGTTCGCTGCTCCTGTGGCCGAACGCTTGGTTCGAGGACAAATAGAGTTTCAAAAAACTAAAATAATAATCAATATTTTTAGGGGCCTGATAGCCAACTGTTGGGAGACTTTAACTTTTATGATACATCAAACTTAATAGACATTTTAAACATATTGAAGAAATCAAGTTAATCCTCTCTGAGTCCTGACTGTCTACAATTAGCCAGAAGCGTTGAGTCCTGTCAGCTGTGTTGTTGTCAGCGCTGTGTTTACATCATGTTTACATGGACGGGACGACCTCTTCTAAAGCAGTTTTCATCAAGGACTGGAGAAAAGAAGAATACCTTACTCACTGCTTATTAGGATGACATGTACGCTTCTTTACATCACAGTCATTCTGTGTCAATTTACATGCGATGTGAAGCTACAAGCTAACTCACAAGCGCTAGCATTAGCCTGCTAACACGTCGACGAGCAGGCAATTGAGCAAATTTTGTCCACCGCTTGCGCTTTATGGTGCTTAATTATGGTGCGTACTAAGTTATAACTCCTTTGAGTCTCTGGAGGAGAGCGGACGCTACAGAATAGCGGCGTTTGTTTTGGTTTCATGCTGGAGATCAAGGGCGACATCTACTGGATCAAAAAGTCGCACATTCTTCCTTTAAAGTGTAAATTGATGGAAGAAGACTCATAATGGGTCAAAATCATTATGAGTGAAAACGTCGACTTAGTAGATTTGTTTAATAATTGTTTTATCCATCCGTCTGATACTTGATGCTTATTTACGTATTGTTCAAATATAAATTCTAATTATATTATTGTTCTTTACGGCAGACGATTCCTGTTATATTGCCTTTACTTGTCTTGAAATTCATCAATTTTGTCACGCTGTCCTCTGCTATAAAAGACATCATCAAGGGACTGATTTTCATATCATTTTGTTTAAAAATGTCCTTAAAAACCGCCTGTGCAGACGTCTCAGCAGTGACTTACAGATCAAAACCATTTCTCCGTGTGGCTCACAGACTAATCCTCATGCCCACTCTACCCTCACAGTCAGGTGAAATAACTATTAAATCACAGCCGCCATGTTACCTTGAGGTCCTCGGTGGAACCTTTTGTTCCTACACTTGCATTACTGTCACTCAATCCTTCTCAAACTCAAACTAAGAGGAACAGGGTCTTTGATGTGTTGGATAATCCCAGCCAAAAGCAACACTTGGGAGAGCCGAGTGTTCATTATGTACAGTACAGTCGCTCTCATTTAAATCTAATAAGTTTCTGCTTATTGCCAAGCCGGTGCAGCACAGTCTCCTCAGGATAGAGTCTTTTTTTTATGCTGAGAAAAAATGTGCCTTCTCAGGGCTTTGGTCCAGCCACCCACTTCACTTGATCAAATAAATTAATTTTGTAAAGCTTGAAAATTCCCACAGTATGTTATGTCCCCATCTCTTCTCTTGACTAAACCTCTTAAGTGGATGTGTTGATAAACAAATAAACATGCTTTAAGTGGTTCGTTTGACCGTGGCATATTAATGCTGCTTATTTGACTCCTAAGTTTGTAAAGTCTGTTGATCCTACTTCTTTTAGTGTTACTCTTGTGATGATTAAAGGGGACATATTATTAAAAATCCACTTTGATAGTGTTGTTAAGCGTCGGCTAACCAAATCTATCGAACCAATAAATGTGAAATAAACCCATTCAGTCCTTTGTGGGCTGCATAAGATTTACAATACAGAGAAAAATGCTCTGTTTTAAATTTTCTCAATTTGTGATGTCACGGTGGGATTCTGCTAAAATAAATAAATAAATCCTCCCCTCCCCTGGTATCTCCACCCATGGACTTCACCACATAGAGAAAAAAAACGTTGTGCAGGTACGCCATTTTTATTCTCGCTACAGAGGAGTGATGTCTCCTGGGAACATTTATTGGGGGGAGGGGGGTCATTACATTTAAAGAGACGCGCACCAAAACGGAGCATTCTGAGAGAGCTGGTTTCTACACCAACCTCCTTTGGTGCTTGATTATTATATTATATTATATTCGTTATATTCAGACCACAGGGGGACTGTTTGAAAAGGTGAAAAGGGGGATGATATGTCTTCTTTAATATGACCCAAGACGGAGCGTCCCTGAGTGAGAGGGGCCGTCTCTCTTCATTATTTTAGTTACATAGTGAATATTAGATTATCACTGTCATATTCAGAATATCACATGTATCGCCTGTAATAATCGATATGCTGGGACTTCATCTCTGCTATTTCAAATAGTTAGCACATTTCTTGCTTCATTCACTTATATGACAATGTCCTTCACTGTGAGGCTTCAAAGCCTTCATAGTGTTTGTGTATTGATGTGTGAAGTGAAGTGGAAACCAAGCAGCGGCACATGACTCGAGTATCCTCCAGTGTTTTTTATTTTTATCTTTATCTGCCGTCATTGTGAAGGGGAATCCTCCCAGAGTGCTGATCTTACAATCTGGCTGTAACATCTGCATCCTGCAGTTTCATATAGTTTTAGGACGTAAAAGTACGCACTTGATTACACACTTATAACCTCTATTAAAGACACAATTTACACTTATTCAACATTTTCCAGAGAGTGGAAACAAGAAATACTGTCGAGTCCCAGATGTTTTCTCACTCTGCTGTTTTCCAAGATCATCTGGGGGTCTGATTTATCTCCTTATAACACACGGGGCGCTCCAAAGCTTTATCCCATGCCTGCTACTGTGGTTGGAGCAGTAGCACTCTTAAAACAGCCCTCATGCAGTTTTGTGGCGATGCACCGCCTGCTGTAATTGGACTTCAGTTGAGATGTGAGATGAGATGATCGTCCTCTTGTGTTTGATGCACTTTAAAGAGCGATTCCGGCTTGAGGAATGCCATGGCCCTTGTGGCGGAATAAATCCGCTAATCTGAAGACAACAGATGTCCTCTTGATCTGCAGTGAAGAAATTGTTGGAGCCCTGAGTCACTAAGCTGTTGAGTGACATTTTTAAAAATTGAATAACACAGATTAGCAGCTCTGATAGCGATGAGGCGGAGATGAATGAATCTTGATCTTGACACACTCCGGGGGGGGGAGGTGTTTTATCTCAGGAACTGTGTAACTTATGTCCTCTCCTATTTGTAAAGATATAATAGACTAGAATATTTTTGGCTGCTAAGACACAGTTTTGGACACTGTCATTAATATTTAAGTCGGTCTGTACCTTGTTCACATTCCTCTCAGTCCGACCACCCTGCAATTAATCCCATGACTTTAAAGTTCTAAAGTGAACGTTCACTTGGGAGCGGGCATAATCTCGCACTCTGAGATCCAGGCTGTTTGAACAAAAAGGATACATTGAAGTTATAGCAGCTTTAACAGATATCAGATCTGCTCTGATGCCTTTCTTAAAGACATCAAGCAAACTTCAACCTGCGCCAATAAGTACGATTTTTTTTTTCCTCTGGCATAGTGGTCCACTGTTACCTCCTGCAGTTTAATTTACAAGTACAGCCGTCTGGAAATCAAAACGGGAAAAAAAGGCCCCTCACGGACTTCGCTTTCAACTGTATAGCTCAAGTCTTTTCATTTCTGTGCGTAAAATTGTGACCACTCCCTCTCGCTCCGATCATTTTGTGTAATCTTGAAACAAAGTCAACCGCCTGACACTGCAATTACAGTTTATGGCATTGGCTGATTGGAAAATGAGAAATGGGGGTTGAAAGGTTGTGGTGTCTGGACAGTGAGAGACATTGCATGACTAATAAGCACGGAGAGAGATGGGCTGAAGTGTGGCAGCTGAATGGACCAGATGTAGTTTGCACACACTTGCACATGCTCATTTAAATTCATTTGGATGAAGAGATGAAGCGTTACTCTCCAACAGATGGAATACCACACCAAAGTTAAGGGCATTTAAAAGCGCAGTTATGTAAAACATCGTCTTTTTTATTTGACCTCTGGTCTTTGCGAAGAGGTCATGAAAACACGGCTGATTATGAACGTCATTATAATCCAGACTAGGGCCGTCATGATGCCCGATTTTAAACTTTAAAGGGGTTCTAATACAAAGACAAATGATAGTGAGGCTTTGTTACCGTGACAACAAAGATAAGAGGCACCCCAAATCGGGTATTTTCTTGGTTTTCATGACCGAAAAAAGAGAGAGAGAGAGCACAGGCGCACAAATACGTTGGCAATTTTGCCAACGTATTTGTGCATCTGTGCTCTTTCTTTTATTCTCAGAATCTTCTGCTTGAAATTATGACTGAAGATCTGTCAGGTATTTTCAAAGATAGTTTTCAATCATAGATTTTATTAAGATGGACAGCGTGCCTCAACCTTCCCTGTTGGGCAAAGATAAAACCAAAATACCCCTGTGATGGCCGCTAACATATTGCACATTTGGAACAAGAGTCTGGTGCAGAAGGGACTGGTTGGAAGAGCTGTACGGTCTACAGCAGAACAGATTCTAGTGTTGGATTGAAGTACACACTCGTGCTGTAGATGAGTCTAGAGACTCTTGTGTTTGTGTTTGTTACGTTTCCTCTCACCGTTCCTCCCCTACTTTACACATGGCCCCTGTCTTTGATGGCATTTTATACCGTTTGATAGCACTTTGTGTTCCCAGATGTTGACATGTTGGATTAAATCTATGTTGGGGAATTAGCATACATGCTAAATGTTACCACAGCTGCTATAAAAGGAGAGGCTACATTGCTCACACAGAACAGGAAGTCACTTTCATCCCACTTCAAGGTCAGTGAATTTAACATCATTTAGCTCTTTAATTGATGAGTCATGCTAAAATCATGCAGCCATGCACTTCAGTGCAGTGCTGTCATTTTTCCTGCTTTTGCAACACGAGTGAGTCCGCTGAGGAAATGGACTACCTCCAGTTGTTTGTTCTGCACTTGAGTTCGATTGACAGCTCTAATCTGCCGCCAGCCAAATGGAGACTCCAGCCAAAACTGAAGAAGAAAAAAAAACTGCATTTACTTCACTCCACTGACTTCTTTCTGCAGGAAGATGCCTCTTTGCCACATCTGTCCCCTGAAACTGAAAGTAAAATGTTTATTGTTAATATGAGAAAGTATTTTTAAAACTCAGGCTATTGAGAATTGTTTGTTGCTCCTTCTGTTTCCTCATTGGACGCTAAATGCTAGTCTTTTGACATGCTTTCAATGCTTTCATTCTGGGGTTTTTTTCCCAGAAAGCCTCCGGTTCTACCTTCAGCACTTGGTCAGACACTGTGGTTATTTCCTCTGGCAGGCACGTATTAGAGTTTCTCTAAAGAGGCTGAACCAAAGCAAACAGTTTAGGTGTGAAAGAAAGGACCTCATTGTACAAAATACACTCATCACTTTGTGTTATTGATGCACTGAGTTGCGTGTAAGATGTATGGTTTTACAGCTCATTTCATTGATCCAAATTGCTCTCTGTATTTTTGAGAGGGAAATCGTTTTCACCCGGGGTAGTGAGTCAGAAGCATGCACAAACAAAGGGAGGCTTGCTAAAATCTCCATTTTTTTCCATTTCAGTAAAAGGTAAACCAGCCTGTACTAAAGACTGACTGCACACACAGTCTTGTACACTTGTTTTACAGCAAAGAAGCAGCCTCGTTCCGCCCTTTAGCCATCGAGGAGCGTTCCCGTAAGTCAACTAGTCTGAAGGCAGCAGGTGCCTGACAGGAATCAAATTGGTCCCCCTAATCACAGCACTCTAATTGATGGCTCATTTTCCACAGTGGCGCAGAAATCTAATTAAAGATCATCAGATCAGCAAACATGCTTGGAGCTCGAAGGCACGAGGAGTGACAAAACAGCCAGACCTAATTCAGTGTGCTGCCAATCCAAAACATGCAGATAAGTCCACCTGCACTGTTCCAATCCACTCATGTACAATGTGCATTGATCTTCCAACAGGGACTTTTAGATGCAAAAACATTCAAGTCCATAATCCCTATCCTGTAGTTACCTGTATATTATTGAAGCTGTACACTAGAGGTATATTAATGTTTATACATTATACAGCAAGGGTTAATCTGTGGTTCCATTCTTCCTTGTTTCATTCAATGTTTTTCAAAATGACTGAATCAAGTCTGTGACAAATTCCAACTTTAACACAAAGCTAACAGTGCTGCTTCTTTAGCATTTTCAAGACTGCGCTTCAAGCATGGGTGATATTTTTGATGAATTCCTTGTGGTCATTCTGCCAAACCTTTTATCTTTTAACCTTTTATTATTTTTCACCTTTATTTTGTGAATGATTTAAGCGAACAATCTGAATGAATCTACAAAAACCTTTTATACAGGTGGCTAAATAACGAGCAACATCTCCCCATGACCTTTTCCCAAGATCTCCAACCAGAGTATGTACTTTATATAAATAATGTATTTATTCTATTTTGTGATAATGGAAAAGAAGTCAACTTTGTCTCAGCTATATTCTCTCATCATGACCTCATAGAAAATTAATCAAGTGTTTGCAAATGATATAGTCTTTTTTTTGCCTTAAAGAAAAATCACACAGAGACGTCACCTCTCTGACTTCCTCCTCTGTGAGAACTGTCCACGAGTCGCTAATATTAGCCACCTAATCGACACTTTGCAAATCAGACATCGATCCTGCTGCTCTTCCTTCGTACATCTCTAACACTCTTGTATCTGTTGTTCGTCGTGTTGGTGGGCTCGTGCTCTGACTCAACAAGTGCCATTAGCTCGCTGAAGCCTTCTCCTTCTCCTTCCGCAAAACGTAATGGGAGCATATCTCCAGATGCCACTTTGGTTGTATTAGCAGGCTAATGTTCTCCACTTACGGGGCTTGGAAACGATGCGACGCGTGCCTGTTGTGTGTCTCTGCTGCCCTTCTCCTTGTTCTTGTCAGTGCATGTGGTGAAGCAGGGCAGTAGAATGTCTATGATATATGCAAGTTTCAAACCACATATCTTGCTCTGCACGTACTCCTTGTCTTGGTTCATCACTTTTCCTGGACATGGCTGACACGCTGCATCATGTAACGCTGACTCAGCTGAACTCCCTTTAGACGCTGATTAAAAAAATCCCCAGTGACTTCCAGATAAGTTTATACGAACATTTACATGCCACACTTGCACCTACCATTGATCATGTTTTTATTTTTACTTATGTTTTTATAAGTAATGCTATCCTTTCAGCTGTGAGTGCACTTTAAAATCTATTAAATAACATGGAAATGTATGCAACACATGTATATGCAGGCGTTGCACATTAACATATATATTGCAAAGCGAGCTTTGGGATATCCAGTGGACATTAGTGGCTGCTTTTACTGCTTGGTTATTAATCATTCCCCTGATCTGATAGATGAAAGAGGCTGCAGGAGGAGCAGCAGCAGCTTAACATGAGCTGAGTCTGGCTGATCTCCACCGAGCGACAGATTGGCACCTACTGCTCCACAGAATGGTCCCTTCCTTCCTGTATTAATGAATCCAGGGCAAAAAAAAAAAAAAATGAATGGAGGGAATTTAGTGGACCAGGTTTTGGTAACATGCAGGAACAGTGTCTTCCTGCAGAGTGATAATAACATATTAAGCCTTCATTTTTCCCTAATTCTCTTTGAATTGGAAATGTTAACGTGGCTCAGTTAGCAGCATCAGATAATAACTACAGATCATGTTTTTGACAAGTGTTTGATTCTGAAAACAGTCAGAAATGACTGAGTCTTTATTCCAGAGCTGGAACTAACAATTATATTCATTGTTCATAAATCTGCCTTGTGATTCCTCAATGAAATAGAAGCTAATGTCAGAAAATTGTGGGGGGAAAAAAATGTAATTTTTTTGCAGATGAGTTCTGTTTCAGTTGCCGTGGTGATGAAATGGGTGACAGCATAATGTTAATTTCCCTATTATATCTTTTTTTTTTTTAATTCCTCAAAAACCAGATCAGAATGATGAGACACCAGAAAACAAATGAAAACCAAACTGAGTTAACCAGAAGAATAAACATGTTTTCCTCACATGTGACGCTTTAGCAGGATATCAAATATCAAAATAGTGACTCTATCGGTCCAATAATAATTTCTTCTAGATGTGTATTCGGGTCAGGTTTGTTTTATCACTTCTTTTGTATCATTCTGCCGGACCCAGGATTAATCTGTGGACTCATTTGACCTCCCACTGAGCATTAGATATCTCTGTACGTCTTAATTCCTTTGAAATGTGGACATTAAGCTGTTGCGTAAACACAGACTGTAGACCCAGAACCAGACAATGGATCCATGGATCAATACGGTGCACAGCTGTCGGGGGGGAGCTTTGACCTTTAGTTACTAAGGACAACAGCCTGATGTCTCCAACCTCCTGGAGCTTCACTGCCACGTGTCACTCAGACCTTTTCCTTCTTATTGACGTGTAATTACGTGACGCTTGGCCATCCTAGTTCATTTACTGTGTCAGGATATAAACATTATTTAAAATGTAGACATGAGTCTGATTGCCATTGTCTGCAATGCAAAAAAATAAAATAAATAATCTTGATCCATTACATCCACTAGAGTGCTGGTTCATCTATTTCTAGTCAGTCTCAGTTGGTTTTTGTCTCTGTAAATAATAAGTTACACGAGGCTTCAAGCTAGCTAACTTTAGCGGTATGACCCAACTGTATTTTACTGTAATTAACGGATTTTAAGTTCTGTATTTAACCAATTTTAAAAATGCGTCTGTCTTGACTAAAGCTTACCCAGATGTTCTTTGTTGTTGTTCAGAGTCGAGTTTTTGTTTCCCTCATCAGAACTGGGAATGTAGTCTTTAAAGAACTGTCAGTTTGTTTGTTTTCAGCCCTTCAGTCTTTCTTTCCCTCCTGAGCTTTATCTTGTATATTTCCCTCTCTATGCAGAAAGCTCATTATCATTTATAAAGTCTGTTAAAGTGCGTGGTGTCGCTGTTTGAAGGTTTCATCAGTGCTGACTTGAAGGGCGATCTGAGTAAAGACCTCATCACTTCCCCGCCATCGGCCTCGTCCTCCTTCTCCCAGAACAACACAAACAGGAGAAGTTACTCCCGCCGCCAGGTCACACACAATATGACCAGTGTTACTCTGGTGGGCAACATGCCCCCCCCCCCCCCCCCCCGAGCAGCCAACCTCATCAACAAGCACCTGTAGCCTTGTCACCCTGCAACCATGGTAACAAAGCTGTAGCAAAACGAAACAAGACTGAAGGTCAAAGACAATTCAGACGCGCTGCTGAGAGGGTCAGGGGCTGAGAGGCGACAGGCCTGAAGTGTCAGTGGAGGCACTCTTCTATCTCGTAGAGAGTGGGAGGCACTTATGGGTCCATCATTACAGTTCAGTGGTGCCACTTGATGCAGATGCCGCTCCTGTCACAGCCGTCCATGTGCCAAAAAAAACCCTCCTTTAAGTCCTCTAGGCTCAAAGATGTGACAGCCTGAAACCTCTTCTGGGATCCCGTCTGGAAGTTTGGTTAACGTAGGGTGAGGGAAATCTATCTCAGGATATTAAAAAGTAACTTGACTCTAAATCCATTTTTCGTGCTAATGGAGGGTTTTAAAGGATTCTGTCCCTTCTTGATTTCGATTAAGTGAGGGAGAATTGACCTCAACGAGCATCGCACTGTTCCAAAAGTTGAACCGTTTGCAGCCGAGCGCAGCAACACAAAGCAGCTGTTTGTGAGGACGCCGAGTGTAGAAAACGCTGAACTGCATTGGCTCTGTCAATGGGCACCAGTGGTGTTAGTGCGAGCGCCCCATGTGCAGAGGCTCTAATCTTTCAGATGGATTCAAGTCCAACCTGTGACTCATTTCCCCATTTTCTCCCTCCCTGATTTCCGACACTATTCACTGCAAATAAAGGCTCAAAAAGCCCCAACTATAAATCTTTAAAAAAGGAAAATGGTCGCTGCCAGCAAATAAACTGCTGTTTGTCTGTCGACTTCACTGTTGTTACAAGGCAAAAACCTGCTGTGACAAATACCTCGAGGTTTTAACTTTAAAGTACATGTACATTTATTTGAATTGCTGGGTAAAGTGCAGTCTTTGCTGTAACAACTGGTACTCACTGCTGCCAAGGGTGCTCAGCTTCACATTGTTCCTTTTGTATTGCCATCATGGCAATAATCACAGTGAAGCATAATCCCTTATGCTTTTTCTGCTATAGTACAGTCTGATGTGTGAAAGATGGCGTGAGTCATGTCTCAGTGTGTCGAGCCATCGGCCTGCCTCCTCGTGTTCAACTGCTCAGGTTTGATTGACACTATGAAACTGTCTTAAAAGCCTGGATCAGGTCTGGAATCAGCACGGTACATGTGAGGCTTGTTCCAGCAGCCTCAGTCCTGCCCACAGCGGGGTCTTGAATGTCTCAGTGACACTCACACTGCCGCTGGTTTGACGGCGGTTCCCACAATGTCCCGAGTAATTTCACTTTCTGCGTGGAAGCGCTGTGACATTTAAATGGAGTCCGTGACTGTGCAGCTCTTTTGTATAAAGGAACCGTACGCTCTAGTTCTAGCAGTAGGAAGTGGGCAGCTTGATGCGTGGGTAAAGCTTGGTCTAACCTCTCCTCCGCTCACTGATCACAACGTCAATAGTGGGAAGTCTCACTGCGGTTCTCTCTGTCTCAGTGTGTCCATTTCTCTTCCTGTGGCTATCTTTACTGCCATCCCTCTATGGCCTTTTCCTCGTCTTCACTTCCTTACAGATTCTTTTTGGTCTTCTGGTTCTTACACACCAGTTGTGAGCAGGAAGTTGTACGACAATCAGCTTGTAATGTGTGAGCGTTTGTTGCATCCTCCTAGAAATGTGTCAATGCTGCTGCCTACTCGATGTTAGTGTTGACAGCTTGATTAAAGGGACGTGTTCGCGGCTGAAGTGTGACTGATATTTAGCACTCGCTGCTACTGTGACCTAGATATGGAGTCCTTTCTTAGAAAGAGACTTAGCAGAGATAATGACCAAAGTATTTTATGGTCATGGAAAAGCCGGTCCTAACACCTACTGTAGTACAACTGGAGAGGCCATTTGTCTGAAGCAAATAGTGTCTTATTTAAGCAGAGGATATGCCCTTTGGATGTTTAGTACCATCAAACTAGAGGGAAACTGTATTTAGCTATTTAAATGAGGAAATAGAACTGATGAGTCTTATTTAGAGCCCAACCGATTAATCAGCCAGCCGATAATAGTTTATTCAGTGACCGCAGGTATGTGCAGATATTACTCGATTTATTCACCAGTCAAATAGCATTTAAGTTCACTTTCATTGTATTACACTAGCAGTTTTCTCTCACCAAAAGAGGGATTACAACAATTATATTATGTGTTGCCTCATCTATAGTCCCTCGAGAACAAAGAACTCTTTATGTGTTAAGGCGTTTATGCTGCGAGAGAGCAGAAACAACATCAGTTGCTTAAAAATGTAACACAAAATGTAAACTCGACTGAACAAGCAAACAGGGCGAAAAAGAAATGCTCCTGTTGTGTAGTTTGTCAATCATGTCCATGAGTTACAGACCTTTACATAAAGTCAGATTTGAATTGCCATGACACTCCAATGGAGTGCATTTAGGATAAATTAAATTGTAATTTTAATTATCCTAAATGTACTGTAATTAGTGCCTGCTGCTTTATAATAAATTTAAAGTCAATGTAATGAATTCTAAATCCATTAAAAAGCTTTCGAAATGTCCAGCTAACTAATGAAGGAACAAAAGGTCACTTTGAGGAGGTAATTACTTTTTTTGCTCAGACATAGTCTTTTTTTTTTTTTTTTTAAATATCTAAAAAAGGTTTTCGAACATTATTTAAAGGGTGCATAAGTGACTAGAAAGGCAGTGTGAAGAGACAGTGACAGGTAAGCCTTGTTGTAGGCCAGTCCCATGCTGAGGTACGCCTGATGCACAGTATAGCAGGTACACCTGAGATGCTCTAAAGGTATAAATCAGGATCCTTAATGCACCATTAATGTTACCCAGAACCCCCCTCTCTACATCCGAACATAGAGCAGTTTCATGAATCTTCACAAAGGCCTGTTTCAGCGTTAACTCCCTGGTGGTCATGGTGCGCCCTGGTTATTTTTCTGTGATATTGGAGCTCTAAAGATGTCGCTTGTATTGATGTGGTCCTCATCCATAGAAGTGCATGTGGACTTCAAGCTGTCTCTTCTGTGCGACTAAAATAGACTAAAGCGTAGAGGCAATTTAAGATCTGATGTTGTGGATGTGAACTCAGGAGAATACATGCATCAGTCTGCTTTCCTTTGCTTCACTGTGGTACCGCCATAAGGGACACGCTGAGGCTGAAAAATTGAAGAATAAAATATCAGCGATTCAGTGATATTGTTGTGTAAATTTCTCCATAATTTTGCTCCACAACAGGCTGTCGAAGCTTAATGATCACACGTTGGTCTTAGCGCTAAAAGAATCCATCAGATATCAATCAAAAGTTTCATTCTTGGCCAACGCAGCCAGCTTAAAAGACAGGTATTATTAGCTTCACTCTGTCAATGCTCTGATAACAGCAGATTCAGTTTCAGGTTTTTAATGAGATGGACATTTGACTTTATTTTCTAAGAAATGATTTGGAGCTTCTGAAAAACTCTGTCTACTAGATCATTCTTTGTTGTTGTTCGTCTTTGACAACTAGCCCTCAGAGCTAGCTAGATTGACAGAATGCTAACCAAGCTAGCAAGCTATATTAGATGGCAGCAAGCTTAATTTAATGAAAGTTAACTTACTAGTCAAAAAAGATATTGTATTATTGCTGTGATGGACTACATAAAAGCTAGCTAGCTAGGAACTAGTTAATAAGCTAGATTATATTGACGTTAATGGCTGTGTGTAATAACTGGTTTATTAATAAAGACACAGTGGAGGCTAACGTTCACACCAGCTCCGCTAGCGATTGCTGAATGGTAATTAAATCACAGCTGATATAATTATTTTTTTTATATGTTTGTGATTGAATTTTTGAAAATATGGAAAAGGTTGTTTGTTTAGGGAATTTTTATCCTCTGGCTGTGGTCTGTTGAACTTGTTAGCATCTTTTAGCTATTTATTTTTCATTTTACAGTCCGCAGCTTCACCGTTTGGGTTTTCTCTCAACGCCCTCATCAGCATCACTTCCTGTCTGTTCGACAACAATGATTGCTTTACACTACAAAGCAATTATTCCTTAAGATAGGTGTCTTTGAAAGAGTTAAGGAATCTGCCCTCGCTGAACAGAGAGAGAGAGAGAGAGAGAGAGAGAGAGAGAGAGAGAGAGAGAGAGAGAGAGAGAGAGAGAGTAATGAGTTATCACTGCCACAGAGAAAAAGGAGGAGGAGTGGATGAGGGAGAGAGAGAGAGAGAGAGAGAGAGAGAGCGAGTAGCCTGTCTGCCTGTATCTGTGAGCATGTGTGTGTGTGAATGCGCGGCTCTGTGAGTGTATGCGTACTGACACCTGGCGCTCGCCCTCCCTTGCTGCTCACATTGTTGAGGGCTCTCTGGCTGTCTGGGCCACTCTTTACCTCTCTCTCTTTCTGTCTTTTTTTTCCTTTAGATTCCCTACCTTTATTTTTTGTCCTTTTTCTCTGCCTTTTTTTTTGTTTCCCCAACGCTGTTATTTTTTTCTGCCTTCTGCGTGCCTCTACAATCTCCTCCTTTTGTTTAGGATCTCCCTTACTATGGTGCAGGATTTTTACTGCCTGGGCAGACGAGGCACTCGACTGACAAAGGTGAGAATAAATTGGGGCAGGGTGGTTGGATGGAAAGATGCATTGATGGATGGGTGGGTGGATATCGTGGATATACAGTTTAGTTGTGAATATGTGTAGTGCTGGAAACTGTCTTTGGAAAGAGCTTCTCGGCCGGTAATTGTTCCTCCTGGATTTTGGTGGTTTTACAAGTGCAAGTCAGAGCAGCTCTTGGTTTCATAAAAGGCACTGTGTGGGCGTTTCAGCGTGTGATTTCGAAGGGTTGAAAGGTTCAAGTGTGTGATTTAAGAGCAGCGTTTGAGTGTTTCCCTGTTTTCTTCCTGGTGTCAGCAGCATGTGTCAAACCCTCTTTACGTCTGGCGTGTTTGCTCTGTTGGGGCTACTGGTCATTGTGTCACCTTGACCCAGGATGTGGTCTCTTGAAGCAATCAGTGTGTTGGCGGCATCGTGCCACACCTTAAGCATGGACACTGTGTGGGTGTGTGTGTTATTGTGGATAGATGCTGAAAATAAATAATAGAAGAGAGAAGGGCTGTGGCTTATGACGGATGGTTATCAGAGGAGGAAATTGTCGAGAGACAGAAATACAGGACGGAGTTTGTTCTCATAATGTTTTGTTTTATTCCTCATGTACTTTGTGTTGTTCCTTTTTCCCCTCAAGTGTTTTAATTACATCAAACCTTTCAGCCTACTGTTGCTGCAGCTTATCCAAAATGATATCACCTCTCTCTGTTTCCACCTCCTCCCACTCCATCCACAGCAGAGTGCCATATCTCTACATGTTTTGATACCATATATAACTCCTAAGCCTTTTGAAGACATCATTTGTAAACTGTATTTATTTGTTGGGATACTCTAACAAAAGAAAACCTAATTTAAAAAATGGTTTTGTTCAAAGAAATGTTTAAATGTTGTTAGGTTGCTTCATGCATTGTAAAATCTTGTTTTCTCATTCTTTGTGTTTTGTCCCACGTATTGTTTTAAATTTTCCACCATTCCTGATTTCTCACTATTTTCTGTAATAAGTTACTTTTATGAATTACCTTTTTTTTAGACTGCAATACATAACAACATTGGCCGCACTCTGACCTTTTGATTGACACCTGATTTACAACCTTTCATTCACTGTTACCAGCCTAGAATATCCAATGAGAGCCCAAGTTGAAAGGAGTTGCTTGCCCCTGTTCTGATTAAGCCAAACCCAGCCAATTCTAGGTGACTGCGTGATACCTGATGATTTTTGAAGCCAATGAAATTTTGAACGTGTGAATATACTACGTCAATCAATAACTCATTGTGATTTTGAAAATTGACAACCAAGATGGAGGAATAATTTAGTTATTTAGAATATTATTTAAAACGCTGCAAAAATGTTTTCGTGTGCATGATTTTTTTTTGATAGTTAAAGGTGCATTATGTAGATTCTGCCACCAGGGGGCTCTGGTAAGAGCAGTTATTAGTTGCAATTTCAACCTTGCCTCTAGATGCCACTGAATCGTCTGCTAAATGTGATTTCTTTAAAGGTATACAATAGCTCTGGTTTATTGTTTGACGTTTTTTTTTTTATCTCTTAATACTGTGGTACTTATCGAATGAATTTCAAAGATGTAAGAAAACAAAAAAGTGTTTAATACAACTCAAACAATATTCAATGAGAAATAAAATCCCTAAAGCAATCAGGCCAATCAAAAGTTAGTTGAATTAACCAGAAAAAAAGTTACATTAACAGCAGAAAACGAGGCTGTAGCAGTAGTTTCTTATTGTGTTGGAAATCGGAAAGTCTCGCTGAAGTTGGACCCAGAAGTTGGACTTGCAGGTTTCAGGGAATGATTATTGATTTGGTCTTTAAAAAAAAATACTCACAGGACAAGAATCAGAAGCAAAACATAGAATGGAGAAACTCAGTGAGTGATGTTTCCTTGATCAAATATCAGTTTGAGTCACCATTTGACTTTTGTGCTCTTTAATTTGTGATATAAATGTACCTGTAGCCCTCATGAGTACATTTCATAAAAATGTAAATGTTGAAGCATGGAGCATTTCCAACATCAAATGTCAAACGATGTCCTGCTATTAAAAAAACCTGTTTTCTAATCCAAATCAAGAATCACGTTGGTATTAGATTCAGCGTTTTCTAAAGATACCATCCTCGCTCACGAGTCATCTACTTCCTCTGTCCCTCTCTCCCCCTCACTCTGTCATCACTTCACTTACTGTAACTTTCTCCTTCTTCCTCTCACACTCTGTTACTCTCTCTCCCGCCCACTCAGATATTTCTGGAGAACAAAAGGAGAGAGAGAAAAGAGGGAGATTAAACAGCGGAGAAGGGAAGGCTCAATGTACCATCCCCGCGTAGGCTAATGAGTCTTCACCACTCCATCCTCCTCCTCCTCCTCCTCCTCCTCCTCTTCTTTTTTTTTTTTTTTTTTACTTCCCTTTAAGTCTCTATTTATCCACCTCATCTCACCCTCAAACTTGTCATTTCAGTTCTTCACACTTTTACAGTCACTTCCTTCTTCATCTTGGTCTCCTCCATTCATCACCGCTGCTCCTGTTCCTCCTCTCACGTCGCTTTTCATCAACCCATACGCTCGAAACATTTCCATCACAGCTTCACCGTTCCTCCCTTCCTTTCACTCCTTCTCCTTCTGTAGTCGTTATTTTCCAACGCCCACTCATCTGCCTTTTTTTGTCACGTCCCACTCATGCCACCCATTCATCATCAAAATATTCTCATCATCCCAGGTGCTAACCATTCACCATCTCGACATCTCACTCTGCATTTTTCCGTTTCTTTTTGTCAGAAGACCTCAATCGATTCCATCACTTTTACTCCCGTTTGTTCTTTCTAGAATACCACACACAAACAAAAATCCCCCACACACACAAAAAACCAGGCTCCTGCAGTATGCATTTGGCCGTGAGAAATATGAAATACCACGATGGTTGCACATTTAACTGTTTGATGTCACTCAGGACTTATCGGTCCCCTCTTCTGTGGCGGGCATCCTGTTGTTTTTATGCCAGTCGGAAAACTGGGCTTTCATCGTGCCCCTTGATGTGGATGGGCTCATTATTGCTGCTCAGCGCTGCGTTGCCTTTGAATAGCAGGAAGTGCCCTCGCTAGCTGAGCAAGCTGAGGGAGTTTTGTTTTGCTCTGCAGCGCACGATAAAAGCAGCAAAACATAACGTTGCATAAGGGGAGCAGCAGCGCTGGTTCACTTCACAGGAAGTTGTAGTATTTGGAGGTACACAACATGCGAGACGTGGAGTAAACACACAAACAGCTGTGCCTCCCAGTGTGTCTTCATGGATGTCCCTGTTTTAATGGCGTCCAAGCTCTATATTCAAACCCACAGTGTGTCTACTGGTATGTCTGTTCTTGCCTGTTTGACTGCGACCCTCACCTCCTCTTTGTCCTTTTTTCTTTGCTCTGTGGCGGCCATGTTTCATCACCCCCGATCTTGAAAAATGAAGTTAGCAAAAAACAACCACAACAAAAAAACTGCAGATGCTAGAGTGCCATTGAAAGCCAATGAATCCTCATGAATTCTCATATTAAAATGCCAGTTTTTGAAGCTGAAATCAGGGTCCGACCAATGTGGGTTTTTTCAGGCCCCGATAACGATATTGGGAGAGAAAAAATCTGATACTGATATTCGTAGACCGGTCTTCAATCTGCGGAGAAAGAGATAGATCAACACATTTATTCCGTTGCTCTCTAAAATGCAAGAAAAGACAAGATGGTCACTTAACTGGAAGGAGTACCTGCACATGTACGTGCATCACCTCTTTACAATCTGGAGAGGGCTAATGCTGTTTGTAATCCATAAAGCGCCCTCTGTTGGTGACAGAGAAGTGCTATTGTGATACACTCAGATGAAATGCCATTTGACTGGTGAATAAATCAAAGTCGTATCAGCGTATTTCTTCAATAAGATTAGCCGATGCGATCACATGATGTGCTGACCATCGGCTTGCTTATTAATCTGTTGGGTTCGAGCAGAGATGAACATGTTTCCAGCCTGGTTTTCAAAATGGTTTGGCCAAAATGGCTCGTTCTTTATGGTTAAAACTGTACTCGGGTGATGTTTTTAAATCGTATTTGGTTATTTTAAGCCAAACAGTTATTCATTCCTTTGCATAATATGGGACGTGGCTGGGTTGACATTTTGTAGCCGTTTGCTAGGAGGCCTATGAGTAACTGTAGCTGCACCTGTAGCCTGTTGATTAATCAGTCCATGTTTCATACTGTACAGTCTATGGTCCAAATGTGTCTACCTACCGTGTTTGTTTAGTGCCAACTATCGTCTTAACTTTATATTCTAACCCAGAGTCTGACAAAGTCTGTCCTTTAAGATACAACGCAAATAAAATATTCACATCAAGTCCCAGCTTATAGAAGCGGAGGGTCTCCAAATTAATATGAATGAATTCACTTCATTTTTTGACTGATGGCTCAACAAAGTAAGTAATTTAAAGACAACCCCTCAGGCTTCAGGAAACTGTGATTTGCATTTTTCTCACCATGTTTTGACATTTTGTGGACCAAAAATTAATGAACTGACAAGAAGATAATTGGCTGATTTATTCACACATCTCTTAAGCGGAATACAATGGACACATCAGCTGGAAACAAAATTAAATCCTTCTACCATTTCAGCCCGTCTCCCAGAAATTACCTTCATATATTGTAATTTGCAATAGCAATTATATTTGGAGGGAAAGCTAATGCCAACTCTATTAACACAATGAGGGGATGGAGTTAATTATCCTACCTGGCAGACTGTGAATACAGTGATATTTAAACTTTCCTGTCAGTGTGAACACAGAGCTGAGAACAACAAAGGGCGTTTGACTTCACTCTTTTTTTGTTTTGTTTTAGAAAGAGAGATTATTGTTTTTAGCTAGGATATATTAGAAATCTGCTATTTGTATGTTTAAAATGTCACATGTTATACTTTTAAACTAAGTACGAAAGGGTTCAACATGTTGACAACCTTAGTTGTTTTTTAAGCTTCATAATTTCATCAACTTCATTTTCCTTAATGGTAATTCCTTGTTTTTAAATCAGGTCTAACTTATAAACTGTAAATATAAAAAAATGAATCAAATCAAATAAGAATCAGCATAGTGACAACAGGTCATCAAGTGTTTGGAAAACCATCATAAAGCTGCTGGTTCACTGAAGACAAAGAGCTGAATGGACAAGATTAGAAAGAGAGATTATTGTTTTTAGCTAGGATATATTAGAAATATGCTATTTGTATGTTTAAAATGCCACATGTTATACTTTTAAACTAAGTATGAAAGGGTTCAACATGTTGACAACCTTAGTTGTTTTTTAAGCTTCTCTTTTTTCTTTGACATCAACTTCATTTTCCTTAACGGTAATTCCTTTTTTGTTTTTAAGTCAGGTCTAACTTATAAACTGTAAATAAAAAAAATGGAAAAAAAACCAAACAGGTACAAAAACAATCAAATAAGAATCAGCATAGTGACAACAGGTCATCAAGTGTTTGGAAAACCATCATAAAGCTGCTGGTTCACTGAAGACAAAGAGCTGAATGGACAAGATTAGAAAGAGACCTTCACCCAAATGGAATAAGGCGCCCAGCTGAAGGTAACACATTAAAAATGGATGCAACAAACACACAAGCAGTCACACCCTGACCCATATCCTTGGAAAACTTTGTTCATTTCATCTATTTCTCTAAACAGCAGTTTGTTTCTGTCGATCTTCTCTTCCACTTCTCTCATGGATACATAGCAACAAAAGAAAGCGGTAATAATAATGATGCAGCAGCATTCGTTAAGGTAGGGACAGGTTTTCTCAGTCTTAATATAGCACACAAACAGAAGCACGTCGTGTGATATAAGGTGTAGCTGTCTCGTTAATGAAAAATGACATCCAGCTACAGTAGCCTACTTTCTCTTCACCATGTGTGAGTGTTAGTGTCTGCTGTGCCCCTGCAGCCTCTGCAACCCCCCCGCCTCCTTTATATTTCATGTCTTCTTCATTATTCAGACCTGCTTGTTTGCACTTGTAGTCAGCCTGTCTCCATTGCAACTGAGACTGTGTGTGGGTATTCTGCTTGTAGTTTTTCCCTGTCCTGGCGTCACAATGACACTGAGAACAGACTGAGTTATTGCATCACTGTCGGGCGAGCAGAGGATAAGAATAACAGAGAGCGAGGAAAGGAGGGCGCAGGAGCAAGGACAGCCTCCGTCATTCATGCTTCGTCTGTTACTATGGTCACCTCTTTTTTTTTTTTTTTTTCTTCTTCTTTCTGTTTCTCCATATCTTTCTCTCTTCTCCGTCTCTCCCTAATTGTTCCTCGCCTGCAGGCTTAAAGGTTTGCACTCTGATTGGAGTGAGGAGAAAAACCAAAATGACACTTGGCTTGTCTGCCGCTGGCCTTTTCCTATCCAGCATCAAACGCCCTCTTTACGCTCACGGCTCTTTCTGAGACACAAGGCCAGTTTTTTTTTTCTTTTTGTCTGTTTGTCTGGCCTTTCGTTGTTGACGTGCTTTCTGTAGTTGAATCATAGGGAACTGTGTTTAAATCATTATACAAATAGATGGCACAGTGATTGTATTCTTTTCTTTCATTTTTTTTATTTTTTTTGTTGCTTTTATTGGGATTTTTTTCAGACAGTTTTTCTGTTGAAGTGTTTTCTTGGCTCTAGCGTAGCGTACCCCTCAATTAGATCGAATTCTTTGAGGCGTTTCGGCTTCATGCCTTCATCGGGGTCATGACGAAGGCCGAAACGCGTCGGCTGAAGCAAGTCGGTCTAATTAGTTCATAAAATGGATCTTTGAACTCCGAGTGCAGCTGGAGCTTTTTGACCTCTTCAAACCTGTCACTGTTCCTGGGGGGGGGGGGGGGGGGGGGAATAAGGATAAGGAGGCAGGTGGTCCCGACGTACCCTCTGTGTGTGGTTGTCAGGGATTAAAAAAAACGTTGGAAACAAAAGCATCATTCTTCATTGCATCGCCTGAAGGCAGACCAGGAGCTGAACACTTTTCCATTTCTTTTCTCATCCTCTTCGTTCTCTCTGATTCTCAAGGCAGCCAAAGGAAAGAGAAAAAAAAAATCCCTCATAACACTTCCATTTCCGTTTGGTTATTTTTGTTGCATGCTTTTCTCTTCTCAGTTTGGTGATGTAACCCCAGTGGTGTGTCAGACTGATGGTAGGAGAAGCTTGATGCGGCCTCTATGTCTTGTTCTTTTACAGACTCTTTTTTTTTTTTTTTTCTCCAGCTCTTTATTTTTATTTTATTTCGGAATGAAGCCCACCCACTCAGTGCTGCGACACAGCTTCTCTCAGCAATCGGATGGCGGTGTAGGAGTCGGGGCATTTCGCTCTTTTCTCTCTCTCTCTCTCTCTCTCTCTCTCTCTCTCTCTCTCTCTCTCTCTCTCTCTCTCTCTCTCTCTCTCTCTCTCTCTCTCTCTCTCTCTCTCTCTCTCTCTCTCTCTCTCTCTCTCTCTCTCTCTCTCTCTCTCTCTCTCTCTCTCTCTCTCTCCTTCACGTACACACATACTCTCGTCCTCCCTGCATCCTCCATCATCACACCTCCATCCATCCAGGACACTGCTGAGTCGTGGCGCTGTCAGCCAGAGCCTGACGCACGCAGCCACTCACATATGCGTCACCCTGCTGGCCCGGCGCCGCCACCACGCTGCTCCCTGTCCTCCACATATACCTCGGTGGCCTGCAGGTCAGATGAGCTCTGGGCTTTTCTAGAAGGTGGGAGGTGATAAAGTGTTATTCTGAGCCAAGGAAACACTGTCTCTTTTTTCTTTTTCTTCTTTTGTTGGAAAGGATCACAGGGGAGGCTTTAGTCATCATACAGGTATAATAGAATCACTGACAATATCAGATATGAGCAGCTTCAGAAGCTGGATAAATACGTCAATGCTTAAAATGATAGGTGAGAGTTTGAAAGACCCGATAGTGACGATGGTAGGACAAAGACACTTTTTTATAATAATACTGAAGACGTTAGCGGTCTTTAGATTTCGTGTAAGTCGTTGAAACGGGCCTCACATTCAGACCGACACACCTGGAATATGTGAAGTGATGTAGGTCAGTGTACACAGGTGAGCTTTGAAGAAAACAGAAAGCAGCAGCAACAAGAGTACGAGCTGAAACAAAGGAGCTACATGAGCATGTTCATAGCCTGAGGATAATCAGCCGTTATATAATAAGGGGACAAACAGAGATTCCCCCCGGAGTGCTGTGGGCTGCACTGGGACGCAGGAGCGCGTCTTCTTTTATTGCATCCACTGTTGCTCTGCAGATTAGAAGACGCCGCTGATTTACAGTTTGCTCTCGGCGCGTAAAGCAATATGCAGCGGGAACAAATGAGCCGCGGTAACAACAACAGAGATGAATCTGAATTAGCTGCACAACTGTTCTCTTTCAAATTAAACACTCTCCACTTTAAAGAGCCAAAAATATAGACTGGCTCAGCCTGCATTTATATTAAAGGACAGAGGAAAATGAGCCATGATGTTTCTACTATTCCATATGGTTGTGTTTAGTGACTGCGGAGGTGGCACATTTTGAAACATGAAATCTTATTAAAACTTTTAAACAGATGACACATAAAGATGCATTAAAGTTCTACAAGCAGGAGATCTGGGATCCTTGAACAATCCGATACTTGATTCCCTGGACTGTCTGCTTTGATTCTTCATTGTAAACGACCTGAATGTAAAATTTTTTCATAAAGCACATTTCATACAAACATAAAGCCTGAAGTGTGAGAAGGAAACATAACACACTGACATGCGAGGAAGGAGCCGCAGGTGAGATGCAAATCAAGGCCGACCGCTGAGAGGACTAACTGTACAGACACATGGCAGCACTCTAATGACTGTAGGCTCCGCCCCTTAAGTTTGTTGGACCAGTGTGAGTGCTCCGATCTGTCAGCACTGTACACTTCATGCAGGATGACGGCCTTCATTATGGAGGAGGAGCGTTCTGTCATTAAAGTAGCTCTCGTGTTCTCCGGTGTCCCGACTCGACCCCGCGTCACCTTCCAACCCAAACTTTACTTGTGTCCACTTCCTTCCCCGTCCTTTAGTTTCTCTGCTGTCCTGCCGGCCGGTGTTTTGTCCCGTCGTCTTCTTGCTTGTAAAAGAGAAGGACAAACACCTTAAATCACAGCTGTTATGGGCACGGTCCTAAACGTGGTTAACAGCTTGTAAAAGTGCTGGCTCGGCCCGCTCCTCCCTCCTCTACTGTATTATTCCTCTCAGTGCACCTGCTTTAAAGCGTCCCCGCAGACTCACAACATCAGAGGTCCATAACTCCGCCTCTCCTCCTCTGGGAGCCTCGTAACTGCTGCAGTTTGTCCCTCAAAGTAACATCACTTTAGGAGATGACAGGATTGTCTTTTGGCTTGTCAGTGCAGGTGAAACACAAAGTGACAAACACTTGAGCTTCCCTCCTCTCTTCGTATCACTTCAGAATCAGCATAAAGGAAAAAAAACATCGAGCACTTTAATACAGTTGACGTTTTTCTGTGTGTTTATTTATGTGGAAAGAAATCAGGATGTTGAGTTTCTTGCAGCTTCGCCCGGTCCAGTCTTTCGCTCTGGAACGAGGGTTAATGATATAACGCTCCGTCATCAGGAATTCCTAAAAACTGCCGGCTCGATTTTTTATGAAAGGTTGTTGAAGGACGAAGGAACGGGGATCCGAGGAAGAAACCATAAACATGTGGTGCCGATCCAGATCCCAAACAGCAGTTTAGCTTTTCTGAATTCACTTGATGAACTGTTGCAGCTCTGACGTTTTCACCACAAAGAGCAAAAAGAAAAACAGTGCGTGCCACATGATTTTAGTCAGTGTCACATGTATTGAATACAGACCGTATGAAACATGGACGTGGACCTTCTAAAGAGCTGTTTTAAAGCCAAACTACGGCGGTCTCCATATTTGAAATGCAGTGTTAACTGTCTTGGAGGTGGAGCTGATACACATACAAGACATCCAGCTGTCAGTCAACTCAGACACAGACTGGTTTTATTAAACGCTGTCTCCCCCTCTACAGTTTCACCTCTAAAGAAATCAGCTCTTCATACCAAGATCATCTTTCTGTACCCGGCTGTAAACATGTTTCTGCTGCTGTAAAATATAACTTCTTTTTTTAAAGAGGTTTCTGAATCCCTCCTCCAGTGGACACATGAGGAACTGCACCTTTCTGCGCTTTCACCATGGCTTCTTTCTTTCTTCCACGCCGCAGGATGCCGCTTGTCCGCTCCACCATGTAGAACTTAACAACACTGAACATGTTGTGTATGAACTAATATGACACAGAGAAACTTAGTTACTACATCTGACTGCTTGTAAATGGCTTGTGTGACTTTATTCTAATTATTTACATCTTCACACGCTTCCTCTAAAAACCCGTCCTGAGGGAGCTCAAACAGAAAACATACTCCACAGATTCACTTTGACATATAACATCTGTCACTATTGAAATAAAATAAATTCATATATGAGATTTTCTGGAAAAGAAAGAGGCACGATAACAGGATTTACTCGTGTCGCAGCACTCAAAGGACATACACCATGTGGTGGATGTGTGTGTGTATGAATGTGTGTGTTGTGGTTTGAAGCACTTCTGTGTTGTTCCGTATACATTCCTATAGCTTCCGTCAAGGCTGACGCTAATGAAGATGTCCGCCAACTTTCAGACTGAGCAGATGTCTGCGCCGCGATGCGGCTCGGTGCAGCTCTCACCGTCGCTGCTGTGATTCATTACGATGCTCCACGTCGTGCTTCGTATCAGATCCTGCTTAAATGGATGCAAAGCAGAGGAGCAGTTGTTTGTTTAGAGCCAATCTTTGGCGTATAGGAACTGAAATAGTTCGAAGATTGGATGATTGGCAGCGGGGGATAGAGAAGGGCGACGACAGTGCGCTCCGTACTAGAGGTGGTCATAGCACGATTACTCACAATACCATACACGACACAACGTGAGTTACAACACCGCAACCAGGAGCAGAAATTCAACAAAATTAACAACCAATCAAAAGTCAGTCATCCTGTCTCGTTTTGTGTCATTAAGAATTGAATGCCTTTAAGTTTCACAGACTCTAAATCAGACATCACATGACTCCAACCTGCCGTTGCATACAGGACGTTTAAGGATTCATACATTTTAATATCTTCATTGAGTCTGCAGTCTGTGATTCACTTCATAAACTCCAGAGTTTTTCTCGCTGCTCAAGTTGCCCTTGAGTTGGTGCTTTTCTTAAAGTGCCCTGCCCAAAGGCGCTCTCACAGTCACATCCCAGCCTCTTCTCTGGTGACATCACAAGTTTTAATTTGGCAGCAGCAATGATTGCTCATTACAGGAATCAGCTCTGATTCACTCGCTGACATTTACCTACTTTTTCCAATTTCAAACTTTACTTTCTTGGAATCTTGAAAGCAAGCTCTGGTTAGGTGTAACTCCCCGTGACACACGCGCTCACGTACGGGATACACGATAACTCTATGTGAAATATGGGATGCACATTTTTTTATTTGTGTGTGGGCTGAATAAATGTCAACATGTTTTATTTATCATTGCTCGCAGATGATCCCTGTTCCTGTTTCTGCACGGGGGGGGGGGGATTCAAGATTAGTTTAACATTTGGCGCTCTTGAGAAATAAGGATGCTCGGATCATGCAAGAGTGCGGCACACGTAATTAGAAAATGTATCATTTCTTGCTACAAACTTCCTGAATTATTTATCACCCTGTCTCTGTAGAAATCATGTTTTTTCAGGATGTGCGTAAAAAGGATTTTCCTCTCCGTGATGTGATGCATCTTTCTCTGTTTTTTTTTTTTTTTTAAGTCTTTATGATGAATGGTAAGAGAAATCTGCTCTGACACGGGGAGTAACAGGGACAACACAAGTGTTTAATTAGAGGTCCTAGTTTGTCTCCTGGTGAGCAACCGGGGGATTGACAACAAGTTGGCAACACAACAACATTAAAGCCCCGCGGAGGCAATCAGCCAAGCTAAGAAATAAGGAAGAAAGAAGTGAATCACCGTGCTGTCACTGAGTGAAGTCATTGAGCTGAGCAATGTAATTCTTCTGGCTCTTAATATCCAGGATGTGTCTCAGCTACAAGGCTAAGCTGTTGGTCTTTTTTCCTTTTTCCCTTTTTCCATTGTTTGCTATTTCGGAGAGTCCTGGAATTAAGAGACGAGCATCGATTAGACTTAAAGGGTGAGTCGTGATTGATCAGTCGCAGGAAAGAAACAACAATTTAATCCTCTAAAAAAAAAGTTCCAGCTAAAACTCCTTCCAAGGAACTGGTGATTTAGCTTTCCTTCCTTTTTTTATATTGTATGAAAGCTTATCCCGCAAAAAAAAACAAAAAAACCAGCAGTTACAATTGACCCTCGGGTGGTACCTGGAAAGGACGCCTCATTTTGGAGCAGAGGTCACTTTGAACCACAGACAGGTTCATCAAAGTCAGCCTAAGCCGTAATGATAGAGATCCTCTCCGCCATGCTCCACGGGTTCACTATCAGATGTCACGCTGACTTCTTCCATAATGACTCTTTGTCCGAGTGCAAAATTGGCCTTGCTCCTTTGACATCCTAACACACACGGCAGCGTGGCATTACAGCTGCAAAGAACAGCCAACACAGCGAGAGCCCCATTATTCCCTTGGTTTAGGAGATGGTCTTTTAGCGTCGGATTTCACGGCTGAATGGGACGTGGTCACAGAGAGCTGATTGTCTCTCCTGACTCTGAATCTGATGCTGACATATTGAGCCGTGTTCACATTGTTGGCGACAGATGTTCTGTGAGGAACGAGAATGACGTCCAATGTTTGCCTCTGATGTTGGAGTGAAAACGCGTCTATCTGTCTCCTGTCACGTATAGGTCCTCCTCTTTCGTGTTCCCAGCGTAATAGGCCATTGATCTGTGTGACAGGACATAGTACTGTAATCACTGCGTAACAAGAGAACACAGCATGAAGAAAAGCCTCGCATCTCTGATAAAAGAGGTACAAAGGAGTACCTCAGCCTGAAGGGACTTGGGTTGGGAACCCGAGGGCTGGCTCTCCCAGTCCTGCTGTGGACCAGAATATGGAAGTTGGTCTTGTAGCTGGAGAGGTGACAGGGCACTTTCCAACTGTTGTAGAGCTGCCCTTGAGCAAGGCACCAAACCACCAACAACTCAAGTGTACTCCCTGTGTAGCAGCCACACTCTTTATTACAACTTTAAATAAGTCATGGGTGTGAACTCTTGTTGTCATAAATCCATCTGATCCTGTATTTCATCATGTCTATAAACCCCTCTATTTCATCCCTGCTCAGAACAGGCTGTTTCTGTGTCTGTAGCTTTAAATATGTAAATTAGCTGTGTCAGACCACTCCCCCTCTCTTGAAGAGCTCGGGCTTTATTCGCTCCATGTCCTGTTGCTTACGGTGAAAAGGCAGACTCAGAGGGCAGAACAAACAACTAGCTGTGGGAGTGTTACCATCCTGGGGGAGGGGCTACTGCCCTTTGTGATGTCATGAAGGGAGAATCTCCAAACGGCCTGTTTGAGCACACATTTTCTGAAACGTGAAGCTGGCAGAAGACGGAGAGGATGGACTTTTGTCATCATTGTGGGGTTTGTAGACAGAAACGTTAGTGTGAGAGAAACATGGTGAAGTGTATTCAACCTTATATGTGACCTTTAATATCAAATAGAAACAAGTGAAGAAGATGAGACGCACGAGTTACGTGATTTACAAGTTCCACATATTTATATTACTGCTTCTGACATATCAAGACAAGCTCCTGAAGCTGCCTCCTGACAAGCTCTTTGCTCAAATCGTCACCTCAGGTACTAATCAGAAGCACGGCAGGAGTAAGCGTGCAGAATCTATATCATTGAGCTTTCCGCTGACGGCGTCACGCTCCTTATTTGGACTTGCATGTGCATGCCTGTTTTCATGGCTCACTGTGCAAGCTGCGCTCATAGCCACACATCATATCAGCTCGCATTGATTTTCACAACATTGATTTTACTAGACGATATGGCTCATCAGGTACACAAGGTGAGACGCTATTTTTGGAAGGATTGCCGGTGTTGAACATGCAAGAAATGGAGGTGAGAGCAGAGACTAAATGCAGAGAATGAAAAAGGTTTTGAGTGCAGAAAAGTCCCAAATTCACTCTTTTACAATGTGATTTTGTTGTGTAAGATTTCACATCTTCTTCGTATTTATTTGACACATCCCGACGTGCTGGCTGAGGTGAAGAAGCGAGCAGCGCTTAGAAAAAAAACCCCCAACCTTCTGCAGAGGTCTCCCTTCCACAATCAGTGTCTATCTCGAGCTGGCCCAGTTCTCACACAATCATGCCCAGCGGCTTATTCTATCTGTCCATCGACAAGCTTGATCTTTCCACCAGCCAGCCAATGGAGCCTGCTGTGTGGCTGCTGGCTCGCAGAGCGCGGATCTGCGATGGAGGGAGATAAAACTCGAGTATTTGTTTGGGCTGATGTGAGCTCTGTGATTAAAAAAAAAAAAACCAACAACAACAAAAAAAAAAACACAATGTGGGGGCTTTTTGAAAACAAGCAATCCTTCAGCGATAAAAGGCTTTCTTTTCCATCTCGGTGCAGAAAATCTATCAGCTTTGAATGGTTTTCATACATCCTCAGTGCGTTTATATAAATAGCTCCCTTAATTCCAGTGGGATGTATTTATTCTGAGTATAAATCATTTGTTCCACCGCTCCTCTGCCGGCCTGCCGTGCTGTACAGTAGATCTATCAGCACTTGAACAGGATTATGAAACAATCCCCGGGTGACACTGTCTGTGCTGCCCGGTGATGATGCCCCCCCCTCCCCCTCCTCTTGTTTCAGCTCCATCCACTGTGGCTAATTCTGCCTGCCTGCTCCCTTGGGCGTAATTGATCCTCATATCATTAAGCGTATGTGGATCTATCAAGGGAAACGCCCACTGTTTTTACAGCTAGTCCTCGCTCAGTGAACCAAGCAGAGCCCAGTGTGCTCTTTGATTTTGACTCCAGCACTCTGCACGCCACAGCGGCTGTAATGTAAACTCTCTCCTTATCTGCTCGGGCAGGCCCCTGAACATAGAGGCTCGCTGCTTGTTTAGACTAAACATGGAGGGGCGGAAGAAGTGGAGCTTTGCGGCGCGGTCGCCCTTCGCCACCATGAGGAGCCGTTTGGGCCCCAGGAGGAAGGGTGTGGAGGGTCTTTGTATGAGCAGCCTCCTGGGGGTCCTGCGCTCACACACCTGGCTGATCGGCGAGGAGGACGTGGCCCTGCTGCTGGCCAACACCTCCTCCTCGTCCTCGCCACGCTACCACCGAGCTCACTCCTTGTCTTTCTCTCTGTGCTCCTCGTCCGCAGATGGCGGCAGCGAGGACTTGGCGGACCCACGTTCACCCGGTCTAGACCCTCACCTGAGCCACATCGGCCAAGGTAAGCGAACGTCACTTTCTGTATCTGTCACTCCCATCCTGTGTGCTTTGTGTTTGAATACAAGGTGAGTCACGCTCAAACCCAGCAGGAGCGTCTCTTCTTTGACTCATTATGTAGAAAGGGTTGCACGACCTTTTTTTTTTTTTTTTTTTTAAGTTGACAGTCATAAATAAATAAAATAAGAGGTGAAGGGGAATGCTTTGCAACCAGCAAAACTATTTATCCAGCTGAGAGCACAGTAACACGTGCTCATAAAATCAATCAATGTCAGTGATCGCAGAGGAGCAGAGTCCGACAAAGCGTCCGCTGACTCACTGTCGTCGTCCTTCCCCCGTCACAGCGATTCGTCCACATCGGACGTGAAGCGTCATCACACAGCTGGGAGCTATTTCCAGGTGTAACTATTATGTCCTGTGAGCGAACCAGAAGCTCTTCCTCCTACCTTTTACCTTCTCATTTCCTGCAACGTTTTTCTCTCCTTCCTGACTCCATGGATGTTTCCACAGAGGCCGTGTTTACCAGGCTGGCTTTCATTCCCCCTTTATAGCAGAGCACTTTATGACTCCTGGAAATGAAGTTACATTTACAGGAAGAGAGAGAGAGAGAGAGAGAGCTGTTATATGAATCCTCTTTGTAATTTGCTCTGTAAATCAGAGTTTTTCTTCTTGCGAGAAACGGCCTGTTTACAGCAGAAGATGTTTATCAACAACAGGAATGTCGTCTTGGCAAGGAAATGTTCGGGCAATTATGATTCCATGTCTCCCCCTCCCCTCCCTCCCCTCCTCGTGCATGTTTTGAGCCAAACATCTCGATGAGTAGGTGTTTGTGTTTATTTCCAGGCATGGAGTGGCCCCTTCGACGCGTCTCTCTCATCACAGCCTCAGAATGAAGCATCATCATCATCCCTCCTCCCTCCTCCCCCCCTTCTCTCCTCCCCCCCTTCTCTCCTCCCCCCCTTCTCTCCTCCCCTCCCTCCTCCCTCCCTTCTCTCCTCCACACTTTTGTTTCCCTGGGTGAAGTGTGCCTTCTCCTCCCTCCATCTCTGCCCTCAGTGGCACCTCTTTTTTTTTTTTTTTTTTACGATTTCTCCACCGCCATCATCATCGCCATCGCCATCATCATCACACAGTTTACGTCTGATTTGACGGTCTTGAGATTAAGGAGTGCTCCGTCTCTTAAAGCATCGATTTGGATTAATGTGAAGTGTCACTTATTTCTGACGCCTTATGCAGATTAAGTGCTTAATAGCAGCATAATTGTGTGTTTTCATCCAATATTGAATGCATAAAATTTGAGTTGCATCTCCATAATTGCTGCCAGAATACCAACTCCCTCCTTTGGTATTCAGTCCAGGCTTTGCACACATGAGGAGAATTTCCATCGCTCGGGGATGTAACCGCTGCTCCGGCTTCTTGTTTATCCACTCACATGGCAAAGTACACTTTTTTTTTACTCCACAGAGGCCGGTGGAAGATCACCGGTAAAAGTGGAAGTGCTGATTAGGTAGCGCAGATAGCCTCCAAGCGGGCGGTCCGGGTTCAAGTCCGGCCTGTGGCTCCCTTTTCTGCATGTCATTCCTCACTCTCTCTCCACCTGTTAAAATCAAGGACACTCGAAAGCCACCTGAGGAAGTGAATGTGTACGATGTATCCGAGTGTTCATTTATTTATCACCGAGACGGGACGGCAGCTTTCAGTAGCAGACACCGCTTCCTTATGTAGCGACGTAAAATCAGCATGTCATGGCGGTCACCATGGCAGCTGCCGCCATAAGAGCCGGGGCGTAAAAACCTATCGATTTAATTGTTAAGGGTAAAAATGAAAAGATGTTTGAGAAATGAATGCTGAGGTAATAACACAGATCTTCTCCCAGGACGCTGGACAGAAGCTGTTCTCTTCCTTTCGTCTTTGGACTTTGGCGTTATGGCTGGTTTGACCTCGTCCTCGCTGTTATCTAACGTCCTCTGAGGTTTGACACGCACTAATAGCCGCACGTCTGACTGTGGCGGCTCCTATCTGAAGCAAGCTGCTGCCTGACCGGTGACTTTCTGCGGCTTTTGTCTGCGGGGAAACGTTCAATCTGGGCAGGCGGAGTGGATTCACGAAATGGGATGTTGTGTTTGGAGGCAGCCTGCTGGATTTTGTTTAGCGGGGGAAATGTGTTTGTGTTTGTGTGTGTGTGTGTGTGTGTGTGTGTGTGTGTGTGTGTGTGTGTGTGAGAAAGAAAGAAAGAAAAAAAATCCCTAAGTTGTCATAATTTGCGGTTTTGAACGAGTCGAGGAGAAGGGGGTGGGTGGGTTAGGAAAGTGGATGTTTGTGCTCCGTCTGTAATTACTCCTCTTTGTGGGAGCTTTTTTCTTTTTTTCTCTTTTTCGAAATGAAATACCTTCTCATGGTCTTGAGAGTGCTCTTTCCTTCAGATTGTTTCAACACAACTCAGATGGGTTCGAAAAATCCTCCTTTTATTCCATGAAAATATCCGGGTATTGTGTTTGTGCGGGGCGTCCTGAGGTCAGGCCGGCTGCGCTTTATTACAGTGAATGTAAACGGCACGTGTTGCCTGCAGGGCTGTTCCTGTTCTGGGTCACGCCAACTCAATACTGCTGTTTCACTGATATCAGGACCCGGGCCCGAGCGGAGGGAGAGGACTCAGTGTAACACTCGGTACAGGAGTGAAGTGATAGAAACTTGAGGAGAGAGCACAATAAACACTTCAAGTGCTGAAACGATGAGTGAACTAATGGGACGTTATATGGGTGATGGAAATCGATGGTTTGTCTTTGAACAAACATTTTCTCCTCGCAGCTCGTCATAAATGAGGATTTGCTGCTTTTTCCTGTTTCCTGCTTTTGTTAATTAACTGAAAAACACATTTTTGCAATTTGTTTGGAGAAAAAAAAAAAAGGGAAACTCAAGCCTGTAGCTCTGGAACATTGTGATCATTATGGGGAATGGACTCGAGCTTGTACAGCAATTATGACTGCCCAAAGTACTTCTTCATTTTTTATTTTTTTCCATCCCAGGACACGCCGACACATCAGCACGTTCTCACACTGATGACTGCTATTTGAAGTGTCCATCAGCGTCAACGGATCCATTCAAACGCATTCACACGCCGTAGACACAGCAGCCGGAGCACTTTAGGGTTAATTGTCCTGCCCAAGGGCTGCTGGGGATCAAACTCTCAACCTCACGGTTGACAGACTCTCCCACTGAGCCACAGTCGTTTCTCCTTTCTGTTCATCTGATGCTTCATAGACTAAACAATCGATTGTTTCATTGACTGAATTAGTAATTAGCTGGAAGTAAGAACGAGCTGATTCCGTCCCTCAGTCAGGACATAATGTGGCGTGCTCGTCTGCAGAATGTCAGAAGCAGATGTGATTCTGTTGTGTGGCGTGGATTTAATGCTGACAGGCTCGTTTATTGTCCACTTCCTGTTGTCTGCAGCTCAGGTGAAGCTGAACCTCGCCTCAGTGCCTAAAAGCCCACGATGACCTCAGGACGACTGCCGCGCCTCTCATTGTTGTCTTTTGTTATCGTTTCATTTGTGTAACAGTCAATAAATCTTTTGATTTTGACTTTATGAAGCTGTTTTCAGTCTTCCAGTGGGTCAATCTGTGCTTTGTTTTCCCCGTCGTGTGGTGGGACGTAACACCGGCAAACGACTAACTAGTTCAAACATTGGCGTCTGACTCGGCCCTGACTCTCCGATCAGTGGATCCAGCTGATTATAAACCTCATCAAAGGGACAGACTTGATTTCACATCACTAAAACTTTACAGAACTGACACTTCATTTGCTGATTTACTGCAGTGTGAAGGTCTCGTAGCGCTGTGCTGATTATACTTTTAAAAAAATGGGGTCTGATTCGCTCTTTAAACCTGTGGATGTGAATCTAAAGTTAAAAAAAAAAAAAAGCATCATTTCATATCAAAAACTTGTCTTCTCTACTTCTGACTAAACAGCCCGCCTACGAGCGGATAAAAAAAACGTTACTACTGTCCTCATGACGCACACTAGTGTCTACTTCTATTCACGATAGACACGGAGCGATTCTGTCATTTCATACTCAGACTGCGATGTGCGGCTGCTCTTAACAAAACAAATGATGCTCCCACGACTGCCTTTGTTACATCCCATTATCAAATACTTCTCATTCTTTCCCTCCCGCTCCTTCTGTTGAGCAGAACATCGTTCTCATGTAACCACGATGATGTCCTTTCATAAATTAATCCACAAACACATTCACAGAAAGTCAAATAAGTAGCATCTCCTGTCCATGCACTTCATCTAAAACTCACTCTCTTTTGTTCCCCTCCCGTCCTGCAGGTGGCAGCATAGACAGCGACTGTGCCTTCGAGGGTGACTACTCCGTGCCCCCGCTCCACATGACCGAGGGCATGCACCACATTCGCATCATGGAGGGCGTGTCCCGCTCGCTGCCCTCCTCGCCGCTGCTCACCCACCAGACCATCAGCGTGAGGCTGCAGCCGGTGAAGAAGCTCACAGGTAAACCACCCCTCAGCCCCGAGTCAGAGCGAAGAGAAGAAGAAGAATTAGAGGGGCCCCGATTAATGAAGCCGTGTTTGTGAGAGCAAAAAAAAAAACAAAGAAAAAGTCAGCTGACAGAGCCGTGGGCTGAGAATCTGGTTCAGATTTGTCCTGCCTGTAGCTGTCCTCCCCCATAGACTCCTTTTAACCCTTCACTGTCGCACTGCAGCCAATCAGAGCGTCACACAATCAAAGCAGCTTCTGTGACACAAACTGAAGACGACTGAAGGGGGCTTCTTCTTCGCCCTCATGCTTGCAGATCAGTGATCACTTATCGTATTGTTTAACCATTAGAAACATGAAGCGACGCCCGGCTCCGGCCTGCGGCAAAAACACTGCAATTTCCAATTCTTCTAATCACCCGAGTCCCACCTAATGACACTGCAGAGACCAGCTGACGGACTGCAAGCTGCGGTCGCCTCTGTCCTCCCGTTATCGGCCTTTATCTCCCACCACTAATCGTTTCCTCGCACACACTCCCCCCCCCCCCCCTGTCTTCCCGTTAACTGGGTTACGAGTGTGTCGTGTTCCCTCTGCTGTTAAGCTGTGGTTTAGTACACAGAGCAGCCTGGACATTCAGCGCTGTGCCGGTTTTTCAAATTGCATAAATGAAATATCGACATTGCAGAGCAGCCTCCACATAGCAGAGCACAGAGTGGGTGTGAAGGACTCGAAAGCTTGATTCAGCAGTCGCCACTAGGGCGCACCAACCTCTCAGCAACCTCACATCATTAACCATTTGTGATTTGCCGTGGGGGAGTGGGGGCTTTTTTTTTTTTTTTTGAAACATCACACAGAATGATTTATGCTCTCTCACGGGTCATCCAAACTGTGGGTTTTTAAAAACGGATTTTCTTTCATTCTCGCTGGGTGTGCCACGCCGCTGCAGAGGGGGCTCTGTGTGGGTGCCAGGACGGCTGCTCTTAGGGGGGAATCAGGACTTGAAAATTTGATTCCACACCAAGCCAATATTATCACACCTTTTCTCTGCTGTTTGAGGAGCCATCTTTGTTCCATTTGCACTCCCCTTTTCAGCCTGATTCAATTTCTCCTCCTTTATCTGTGAGACTCAAAGACGATGATATCTTCAGGACGTATGTGAACCTAGAAATACATGTAATGATACGTGTGTGTGTGTGTGTGTGTGTGTGTGTGTGTGTGTGTGAGAGAGAACAATGGAGGCTAATAATAGCTTCATCAATGGAGTGTAGTGGCGTCTCATTTGTAGTATTCTTATTCCCTGGCTGACGTGTGGAGAGGCCTCTTTATAGTTCTGTCGCACTTCTCGCCGCTCTGCTTGTTACGCTCTGACAGCCGGGCGCTGCTGGTCGCGTGAGCTGTTTGTATTTTTAGATTTTTTTTAATTTAACTCGAGGAATTAGGGATTTCATCATTTTTCAAATCGTCCGTATGCTCTTGAAGTATCCGAGCTGTGATTGTACCTTTCTGCAAAAAAAAAAAAGTGTCATCTTAAGTGTTCATGCCTGTCTGACAGTGAGAGATACAATTTTGGCAAAATGAGCTCTTCACTGTGTTAATCCTCCCAGATTAATGTCTCAGTCACACAACCTTTTGTGTGTATTAGTGTCATCTGTTGTAATAAGTAAGTCTCTGACAAAGATAACATGAATTCTTTGACTTTTTGTAAAGCTGCCGTGCCAACACGCTCTCTCTCTCCCAACGTGCCTGTGCCTTTTGTATCAGTTTGGCACACGCAGGGTTTCGCCTTCAAGTGAGAAATGATGAAAATGCAACCTCGACTTAAACGCTCAAAAGAAAGCCGCCATGTTGTTGCAAAAAAGAAAGAAAGAGAAAGAAAGAGTTGAGTTTGCGAGTTAAAAGACAGCTGGATGAGATTTTTGTAGAGTTAAGATCAACAAAGAGACGCTGCGCCGAAATCTCTCCAAACCAAAAGTTCCTTAAGTAAGTAAAGACAAGCTGCCACATATGACGTGACAATAACAATCATATGTTTCATCCTCTCGGGCGGCTGTGGCTCAGTGGTGGAGAGTCATCTCTCAATCGAAAGGTTAGAGAGTCGATTCAGTCTCTCGGGTAGTGACGTGTGAAGGTGTGTGATGAGCATTGGTGGGCACTTTACGTAGCCTCCTCTGCTAACATTCTTGTGTGTGTGTGTGAGAGTGTGAGCTGACTGATTGTGCCTAAGATGTGGCCGAATCATTTTGAATGATTTAAAGCTCCTGTTTGGATTCTTAGCTGGTTATTTAGAACATTAAATGACTACTGATAGCTCTTTAATCAGTGACAAGATGTATTCTGTCACTTTTCATTCCTTTAGCGCAGAGGCGCTGCTAGGAGGCCCCTCGAGGGCCAACTCAACTTTAAACCAAAGTATGGTTCAAAATATGCACATTTTTGCAACGACTGTCGGAAACATAACAGCACTCACTGTCATTGCTTTGTTGAAGTGTTGCACGTTTTATTTCTGTTAAAAAAAAAAACGTGTCAATGAGTCTGGGAGTGAAAACAGGAAGTGGAGTGTGCTTCAGACATACTGGTGTTGAACGCTGGTTTCAGGGCCCCCCAACGAATTTTCACCTGGTGTCCCAACGGAGGACAAAATCCCCACTGCTTTAACCGCTGCCATCAGTAAATTGTGTCGGCGAACACAATTCATCGCTCGCTGGAGATGACGCATCGCTTAGTCCACGAAATCGACACAAACTGACAATTCCTCACAGGAGCTTTTTAAAGTCATGTAATAAGAAACGTTCACCTTTTACCATCCTCAGATGACTTTGACGCTCTTGCATCGGGGTGTTTGAGTCCACAACAACGTGCGTGTGCAAACAGCCTCGTGTGGCCTCTGTCCCATCTGTCCTCCAAATCCACAAAGACCTGCTCTCTGCTGGCATCCAGCGCCAGCTTGCACCAGGTCTCATCCACCCCGGCTCTCTCACCCTTTAATTAATTCAACCGAGCGCCACTTCCTGCACAGCTTGACAGTCAGAAGTGTGTGTGAGAGGGCGTGTGTGTGTCAGAATGTGTGTGTGTGTGTGTGTGTGTGTGTGTGTGTGTGTGGTGTCGTCGGAGCCCCTCCCATGCCTGAGATGGCAGAATGGCAGAGGTGGGAGCGAGCGAGAGAGAGAGAGAGGTGGCAGAGGAGCACATGATAGAGCGAACAGCAGCAGGTCTAAAGGCTGCGGCACTTTGATCTCCCCTGGGTGGCCTCTCTCTCTCTCTCTCTCTCTCTCTCTCTCTCTCTCTCTCTCTCGCCCGCCCTCCTGTGTAGTCCCTGATTAGCCTTAGGGAGGACTTCTTCAACCTCAAGGCTCTGTCAGAATGAAGGAGCTATGAAAGCGTTGACCTTTTTAGAGAATCATTGAGTTTCTGATGTAATTCTCTGCTGCCTGCATGGAGACTCTCGGGGGGGGGGCTCTCACACGCTTGAGGGGGTCGACTTGAAAAGAGACATACCGCTCCACGCTTAAACAGTGTGTCCATTTCTGAACATGTGTTGTTGTTTTGGGAAAAATAAAAAGTGGATTTCACATGATTATGTATGGATGTCAATACATGCTTAAAACATGAACTTTTTACTTTCCTCCAAACTGAATCCATCTGAAGTAACATTCATGTTTCCACACTTTGTTTAACCTCAAACGGGGGACGTGTCGTTAATCCCGCCGCACTTCGTAAAGGTCAGACTTTACAGTCAGGAGAGCTCCGCAGTCTGCTTTGCACTTTAACCCAATGTTTGTCAGCACTGGGCGTGACTCCGATTGTCTGCTTAGAGAGAGCTGCGTCTCTTTGATTCGACATAATTACTAACCATTTCTGGATCAAAAACATTCACTGTAAGATATTTGTGGAGCAAACCCTCATCTAAAGCTTTTCTGTCTCCGGCTGTGAGATCATGAAAACACGTTTGCTGCATTCCTTCATCTTCACGCATGTTTTACTGATCCCCAACCACTGAGTTTACACGCTCTATATTTAGTCCACTGTTTGTCTGAGACTGTAAGTGGCAATGATTGTGAATTCATCCAGTTATATCTCTGTAGCTATTTTGAGTTGTAATCAGATTGCTTATTTGTTCCTTAATAGTCACTTTGCTCAAGTGTCAGGCTCTCCAGACGCGCTGGCCCCTTTTGATTGATTGGACCTGCTCCACTCGGAAACGTTGAAAGAGAATTATTTCAGCGTCCCTCCCCAGATTACCCTCCTCTGCCCTAATTATAGGAAGAAATCGATACAGTTATTGCCTCCCAATGGGTTGCCACCTAAAGCAGGAAAAATTGCATTGGCCTTAAAACCTGAGAATAGGCCTGATTTAATTACAGCCCCTAATTTTTCTCCCACTCCTCCGCTGCAATTATCACAGTGATATGAGTCTATCTAAAATCAATTGTCTCACTGGTGCTTACAGTGAAAGAGTGATGTGTGTTTAAGTGGCAATCCACGGCAGTAAGCTAACTTCTGAATGGTCACATGATGCAGGCATAGTGATGCTCAGCAGCAGTGTTGATGGTCAGGATTAACAAGGCAGAGTGTGTGCAGAACTGCTTAGTCAGGTTTAACAGCTCAATGTGTGGGTGGAATTAAAGGAATCCACATTAAAATACTCGAGCTCTGTTTAATTAGCGGCTAGTGATGAATGCTTCAGTCCTGGGCCTGCGAGTGAGTGTATGGTGGTTTTTAAAGTCTCCTAATGAAGGTGACATGATCACTTGTGTGAATTTTTCTTGCCAAGTTAAGTTTGTTTCTGTCTTGAACACCTCTGATGAAACTGCTGTTTTGGCCAAGTCGCAACATGAGACATTGAAAAATGAAACCAATGCGGAAATGCAAAAAAAAAAGAAAAAAAGAAATTCCTTGAGTGTCCATTTGAGGAAAGGGGATCCCCATTAGTTCCACGTTAAAACACCCATTCTTTACAGTAGAGATTAACATGTTTACAGCCTGGTATCAAACGCCTAATGTGTGATTACTTTACAGTGGTGATTTTATTGTATATGCCAGTTATTAAAACGGTTATTAATTTGCAGAATTAGAGTTGTCTAGACATGTTGGCATGTTGTGACTGTAAGGCCCAAACTTAAACTCTCAACACTCTTTACTGTCGCAGTTGGTTTATCGTAGCTGCTTTATGTACAGTTGTGTAGTTTGAGGTATGATATAGCATCGCACGTGTGAAAGGTTTACCTGCAGATTAACCACGTATGCCAGCTCGGGCTTCAGTTATGACAGCTGGACTGATGATGTCGTAGGTCTTAACTGCTTCAAATCTCAAACAATAAGGACTTTTTACTTAAAGTCATGATGTCATTGGACTCAAACCTGCATTGCACCAAGTATTTTGCACTTTTTGATATCTTGTCTCCTCAGTGTATTTTTTAAATGTAGTGTCACATCCGGGACATCTCAATCTCCCCGTCTCCACGCCTCCTAAACCAGCCCCCTGTTTTATTCGGCACCTGACATCTGCTGTGAATTTTTTAAATGAACACTGACATTTGGGACATCTCAATCTCCTCGCACCCGCTTCCCCAAAATGCAGCTGGAGAAAATGGTTTTTACAATTATCGTTATTATACCTTCCCTTAACCGTCCCAGCCATCATAGACCCTTCAAATCATTTGTTCAGCTGAAAGGAAATGTGACATTTTCAGCTCCTCTGTCACAGGTGAAAAATAAAGAGTGAAGGTTAAGTGTGGAACGACATAATAGAAATTGAAGTGTGGTGCCCTCAGGGGGCGCACCAAAGATCCTCTTAGATTAAGTGCAGTGACAGAAAAATCTTGATATAATGTAAGCATTCGCAAAATAGTCTGGATGTTTTAAAAATGAAAAAAAAAAACGCTACCTGTTCTTAAGTGTTATAGATGGATCTGTAGAATAACCTGTGGGATAAATGAACTTCTCTTCTTCAGAAATATGTAAGGGGAAATCAATCATAGCTGCTCCACTAAAGAAACTGAAGCTATTGAGGTGTAAATTTTAACACCGAGGGGACTAAAACACCAGAGTCACCAGTTTTTCATGTAAGGTAAAATCAAAGCCAGTCCAAGTTAGCCTAGCCTAGCATGAAGATAAACAGGGGCTCTCCTGGCTGTGGTCAATACAAACATCTCTGCTACAAGAACCTTTTTTGATTATTATTGTAATTGTCGAGTTGTTTAAGATTCATTTTGGAAAGAGAAATGCATATAAAGTATTGAATATTGAGGGAGAATTTTGTTGTAATTGAACTAAACCTGACTAGCAGTTTGTCCTTTCGTTTTTCTTCTTTGTGCTAAGCTAGCCATGTTGTTTGTGTGAGTTTTTAGGTTAACAGATGAATAAACAGAGTAGGAGTCCCCTTATCTTTTTAGTATGAAGCTACAGTAGGTGTCAACTAGCTTAGCCTTGCACAAAGACCGGAAACTGGGGCTTTCCTTGCTTTGGTCAAGGCTTGCAACCTCTGCTATAAGCAGATTGATTGTTTAGTTGTATAGTTAGGCTGTGAAAAATGACCTTGCTTACTGTATTTGTGCTTAGCTTACCAACTTGCTGCTGTAGCCTTTTATTAAACAGAAACGAGATGTAGACTGAGAGTCTCTTTATCTCTCAAATATGAAGCTACAGCAGGCTAATAGCTTAGGTTAGCATAAAAATGAAAACTAGAGCTAGCCTTACATCGTACAATAAAAAATAAATCTACCTCAACAGTCTGTAAAGCTGACTGATTAACACACTACATTATTTTAATTGTTGTAACATGACTTCATTGTTTGAAACATATTTTGAAGTAGAACTTTCTTGTTGATAAGATGGCTTTGTGTTGCTAGGCTAGCCGTCTCCTCCTGACTTCTGCCCACATATTATTATGCTTTTCTGATGCCGCACATACACGTACCTGTACTGTACTTAACCCGAGTAATATAAAAGTTCAACGAGGCACTCTAAAGTCTCTCCAACATCTCCACTTTTCTTTTTCCCTGTGAAGATGAAGTGTTGCAGTTTATAGTCAGGAGATAGCACAAATGGTTCTGTTTATCTCAAAGTTTGTTTCTTGTTATTATGTTGAAATTACTGAATAAAGTTCAGCTTTCACAAAAATGTTGTTATTTACTGATTACTAATACTACTAACAATTACCAGTTATTGATTAATTATTAAAAAAAACTCAATGAGTCACTAAAGAAATTGGTTCTTTGAAGATATTAGGACAACAAATAGAAATCTTTATCCTTAAATAATAAAAAAATTGGGAAAGAAAAAAGTATACAGCACTAATACACAGTTGTTTAAATGACAAAAAAAGATTTTGCAAAATCATTTAGAAGTCTTTTAGACGAAATAAATCACAATGTTGTTTTGCTTTTGGAAAATCACAAGGAGGGTGACATGCAAATATAGTGAAAATACCCAGGGAAGGTGATGATGCCATGTTCTTAGGAAAATGCATTTTTGAAGCAGAGGTGTCTGTTATTGCAAAGGGAATAAAGATTGTGTTTTTTAGCCTTAAGCTGCACGAGGGAATTCAAAGTTGAACACACACATTTTCTCAAGATGTAAACCATTTTCTTGAGCATGCTTTGCGATTCAAATAAACACAACATTTCAGGAAACAGTAACTCAAATTCCCTGAAAGAAGATTTTTTTTCTTTTTTCAGAAACCGTAGTCATGATTAGAGTCTGAGTTATAATTGTGTCCTGATGCTTCTTATGCAACCTCCCTGAGCTCATTTATCATGTGAGCTCATTTGAATGATAATAGTGTCCAACAGTTAAAGCCAGGCATGTGATCAAACACCCCCACTCGTCATCTCAATAGATTATGCTGCATGTTGGTGACAATGTGCAAACAAGCCTGCAATACAAATCACTTGTAATGTGCAGCATGAGTAAACGTGAAGTTATTTTTTTGCCACAACAGCTAAAAATGGAAAGATAAAAAAAAATCCAACATCCAACAGTGATGTTTGATAGCTGGGACAGTTTGAGATCCAGGTTTCATTGAGAGGAAGCTGGAGATGCAACAAGCACTGACCTGCTAATTTAACATAATACTATGACCTGCGAGCCGATGCGATACGATTACAAACACTACATTAACATAACAATACGAACCCCATGTTGACATTTGTCTTGGAGTCCAAGTTCTGCTTACATTTATCTGCCTCCACAGTCGAAAATATAAAACAAGTCAGAAAGCAGCAACGCACATGTTCTGGTCTCAAGCGGAGCAGCGCCACCGGTTGTCATACCTTTAAAACTTGTTTGTAACATGCTGCACGTGGCTAGCATTTGGAGATGTGACCCTCAGGAAATAAGTGTGACTGGAAGAGATGAATAAAAATAACTTGGGCTGTAAGTCTGTTGTTTTCGAGCGGATATGAGCCCCTACAAAAGCCGAGGCGGCACACAATAAACTCTTTCCCCTGTGGGTTTGAACCCCTGAATAGCCGTAAAAAATGGCTGCAGCTGTACAAATACACTTTCAAGGGTAAAACAAGGACAGCAAGGGATGCCTGAGCCTTGGAGGAAAGACAGGAGAAGTTTTTTTATTAAGACCCTTGTTCCTTTCAGGTAATACTTTTCTTTTTTCCACCACTTATGATCTGATGTGTCCCCAAAGCTCCATCTAAGAACGGCAGCACTGTGGCCCTTTAATAATACCCTCCCTCCTGCCTTTCCTTTCCCTTTTTTTTTTTTTAATGCCATTTTCTTTCCTCCCTCAATACCCACCCTTTTCCTCCCCCTCCTTTTTTGCTCTGCGGTTGCCATGACAACAGCAGCACTGCGCCATTCATCTGTTGGAGACCTGGGCTCCTGTTCCTGTAGAGCGAGTGCGCCTCTCACATCTATACATAACACGCTAAGCGCTAATGCAGTCACGGAGGGCGAATGAGGAGCTCCGTGCTATTTGTACTCGCAGGCACCTCACAGGAAATGCTTCCCATGCTGTTTATTTTCCTCTTTTTTTTGGCTTCGTTTTCTTCGTAGCGGTGAAGGTATCGGTTACCTGTCAGCCCCTCGGTACGAACGCCATCGCAGAGGTGTCACCTCTGTGTCCCCCAGTGACACAGTGACTGCTGCGCTCTTCCTTCCTCCTTGCCTCTCTTTCCTCCTCCTCCTCCTCCTCCTCCTCCTTCCTCCTCCTCCTCTTCCACTCACTCCTCCCGCCACTGCCATATCTGCCTGGCTCTGTATCATTTACTGCGACTGAACAGAGCGGGCAGCATCAGCACTGAAACCTGTGGAGATTTCCTCTAATAGGAAACACGAGAGAAGAAAAAAGGAGGAAGAGCTTCTGTTCCATCTCATTTATCCTCCCCAGCTCAGCTGCGGGTGTTTCTCTCCTCCGAATTTCTTCTTCTCTTCTTTTTGCTCTGGTTTTTGATGAACTGGTCATCGATCAGGGAGGAAGGACTGCTCGTGTCGCTGGAGGGGGAAGGAGGGGAGCTGGTGTCGTACCCCAGCCTTCAGGAATGTGCAATCTGGTTTGAGAATGGTGAGCACTGCCACACCCTCTATTGCTTGTTACATTCCTCCATCTGTGCCTGCAAAACTGTCTTACCCCCTCCACCTTTCACCTGCCACTCCACCTGTGCTCAGCCAGAGCTCGCCTCAAGTCTGTCTGCTCTCTGATCTTGCAGCTGGAGCGGCCGTGTTGTCCGCTGGTTTTGAATGACGTTTGTGCAGACATGGGGCTAACGGAAGGGAAGGGGGGGGGGGGGGGGGGGGGTGTAGCGCAGGAAAGTAAATTCACTCCATGAAATGATGTGTTTGTTAAAGGGCTGCACTCTAATGACAAATGTAGGCTCGAGGACCTGTGAATCAACCTGAGTACCATAATGTAAGTGTTTTTTTCGTGGCGAACTGCTCTGTTTCATGCGTCAGCGTGGGTGAACATTCAATTGTCTTTGAGTGCGTGTGCATATGTGTGTCTGTTTGAAGTGTGTGTCTGAGCACAAGCTGTGGGCGGCTGCTGGTGCTTGTGCTGGTGCTTGTTCTTGTTCTTGTGTGTCTCACTTTTCCTTCCAGAGCCCAGCATCATATGTAGCATATGGTTGCATAAATGGCTCAAAAGTTGGTGGGGGATATTCCCCCCCCCCCACCTTCCCCACACCTTGCAGTCTGCAGCAGCAGCAGTACCTTGTTGTTGTGTACCAGAATCACCTTGTCATGTGCTGGGATATGGTTCCTCCTTCAGGATCCAGTGCTGCAGGCTCCTTGCCTCCCCTCGCCTCGTCCCCAGGGACCGTTATCTATCTGGTGTGTGAACAGAACAAAATGTCTCAATAACACCGTCTGCAAGCGAAACACGAGCACCTCATCAGCAGCTGCTAGTGCTAGTCTCAGATGAACGCTTTTTGATGAGGTGCCCACGGCCAGTTTTCACATCACTTAGTATAACCACCTGGAGAGTGCTTTGAAGAGCTTACTTTGTCAGCTTTCATTCAGGACGTATCAGAAGTATGTCTCTAAGAAGTTTAGTTTCAGTTTGGCTGAACAGTCTTGGTGATTTTTTTTGTCCACAGTGGAGGAATGTTTGTGGGTGTTTTTTGATGTCTCTTATGATCATCCCATATATTTTTATAAACAGCATTCATCTACAGTTAGCTCAGTTTATGTAGTTTTCATCACCAACAGTAAATGACATTCATCTTCAGATTAAGTGCCTTTTATCAGTATTCACTCCCTTCAACTTTACCATACTTTGTCATGTTAAAACTCTTAGTATGAAGGGATTCATTGTGCTTCTATTATTGGACCAACCACAAAATAGTTTGTTTTTTTATAAGTTCCAGGGTACTGATGTATGGTATTAAAAAAACATGGTTTATTTGCTTCAGTACCACCAACCAAGATCAGGTGCATCCAACTGCCTCGAGGTCAAAACTTTAGCATTCAACAAATTCACGTTTTTCTTACTGGCTCTTGTTTATTAATTAAACAAACTGCGCAAAGAAGTCTATTTGAATTCCAGGATGTTACACTGGGTGAAAAAAAGTCAAAGGGAGGATTATAACGTTAACTGTGCAAGATACTGTAATCCTTTTTGCATGTCTTAGTATGTCGGTATAGCATTTTAAGAAATTACTTTCAAATGTTAAACAATTGAAACGACAAGGGAAAACATCCCTCAGTAATTTGCTACACCTGATAAAGATCCAGCACTTATTGATCCGTGTATTGTGTAGGTCAGGCCATCTATTGGGTTAAATGATGTACTCCAAGGTATTCTTTGGTTTACCATTTATGCCTCCATGTATCACTCCCAGTAGTGCCACTGTGGGGTTTTGTGAGATAACCTGATGGACAACCTCGTCAAAGATGGCAACACATGTCCAACTCATCCCGGCATATTGGAGACCCCACAGAACACACCCATCTGAGATGTTATTTCTGGCATTTAGGAAATGTTAATCTCTCATTTGAATTCCCTCCATGTGTTTGACTTTGTAACAAGGTCTGCCTCAGTGATACGACCGTGTCTGCTTCCACTTCCCATCTCCTGTGTTATCGTTCAGGACTGTGACACAATGATTTTTGTATTCTGTTTCTGCCTCTCTGGACATTTTTAGCTGAGCGATGATTCAGACGTTTTTATGACAAGAAAATCTGAAGATTGTATTTCAAATGACTAGACTTCTGCACAGCACTTTGGTCAACTGTGGTTGTTTTAAAGTGATAACAAATACATTCGGATTGGAGACTATTTCATGTCTTGTTTTGGACGGCAGTTAGTGATGTGAAAAATGGAGGGAATTTTCCGAGGTTATTCTCCCATCTTCTTTCCTCCTGAGATCTTCAAGTATCTTGTATTTATTCGCGAGGCGAGTCAGTGAAAGCTTTAGCTTTTTGTCGAGGGCTTCTCAATTGATGTGGCCCACTTACCTGAAAATCAGCCAAATCAAACCTCATATACCCTCTGCGATGGTTCAGAGTGGTATTGATTTTTATAATTGCCCAATTTCCCTCCCTTCCAATCCCTTGAGTGTGTATCAGACAAATGGCTTGTTTGCTGAAGATAGTTGTGAAAAAAAAATTGTCAGACTGTCTAAATCCAGCTTCTTTGGGGTCAGTGTTGAGGCCTTTTGTTGACCTAATTTAGAAAGAAATTAGCCCTCGCCGGACTATTATATTCAACGTCTCTTAAAATAAATGTGCTGTTAATTTGCTGACAAGGGGATTCAAGGCTATATGCACCATTTAGTGGCAGTGTGATGTCTGAGTTTCTGATGGAGCTGCAGGCCCTTTTCAACACTCAATCCTGATTACAAAAGCAGCCTGCTGAGTGACTGTATTGGCGAGTGGGCACAGTCTGTTCCATGCAGGACTCTCTGGCTATAAATCAAGTATTGACGACACCAATGTCCTTTAAAACCCTTTTTTTTCTCCACAGTGCTAAAGGTTAGAGGGAGAATGCGATTATGAGCGCCATTCTGGAGGTGTTCAAAACTAGTTGGTGGGTGTTATGTTCCCCAAAAGGTGATTCAGTGGAGAAACTCACAGTCCTGTACAGAAATAAAAATCCATTTTGTCCATAATCCTAAATCGGTTCCCAGACAGTCAACCAGAACGTCTCAAAATGCAGTTTAGATTCAAGTGAGCCAGTGTTTTCCAAGTCTGTAAAAACTCCCAAAGATCTATAATTACAATCTCTTATTTTGACGAAAGAAGACAAGGCTGCCGTTAGGGAGATGAAGTCATCGTCTTGTGTGCTTGATCCTCCCCCAACCATGCAACCAATGTCAATGCCAGGTAACGGTAACTGCAGAAAACGGTATCTGTTCTTGGCTGGTACTTTTTTTGTTTGCTCTTGTTAAAACCGTTTTATTCACAGTTTTGAGATATGGACAGCAGTCTTTGGTTAGTACTTGTCTAGTTCCTTTCAGACGTGACTTACTTTATCTTATATTGACTTTGGCGTTCCTCAGGGTACCATTCTTGATCCTTTTGCATTTTGCAAAAAAAAACATCTCACATGGCATAATCATTTACTCATGTAAGGTAGGCGTTGTTTTTTAATTAAGTAAGTCAGTTTACTATGTTTTGATCAAACCAATGCAATGAAGGAAATAACTAAACTATATTTATGTTCATTAAATAGTCATTTTAATCAATATCCAGCGTCCATCCAAATAGATTAAAGCTCCCAGAACTGAGAGAAATGCCAGGCTTGAACTTGGATATAATTATCTACTGTATGTTACAGAGGTAACAGTCCAGGAGTGGAAACTGATAAAAAAATCCAAAAGAATATGTCACCTAACCACAGTGCTTTCTTTTTGTCAAACATGATGCTGCCAGAGCTTTTTGACCTTTAAATCAAACATCCTTAGTTTGTTTGTTGTTGTTTTTTTTTTAAATACAAAGATCTATTTGTTCCTACTTTGTTTAAATTTAGCACAATGTGGCATCCTGTGCTTTCATGTATTTCTCCTTTGTTTTCTTTATTGTGTTTCTAAAATAATATTTATGAAGATAAAACCTGGTTATTTTCACTTCATGTTTCATCTTTGGTCATTTCATCCTCTTTGGGGTTGCATCTTTGCACGAGAAACTTACTTCATGTGCTTATTTTCTACTTTCGGTTCAAACCAGGTATTTTGTGGTACCTGCTGGAGAGAGAGAGGGAAAAAAAAAAAGCTCTTGAGTGGAGATAAGAGGCCCGCAGTGTGCTATTAATAGCCATGATAATGATTTGCTTACAAAACAGAGCAGTGGGTTACATATACCACCTCTCTGCTTTCTGTGAGTGCTGATGGTGGAGAGCTGAGCAAACATTTCTCTCTCTCTCTCTCTCTCTCTACACACAGGGGCTAAAAGAAGTGTGTTATTGTGTGTGTAAGTGTGTCCATGCGTATCAAAACCCCCCTTACACACCACTGCACAGGGCCGCACAATGACACCAGACGCAGCATTAACATTCACCACTTGTCTGTGTGCTGTTAACTTATTTGCTCAGTCATTTCAGGGTGCTGCACCGCTATGAGGCGTTTGTCTGGATCACAGCTCCGACTTTGTGTGGCTGCAATCAGCAACAGTACAGGATTACATAAGAGCAACAGTTGATTCTGGCTTTTATCACACATGAAAGAATTTTGTAGAGTTTGTAGGAAAAGGCTTTGATGTTCATTTCATGTGCTGCTAAAGATATATCGCTAGATTATCAGAAGCATCTTAATCCAAAGCCTAAAAATCATTAAAAAAATTTTTTTTATTGAATTCCTTAATTGAATTACGACGGAGAAACATGCAGCTGGTCCGGATTTTCTCAATGGCGAGGGTGTGGTTTGCAGCTGAGATGTTATAAATATCCGCACGAGGAGCTGAACTCCAGCTGGAGCAGAGGTCAAGGCAGCGTGGCTATTATTAGACGAGTGTATGAAACGGTGTCCTTGGCAATTATGCGACTCTCACTGGTATGCTATATAACGTTGCAGATTGCTGTCATGCTCAGGCCTCATGAGTGCGCACAGCTCCCCCGAGTCCTGCTGAGGAAGCGTATGTGTAAAGTTCACAGTCACACCTCAGTGTCGCCCTCGCTACCGGAGGAGGGGAAGCATGACAAAAGAAAGTTAATAGTGTCTGAACTGCTCGGCGTTCACAATAGCTGCTGTGCTTCTGCAGCTGAGTCACGAGGGCAGAGTCCTTCAGGAAAGAAGAGTTTGTTCACCGGAGGAGACAGCTGCTCAGAAAGCCTGCAGCACGGACGTATAAGGAGGACGTACACAGTTAGTGAGTTAGCATGATGGAGATCCATCTGCTCATAAATCGTCCTGTGAGGCCAGTTTTTGACTTTATGACTTTTCTGATCATTGTTGAAGGTGGAGTTTAGTCAGACCATCGATTGTAGGGTTTGTGTTAATACGAGACTTTAATTTTTACTTTTACAAGGTGTCGAATAGGTTTTAACATCATCCAGATTTCTCATCATTTAAGAAATTTAGAAATTGATTTTTTGGTGGTCTTTATCATTTTCTGCTTGATTACCAGATTTTAAAAATGTGAAACTCAGGACTGAATACTAATGTTAGAAAAAACCATTTAGCTGATTGCTGATTCAGATACCACTGTGGGTTTTTTTTTGGTACTTTTCTGCCATTCCTCTGGTCTGGTTTTTAAACGAGCTACAGTATAGGATTTTATGAGTTGAAGTTGCTGTCAGTCACTGATCTTTCCCATCGACGGTTAAAGACCGTCCCCTACTGTCGACATTTCTTCTTCTTCTCTTGTTTATTTGGGATGTAGTATGCATTGAGAACTGAACAACAATTTCCCAATGAACTGCACCACAGCATTTGTAGCTAATGCTAATTTCCAATGCCTGTCCCTTTTCTTTAGCATGACTCTGAAAACCAATGAGGGTTTGGTTAACAGTTTTTTAGCCCAGTCTTCCCCAGTCCCAGTCTTCCTCGAATCAGCAGTGAGGTACTCTAGCTTGCCTTTATTTGACGATTGGCCGGTGGATATGGTCGATACTGATGTTCAACTGATACTTCAGATCATCCCAATTTATTTCACGTGTGCTTTAAGACTTCAAGCAATGTGAACAAAATCTTGAAATCAAACAAAACAAAAGCACAAGTTGGTCTTCATTTTTCCGGATGGATAACGTCTCCTTCATCTCAAAAAAGAAGAAAAAGGAGGAAACAAAGGAAATCAAGCATTGTTCAAGGTGTTTGTTGACATTTAAGCACAGCCATCATCTTGAAAGTATCGCGCTTGAAAAACGTACAAATCCTGTGATTATAGTTTCATCAACAACATTAGAAAGTGCTGTGTGAAGGTGCTTGAGGTGATTCAATGTTCAGCCTCGACTCCTTAAAGACTCTGATGACTAACAAATTCCCTCTGTGAAGTTGTTTTCAAACCATCTAATGTGATTTTAGATGGCTGCTCTTGTTCCAAGGCTGAACTGTGGCATACTGATGAGTGCTTTGTGAAAAAAAAAAAAAATCAATGTGATTTTGGACTCTTTGATGGATTAACAGCTCAGAGCGCCGTTTACAAAAATCATCCCCTGCATATATTTATTGTGGGTCGAGCAGATGATTTTGTTGACTTAGTTCTGACATCATTTGATGTGGGGGACCTGGTCTAATCCGAGCCCAATAAGGTTCTGTGAAATGTTGAATTAAGCTTCTTTTTTTTTTGAGGATGAGAAAGAGTTCGGCTAATGAGCGTTCTTAGAAAATCAGCCCCTCCCTCCGCCCTCTTAAAATTCTGCCTTTGCCTCACCTTGCTCTGCTAATCCTCCCAAGGCTGTAATGATAGATCCAAATGTGTGTGTGTGTGTGTGTGTGTGTGTGTGTTCAGACACTCTCTCACACATAGAAGAGCAGGAGAGGCAGTCTAGCTAATGGACCTGCACTTGCTGCTGACTGTCAGCAGCCTGTGTTTTCAGCCTGTGACTGAGCAGCTCGCCGTGTTGCACAGCGACATCTGGTCTGCATTGTTTAGTTCAACAAGTCAACGAGACAAGCTCACAGAAATCATCAGTGGTCTGTGAGCCGGATCAGTGTGTGCACGCTGAGAACAAGCCGCTGGGCTGAACAGAAGGACTGTTGAAATGAATGTCAAACAACAACAACAACGTGCTTCGAGCCTACAGTGACAATAAGTCACATCAGTCGATCTCTGATATAGGAGACTTATATTTATAGGCTGTGCACATATGAATATTTGGAGATTAGATAATGTAATGTTGGTTTTAACACCTCACACAGCCTTGTGAATATATTATGGGCCTACTGAAAGGTCTTCAAACTTATAAATAAACCTGACAGAGACCACTTCAGCCCTTCACGAGGCAGAGCAGACACAGATAGCCACCACACAAAGGATCAGAGTCTCCGAGAGGCTGAGCTCTTTGAATAGAGGTGGTGAGGTGGCGACCTGGACCTGTGGAGCAGCTGCAGACAGCATTACCTAACCTGTTTGATGACAGCCCAGCCAACATGTTAAAACCTTGAAGTTTATTTATTATTTTGTGTAAAGAATCCCCCTCTCGCTGCGTTACCACCACCTCTGAAAGGTGGACAAGACTTGCACCGTTTCCCTGTGCTCTGTTGTTTCCATAGCGACCAGAGCCACATGCTCGCTGTTCTATAAAGCTCTGTTTGGGTTGCAGACAGCTTGGTAATGTATGTCCTCACCCACATTTTTTTTTTGTTGTTGTGTGTGTGTGTGTGTGTGTATGTTAATGCAGTGATGCGTAGGCGCCTGTGTCTTTGTCTGAGTGGCTGCCTGAGGTCGTATGTAAGTGAGACAGTGGAACAGACAGTTCTTCACTGCTGGAGAGACGCTGCCTTTCATTTCCCTTATCACTTGATCATCTGAAACTAATAGGAAACCGTGCATTTCATTTGGTGTTAGAGTTTCTAATTTATATTCAGATCTGTTCATGTTTTTTTGTTGTTTAAATCACAGGGACTGTCATGTTCAAGAGCAGCGGTTTTCATTTGTATGCATAACACCCTGCATACGTGAATGGAAATCCCATCATTGACTTTCTTTGTTTAAAATAGGATTGAATAGATCTTTATTTAGCTGCACAAGAACAGGACGCTTGAGGTACATTTGATTTTCTGTGCAGTGTCCCTAGAGTCAGCTTTATACATTCAAATGATGGATGGATAGGTGGATGGGTGGGTTAGTGAGTGGATAGAGGGATGGATCGATGGGTAGAGAAATAAATGGATGGATGGATTGATGGATGGGATAATGAGTGGATGGATGGATGAAAGAATGGATAGACAGAATGGATGGATGGGTTGAGAAATGAATGGATGGATGGATGGAAGGATGTCCTGAGAATTATTGCACATGAAACTTTTGCACATCTTTTATGCTCCATTAAAATGTTGTATAATTGCGAGATATATTTAGCATATACTGTAATACTGCATGGGATTTTCGCACATCCATTCATTGCACGTAAACATTCTCCGCTCATCTAATTACTCGTAAAATTTGTGGTTAAAGTGAAATTTTGCACATGTGCTACAGTATTGCATTTTTGCAAATCAAGCATATCGAGTGAATGTTTCTAACAAGAACACAAGAACATTTAGCACATCTCTTATTGCCCGTGAACATTTAGCACATAATTGCACATGATGTTATAATAATCTAGTCTATGTGTCTTGGGAATAGAGATCAGCTCTTTGAAATACTCCCATTGTCCTTTTAGCTTATTTACTGCCACCACTTCCTCTGCCCCCCCCCCCCCCCCCCCCCCTCTAATCCCACATGTACACTTGCATACATGCATGCATGCATATTCATATTCACACCCTCACACCCACAGCATTGAACAGATATCCATTTCACGGCCACATGCATCTGCACACACAGACAAGATATATTTATTCATAAGCTCATTAGAGGAGTGGATTTGCCTGCTGCCATCCATCTCACTGTCACCCGTCCCTCGCCTGGCACGCACCGACCATAGAACGGCAGGGGAGAAAGTCCCCGGGATTTAGTCTCCTGGAGCCACTGCTACAGAGGGGATTTAGTGCGATAGACAGAGGTTCACTTTGCCGTTTCATAGAGGTGAGACCAGGGAGACAAGCACCAAAGGACCTGGTAATCTCCCATTCAGCATCCAGAAACTGATACTCTGCAAGGGAAAATTAAAAATGCCTTAAGTCTCTTGGAACTTCATGGTGTTAAGCAGCATGCTAGCTGTGCAGATCCACACATATACAGAGAGATGTTTTCTTTTTTTTTGCAGCCACACAGTAGCATGACAGCTCAGTCTGTCACTCGGTCTTTGAAATGAGTTCCAAGCTGTTGCAAGCTGGACTCTGCAGGTGCACGGGCAGCTTCTTGTAATAAGTGAGGACAGTGGTTGAAAAGAAAAATCTAATTCTTGTCCATTTCGGTGCGTGAAAAGAAACTAACAGACACCGCTCTCCGTCTACGTGACCGCCATGTGAACCGCTTCATAGAGAAGCACTTTATGAAAATCTTTAGTAACATGTTCGTGGTTAATGGTGGTGAGCAGTGGTCTACCTTCTTCCATTACAACAGATGAAATTAGCTTCCCTCTGCATTGTGTGTTTGTTGGAAGAGCAGCAGGTCAGCTCTCGCTGAAGGCTGGCAGGAGATCTCACTGAACTGCATTTTTATTGACCCTGCATTTGATCACTTTTCAGACACATCCACGCGTCGCTCCTGTTCCTTTGCAAGCTTCTGAACCTTCACCTCATTGAACAAAAACCTGCTGGAAACTGTAGACTTTAAACCAGCAGATTTCAGTACGTCACTTCCCTCCCATTAAATTGTGCGACGACGTTTCATATAATATCTAAGAAATGTTCTTTCTGATGGATTTAATAGGAACAAAAGGGTCGTAGGCTGTCGATGGGTTGCCGTATGTTTTTGAAGTATTTCTGGTGTCATTTCTGTCTTCTGATTCTGAACGTTTCGCTTTTGCTTTTGTGTGCAGATACTTCCTGTAGGTTCGACCCGGATTCGAAAAATGTTGGAAAGCTCTGTAGAACCAAACACAGTCAGTCGATGTCGATAATTATCAGGATCAACTTCCAATCCCTATTTTTTTCCCCTTTAAGTTGAAAGGCTGATTACTGCTTGGAGTGGAAGTTGACGACGCCAGACGGTGAATTGCGGTTTGGAACGTGACGAACTAAACTTCGACAGAGGAACATTTCAGGAGCGCAGCGCTCGGTGGTTCGATGCATCAGTTTGGTTAGTGATGGAGCCACATGTTGATCAAAGCTCTGCAGACAGACACTGTGGATCACCTGATAGGACCACTGTGTTCAAACCTTCTTAAGTCTCCACCATTCAACAACTGAAGCTATAAAATGAAATGAAAGACATCCAGTGATGACACATGTAAACACTGCTACAGTATGTGTTGGCTTCCTTTCTGTGCTTTGCGCCTCTGAAGGTCTTCATTACACTTCAGTCATATCCAAGAAATAACTTACCCATTCATTCATTCAGTTACTACTGAGCTATGTCATTTACAAACTCACGAGGATGTAATTATTCCTCTCATGTATTGACTGACACGTTTGGTGTTTTCTGTCTGAACTCACTGATCACACTGAACTTTAGTGGTGTTGTCTGTTTCTACTTTATTTATACCATCCTGTGTTTGGGATGTTTCCTGGCGTCAAACTTTTTTGTGTGTGTGTGTGTGTGTGTGTGTGTGTGTGTGTGTGTGTGTGTGTGTGTGTGTGTGTGTGTGTGTGTGTGTGTGTGTGTGTGTGTGTGTGTGTGTGTGTGTGTGTGTGTGTGTGTGTGTGTGTGTGTGTGTGTGTGTGTGTGTGTGTGTGTGTGTGTGTGTGTGTGTGTGTGTGTGTGTGTGTGTGTGTGTGTGTGTGTGCTCATCGACCAATAGCAGCGTGCATGCGACCAGACACCAGGTCTTTAGCTCCGTCTAAAACTGATGGTGGGGATGTTAGGTGGCACACGTTTGTTCGCCACTTGTTTTTCTGTCGCCTAGCCTAGCGGTGATTTGCACCTGGGGGTGATGTCGTCTATTATCCGTTAGCATGTTGACGTGTTTCCAATGACATACTGTACTGTACTCAGAACCCAAAACTCCCGACACAGCTGATTTAAAGAAGCAGACGTGTCTTTGAGCACCACCGTGTTTCCTTCCTATCGTTTATTTCTCCTCTTTGTTTGTCGTTGATTAGCGGTTAGCAATCAGTTACGAGCATTATCTCCACCTGGATTGTGTTACTGACTTTTTTAAATTTTTTTTTTAATCCTCAAGGTGAAATATGTTCTATAACTCCTTGCACCAAACTATGACCTTTGAACCGACCAGCAGGAATACCATTACCCTCCTACAGTCTACCTTTACTGGAGCTAGAAACTCCACAGATGGAGTTTAAAGCTTGTCCAGCGTGTGTCTGTCCAAGTTGCTGTCATGGCGGTGGATCCAGTCGTGGTTAACTCCGGGTCCATCCTCCCTTCCTGGCTGTCAGTCTTGGATTCTCACTGTAGCATCTGTGCTGGCTCTCTTCCTAGATGTGGCCAGTGAGAAGAGTCCTCTCCAAACCATAACAACACAATATTCACTCACACACACACACACACACACACACACACACACACACACACACACACACACACACAAAGCTGTTTTTATTTCCTCTGCCAAAGAGCTTTAGTTTAGTTTGTTAGACTGTGTGTTCGTTAGTTAGCAGATCTGGACGGCAGATTGCAGTGAGTTGGGGAAAGTTGCACGATGTGACGAGCAACAAGTCTGAAGTTCTTTGGTTTTGCTTTTTCAAGGAATACTTTTGAGTGAAAAACTTTTTTTTTTTTTTTTAATCCAACCTTTATTCAAGTTATTTTCCTCCAGGACGTCGATCTTCTGTTTTTATTCATGCTTGTGTGCTGGCTGTCGGGATGCAAATATCGATAGTCCCATGATTCTCAACGTTGCTCTTGATTGGCGGGAAGGTTCGATAAGATGTTTACTGTCTCTTCAGATTTCATCCTGTTGACTTGGACAGTGTTTTAAGGTTTCCTCCGCTGACTGAGGCGAGTTTATTCATGTGGCACCTGTCAGAAACAAGCTCATTCATAAGTGCTTCAAACAGGCACAAAAAGCTTCTCCGACATTTTATAAAACAATGTCATGTTTGTGCATTTAAGAACTCATTTTCTGCCAAATGCATTCACCATCGACACCAAACACATGATCAAGTGTGCACGAACACACGGGCATCGAAACAAACGTGTGTGAACCACGTCTAACTACGAACACAGACTAAAAAAAACGGCACACTTCCTGAACGTGTCTGCTCACGCCGCCAGTTGCAAAAAGCGTCATATTGCATCACATGAAGAAAACTTCCAGGCAAAGAAAAACATATTATTCTCGTCTCAGGGCAAAATGAGGGTTGGACTCACGACCATTCAACACTACTACCATGTTTCTAATGATACACAGCTTCATGTAAATGGGTGAAGTATCCCTTTAAGGAGCCGTGCTGATTTAACTCTGCATAGTTTCTATTCGACGGCTTCATTATTTATATTCCAAAGAGACAATGTCTGCTCTGCTGCGGCTCTCGTCTGTCTTTGCTTTGACTTCTTGGACAAACAGCGCTTCTCCTCTCCACCCATAAGACACA